>NC_063347.1:15159976-15275238 GCF_021869965.1 Rhincodon typus
GGTGAATGCCAGATCTGAAACAAAAACAGAATTGCTGGAGGAACTCAGCAGGTCTGGCAGAGCAGAATTAACATTTCAAGTCTAGCAACTCTTCACCGTAGTCGCTGGACTCAAAAATATTAATTGTGCTTTCTTCCCAAAAATTTTTCAGATCTGCTGAGTTTCTCCAGCAATTTCTGTTTATCCTTAGAGACTTTAGTCAGATTTTAAGCACTACTGATGCTTTGCAAATGCAAGCACCTGAAAGTGACCCAGTAGAAGAACAAAGCTTTTAAATCACAGGCTTAGCTTTGCTAGTATAAATTCTGTTACTTTAAACTCATTATTTACTATTCTCTCCATGCAATTAGAGATTTTGTAAAGACATAAACTACATCTGAAATTGGTCAATTCTTGTAATAGTATTTGAAACAAACGGAAAGCTAATAGGTTGTCCAAAGATAAAGGTTCCATACAATATTCAAACAAAATATTCAGAATTCAAGGTTCTAAAGAAGTCATAATCAGACTCAAAAGTTAACTTTGTTTCTCTCTCCAGATGTTGCCAGAAAGAGTTTTTCCATTTTCTGCTTGTTTCAGACCTTCAGCGTGCACAATATTTTGTTTTTGTTCTATTAAATATCACCTTGTCAATAATTTGCCAACTGTACACATAAAGGCAAGAGAAAAGCACAACTAATATGCACTATTTTAATGAAAACTGAAAACGTGCGTTGCAATTTATTAATGCTAGTAGATAGATACCCTCCAAATTAATGGTTAGTCTTTGTTAGCCAAATTTGATCAAGGCATTAACTTGAGGCCAAGCGGAATCCCACAAAGTAAAATGCCAGGCCACACTATACCTATTATGTTCTAGGCATCAAAACTAAACCTCCACCTCTCCCACATCTCCTAACAGATAGATGAAAGCAAACATACAAAAGATTTCACACCATTAAGTTGTTTGCCACATACTCAATTGTGTTGGCTGGTGTGAAGAGGGTAATACGTTTCAAAGCAGGTGGTGGAGTTTGTTCTAACATTCAAGAAAAATTTCATTCTAAAGGAAAGTCCAATAAAATTTAAAATATACCAATTGGTTGCAATATTTAAAGTAAGGTAATTAGCATTTAAGACTGCTACTAAATAATATATAGTGCCTAATCCATTTGCATTTTATTTTGAGGACTTTAGTTCTTTCCACAAAGTAATGTTTCCATTTACTAAAATAAAATGAAACCCACAGATCCTCTCTCATGTATATGACTCTATTTTCAGAAATGATGATTGCTGCAGTAATTCAGCAGCTGGTCTAATGACAGCCTGGCAAAGCAAACCCTGGTGAAATTCAGATAAGTGTTCCTAGTAAATGCTCACATATGCCTTACAAGGGAGAACATGCCACTGGGATTAGCTTCCAATTTAGAAGTTATCCTAAATGTAAAATATTGAACGGATTTATAGCACCTGCAGACATTTCCCAAAATACTTCCTAATATGCACCTTTTAATATATTAACCAGAAAGAAGGGGATAAAGGATCAGATGTAAGTATCCAATCTGATGTCTTGATTTGTTTCAATTATTTTACTTAACACTATATTAAGGTGGTCAAATGTACTTGCGTACTTACGTTCATTTGAAATTGAAATAAGCGGGTCAATTTACTGACTTGAACACTGGGAATTTACTCACTTAAAATGTTAAAAATTGATTTAGCGGAGCCATAAATCCTGCCATCATCACAAAGTTCATAAAAATCTCATCAGAAAAATGCTGGGTAACATAGGAACAAGGATTAAGAGTAGGCCACTCGGCCCTTCAAGCCTATTCTGCCATTCAAAAAGATCATGGCTGATCTGATTTTAACCTCAGCTCTACATTCCTACATTCCCAATAATCTTTCACCTCCTTGGTAAGCAAGATTCTATATTTCATGATTGTGTCCCCACTACCTTTTGAAGCAGGGAATTCCAAAGACTCAGAACCCTTTAGGAGAAAACATTTTTTCTCATCTGTGACTGAAATGGGTGACCCCTTATTTTTAAACAGTGACCTCAAGTTCTAGATTCTTCCACAAGAGAAAATCATCCTGTTCCACACCCACCTGATCAACCCCTCAGGATCTTACGTGTTTCAATTAAGTCACATCTGACTCCTCTAAACTCCAGAGGATACAGGCCTAGCCTGTCTAGCCTTTCCTCATAAGGCAATCTGCTCATTCCAGATACAGTAAACTTTCTCTGAACTGCTTCCAATTCATTAACTTCTTTCCATAGGTACAGTGATCAGTACTTTACACAGTAGTCCAGATATGATCTCACTAATTCCCTGTGCAACTGAAACATCACCTCCCTACTCTTGAATTCAATCCCCCTCACAATAAAACTAAACATTCTATTTGCTTGCTTGACCATTCGTTGTACCTGCATTTCATTAATCAGGATACCTAGATCTCTCTGCATCACAAAGCTCTGTAGCCTCTCACCATTCAGATAATAATTCTTTTTTATTACTACTACCAAAATGGATAATTTCAACACTTCCCACATTATACTCCATTTCCCAGATCTTTGTCCACTCACTTTCCTACGTATCTTTGTATCATCAGCAAATTTAATTACTATATTTTTGGTCCCTTCATCCAAGTAATTTATATAAATTCTAAAGAGTTGGAGGCTCCAGCACCGACCCCATGACGCTACGTGACTTCCCGCCAGTCTGAAAAGGACCCATTCATTCTGACTCTCTGCTTTCTATTAGTTAGCTAATCTTCTATCAATGCCAATATGTTGCCTCAATACTTGAACTTTTATTTTCCAAAATATTCTTTAATGTAGTGCCTTATTAAATGCCTTCTAGAAATCCAAGTATAATGCATCCATCCACTGGTTCCCCTTTATCCACAGTATAACTAACTTCTTCAAAGAATTCCAATAAATGAGTGCAATATGATTTTCCTTTGACTAAAGTATGATGGCTCTGCCAGACTATCTTGAACTTATTCAATTGCCTCTAAAAACAGCTTCTTAATATTTTTAAAAACAGCTTCTTAATATTTTCACTAAGACAGATGTCAAGCTAACTGGCCTCCTCCTGCCTGCCTCCCTCCCTTTTTGAATAAAGGAATTACATTAGCTTTTTTCCAATCTAAAGAAACCTTCCCCAAATCTAATGAGTGTTTGGAAAATTAAAAGAAACGCATCAACTATCTCACTAACTACTTCTTTTAAGACCCTAGAACAAAATCCATCAGGATCCAGGGACATGTAACTTGCAATTTCATCAATTTAGTCTGCATTATTTTTCCAGTAATTTTAATTTTGAATTCCTCCTGCCCTTTCAATTCCTGATTTACGGCTATTTTCAGGGTGTTACTTGTATCATCTCTAATGAAGACTAACACAAAATATGTGTTCATTTCATCTGCCATCTCCTTATCATTACTAATTTACCATTTCTTACAGAACCAACATTTACTTTGTTAACTCTTCTGTAAATATCTTAAGAACCTTTTCCTATCTGTTCTTACATTGTGGGTAACTTTCCCTTCTATCTCATTTTTCATTCCTTATTAAACTTTCAGGAACTTTTTTTTCCTCAAATTTTTCCAATCTTCTGACCTGCCACCTACCTTTGCACAGTTACATGACTTAAAATTTTAAGTATGAATCCATCTTTAACTTTTCTCAGTAACCACAGATAGCGGGTCCATCCTCTAGAATTGTTCTTATTTGTTGGAACATATCTATGCTGAACTTTCTGGAAATTTCCCTTAAAATATTTGTTGCTGCATCTCTATTCAGCTATCCCTTAACCTAAACTGCCAGTTACTTTCACAAGTCTGCTTTCATGCTCTCATAATTGCCCTTGTTTAAATTCAAAATATTAGCCTTAAACCCACATTTGTCTCTATTAAACTACATTGAGTATTCAATCATATTGCTGCTACCCAGGACATTTTCACTATGCGGTCACTAAGTAATCCAATCTTGTTGGTCAAAATTAGATCTAGTTTTCTGGTTGATGCCATAATATGCAGGTATAAGAAACAGTCCAAAAAATATTATTTTTTCCCCTGATTTTTCCGGTCTCCGTTGATAAATTGCTCCGACCCAATGCCCGATGACAAGCTCCGATTTTCTTGTTTGTTACCCTGTCCCACCATATGGTTGGTTAGGAGGTCTGTCCACAAATCTCAAGTGACCTCTTGCCTTTGTCATCTTCCTCTCTACCCAGACTGCTTCCATGTCCTGTTTCCTGAATTTAGATCATTCCTCCCTGTTGCGCTAATGTCATCTTTAATTAACAGAGCCACTCCTCCATCCTTTCCAAGCTTCCTGTTTTAAGTGATTGTAATGAAGTCAGCCAGGTGGACCTCACAGAATATAATACCCTGATTGGACCAGGTTAACAGCGCCAATCAGGGAGTCCTGGCTGACAGATATAAACAGGAGTGTCAAGGTTCTGCTCACTCTGAGAGCTGGCTCTAAGGAAGCCAGACCCACGTCAAGTACTATGCACATGTAAATAAAGGGTGACTTGGTGATGGGATACAAGCCTCTGTGGAGTCATTCGTAAACGTCACATATCATTCAATATTCAGGTCCCAATCTAGGTCATCTTGCAGTCATGTTTCAGTAATGGCCACTAAATTGTATTTATTTATCTACTACTTCATCTGTTTTGTTTTGAATGCTACGTGCATTGAAACACAGTGCCTTAGGTTTTGTCCTTCTATTGTTTTTTGTAACCTCATGTTATCTGCTGATTTGCTCTTAGGTTTGTATTCTCTGTCCCTTCCTGTCATTGTCTGTCTATCATTTCCTACATTCATTCCTTCCTCTGCTCCCTTTTCCCCACAGTTTGGTTTATCTCGATGTATACAAAACTGTGTGGCATTTGGAAATAAAAATGATTCAATACTAACAAGATCAAAATAATGATTTAAATAATCTGAGTTAACATAGCAACTTGTGCTTTACACAGCAGGTCTGGATTGTAAATATTGACAAGTGTTCATAAGAAACAGCAGTAAAGTCAAAATTTTGTAAACTAATGAATCATCTACCAAGATGGACTCTCAAAATTCTGTACACCTTCAGTTTTGTCCACATTATCCGACATTTTTAACAACTGTCCACATCTGTTCTTAATGGTAACAAGTTGCATTTGCAAACTTGTGCTTCTGTGGCTTGACAAGTAATAAGCAAATAACAGCACACATCGGAAAAAAATAAGAGTTAGAACCTATTCGTCACTGTATGCAACTTCAGTGTTCCGCAGCTCCTACAGTCAATGTTGGAATTAATTTCAGTGCAGTTTAATAAATTGCAGCATATAGGGAGTAGCTGAAGCAAATAATATGGTTGCAGTTAAGGGGAAGCTGGGCAAGCATACGTGAAGGGAACAGAGGGTTATGATAGTGAATTTAAACAAGGAAAGATGAGAGAAGGCTCAAGTGGATCATAAACAACAGCGTGGACTGGTTGGGCTTAATTGGAAAATATGGCACTGATACTGCCTCTGTAATTAATGTTAGCCTACTAAGCTCGGTATAAAATTAAGAGAAAGAAGCTTTTTGTGGCAAATCCTACTAGAGAGCTAGTTGGTCAGGGATATAACCAAGTTGGCAGACCTCATCAAGACTGATGAGTGCATGGACAAGCAAAACATCCTGTTTGTGTCAAAACTACAGAATCTTCAGTTGTTACATACAAACAATCTTTATTAGTTGAAGAGACAAATACACTTAGTTAATGATTTTGGCCTTTTTTTTAAATATAAAAATAAATATTGACAGATAGGGACAGAATTCTGTATGTGTTAAAATCCAGGGTTAACCATCAGGAAAATTATTGACTTACCCATTATCTTTACAGGAATAACCCAGTTTCCTATGGTGCCACACAACTACTCATCTATTGTACTAAAACTAATAATGGCATTTAAATAGATTTTGAAGGGTAGTTTTATTGCTGGGTGCTAACCTCTCAAATACAACAGTAACTTGTAATATAAAGGGTGAAATTTATATTTTAATACAATTAATTTTGGATTGTTTGATTTTGAACTAGTGGCTTGTGGGTTTCTGTATTTCTGAAGGGGTTGTGTAATTTAGTTCCAGGTATTTCTGCAACCACGGTATCTTTTATCAGGGACATAGCTGGAGAAGGCTAATGGGAATTTGTTTACATTAGAAGAGTTTACCAGAGTACAAAATAAACAGTGTAATGCCTTAGGCTTTCGGATTGATGATTCTGTAATATTTTGAGGCTTGGGGGAACACCCATAGCTTGGAACAAAGCTTGTTAGTTTCAGCTTGAGGCAGTTTGCAGAAGTCTTGGCTGAAGCTGGATGCATAAAACAGGGAAAGGGAGATTTTTTATGACTGTTTTGAAATAGGTTAGCTCTGTGTAAAGAGTTTACTTGAAAACTTCCAGACCATCAGTGTTTTATTAAAACTATGAAGGGGTTATTTCAAGCTGACAGAGTCTAAGCTCAGTTATATGAAGGCTTCAACTCGAGGCTATCAGATTCTCAAGAATTTTCTTGAGGTCACAATTGAAGCAAATATTATACATGTGGAAGGGAAGGAATTCTATCATGTGAGAGTACTGTTTAAAAAAAAAGTGCTTTTGGTATTAATAGGTCTTTACACTACCATGTATTTCTTTAACGGCGCAGACTTTGTGGGTCGAAGGGCCTGTTCCAGTGCTGTATTGTTTGGTTTATTCAACTTATCTTTCACTTATGTGATAAACTTCTAGTTTATTGTTAAATTGAAATCGGGACAATTGCATGCTTGTGTTTCAGTAATGTCATTAAAATAGTCATTAAAGTCATTAAAAAAGTCATTAAAATAAAAAAAAATCCGTCAAGACAGACTTCAGTCTGGGATCAGACTTGTCCAGTAATAATATCAACTAGGATTATAACAAACTGCCATGCAAATTTACTGAATTCACTCATCTGATAACCAAAAATACCCTTTTCTAAAGAAAGAGGCTTCTCCTTAACGTTAGAGTATATGGAATCCCTACAGTGTGGAAACAGGCCCTTTGGCCCAACAAGTCCACACCAACCCTCAGAGCATCCCACCCGGACCCATCCCCCTATTACCCACCTAATCTAGGCATCGTTGAACACTACAGGCTATTTAGCACAGCCAGTCCACCTAGCCTACACATTTTTGGACTGTGGGAGGAAACTGGAGCACCCAGAGGAAACCCATGCTGACACAGAGAGAATGTGCAAACTCAACACAGACAGTCGCCCAAGGGTGGAATCGAACCTGGGTCTCTGGCACCGTGAGGCAGCAGTGCTAACCACGGAGCCACCATGTCGCCCCAAATGTTGTTGCTGAAATTTCAAATTACTGTTGTACTACTAAGATCCATGCTAGTACCACTGATGCTTGACATGTCTCATGTAGCCAGATACAACCCAGAGCTAAACATTCTGGAATGAAGTACTGGCAGCACGCTCAAGCATCCACTTTTGCAGTCTTTTGCTAGCCAATCAGATTTAAAGTTCAGATTGCGCAAGACCTGTACATCATAGGATGCACAGAGTAAGAGGAGTTTCAGTTTTACTTTTCACAGTACACTTGACAGTAGCCAATGCTAAAAAATTGTATGATGAGAGGACCAAAAATTTAACAGCTTAATTCGAGACATTTTACCTCCAAAAAGTAGAACATTAAAATATTGTTTTGAGATCAGAGATTAATTCATTTATAATCCACACATATCAGACCAATTATTAAGTTGTATCCTATAAAACAAAACTTCAATGATGAATTCAACTGTTGGAGCTCTACAGACGATTCAATGTAGAGATATTATTTCTTAAGGCTATTGTAAAATCCCAATACATACATTAGCAGGAATGTCATGCGTGTGATAGGCACAATATTTTGTTAAATACGTAAAAAAAGAAACTTAGTAGGAGTTCTTTTTAAAAAAATTCAGAAACAGATTCCAACACAAAAATTCCAAAGATATTAGCATCCAATGCAAAATGGGTGTCTTAGACCAGCCTTTGAATATTTATGCATCTGGGCAAAGCCATTATAACAGCATTGAATGGGTACAAGTAAAAACTACCTGTTTAATAGATTCTCTCATTTCTAATCATTAAACCATCAAATAACGTTTTTAAAATAAGCGTTTATGATCAGCGCCCCACTAAAATTACCTCTCACTCTTCTGAAACATCAAAAGTAACAATATGTTCTCATTCCTTCATATATTATAATCCAGACATATCCCAAAAATCACCTCAAATTCATTCTTTCCCAAGTCCTCAAAACAATGAGCCTTTCGGCTTGGTCAATTTTCCCTGCAAAATATAACTTCTGAAATTCAAAGTGACCGTGTCAGACAACACCTGATGTTTCTTTATTATTCTTTCTTCTCCAACCTGACCAACATATTATTATAGAAATAGAGAATTGTTACAGCACAAGAGACAAACATTTGCCTTGAATATCTGCACAAACTCACCTAGTTCCACTCTCCGCACTGTCACCTTCTTCCTATAACCTTCCTATAACAATGTTTTCTCTTCAGATAATTATTTAATTCTTTGGAAGGTTTTAATTAAATCTGTCTCTATCACATGCTCAGGAATGCATTCCAGATCATAACTGCTCACCAAGTAAAAAAGCTTTTCCTCATGTCATCATTACATTTAAGGAAATTGGCAAAAGTGTCTACCAATATAAAGTTTCTCCTTACCTACCATGCTCAAGTCCCTAATGATTTTGAATACCCAACCCTTCGGCCTCAGCTTTTCCAACGTATCACTGTAATTGAAGTTCCTGAAACTATTTGCAGATCTTTTATGCACCCTCACCAGTATCTTTGTAATCTCCTTAAAACGTGCTAACCAGCATAAGACATGAATCAGCTGAGGGCAAACAGAGTTTGGTACAGGTTTGCTCAATTGCAAGATTTTTATTGATTAAAAACTGATGTGTATGGACACATACATATAATTCTTCTAATTAAGAATGCAATAATGGAAACTGTTGAAAATATTGAGACATTTGGGGAAAAAGTATCGTATTATCTGGAAAGGTGGAGGGAATCTTTTTTTAAAAAAATACATACCGGGATTTGATTTTGACTGCTGTAACAGATCTCACAGTAGTCATTTATCCAGGTTACCTCAATGGTCATTTCATTTGGGACTGGGAATGGTGTGCAATGGCAGAGGTGGAAAGAAATATTTGAACCGTTTTAGGAACTCATTGTTTTAACTCTAGTCTAGATTTCCTGCACTCTTCAAGGATGCAGTCTCACACCATGCGTTAGTGTTTTCTGCCTCAAGGAACTCTAAAGAGGCTCTGTAAACTTGGTCAATTACAACATCCATTCTTGACTGTGAAGACGCCTGCACACAGGAATAATCAACGTTAAATCATATATACTGTATAAAGCAGTTTCTGCTGTTGAAGAGATAGTAGGAACGGCAGATGCTGGAGAATCTGAGATAACAAGATGTAGAGCTGGATGAACACAGCAGGCCAAGCAGCATCAGAGGTGCAGGAAAGCTGACGTTTCGGGCCTAGACCCTTCTTCAGAAAAAATTTCTTTTCAAATAATTATTTAATTCTTTTGAAGATTTTGATGAAATCTGTCTCCATCACATGCTCAGGAATGCATTCCAGATCTTAACCGCTCACCAAGTAAAAAAGCTTCTGAAAAAGGGTCTAGGCCCGAAACGTCAGCCTTCCCACTCCTCTGATGCTGCTTGGCCTGCTGTGTTCATCCAGCTCTACACCTTGTTATCTCATCTTCTGCTGTTGAAGACATGGGAAGAAAAGGCGGGCTGGGAGCGAAGAGTCTAAGTTCACCCACCACACAACTAGTCATTCCTCTCTGGAAGAATTTTAGAAACAGAGTTAATAGTGACAAAAGTAACTGGCGATCTTTTTGCGCATGTGTCGTAACGTCACCGCACAAACAACCTCCTGTCAGAGTGTTAATGATTCTCTACCAACTCAGCTTGTGTTTGGGAAGTGCAAGCACGGGTCTGTCTCTCCAAACTGGAGCGAATCTCTTCGCCTTCGATGGATAGCGTATGAATGCGCCGTCAGACTAATAACATCATGGTAAATTACAACAGCTAGGATAGTATATATTTAATTAGTTGTTGACTTTTTAAAAAAAATATGCAGTTAAACCTGACCAGTATCAAATGTTTTTAATAAATGCATTGAAGGGGGCACTGTTGACTACAGTTCCTTTATATACAATAGGATCAGCAGCCTGTGTTTGTGCAGTTTCATAATTGGTTTATTTTTGGCTACTTTTCAGCTGGAAAAGGTTTGAGGGGCCCCATTGGGAGCGGGAATGATGCAATCGCTTGGAGCGCATTAATCCACCTCCAGGCACAGGCTTTTTGAACAATCGCACACCCTGCATTCCTTTCCTTAGTCGCAATATCACAACAGACTTGCATCAGACTGGTAAATCCGAGACATGAACAGCGCTCCTCTTCTCTCTTCCCCCGCCCGCCCCATTACTTCCTCGATTTTTGTTGTGTACAAAAAGCATATTGTGAGGTGGGATTTTATTTTGTTTAACTACTCTTGGTACGTGCACAGATCCCTGTCAAAAATGGCGTCCCTAACACGGTACCCATTCTGTCCCTTGAATTTCTTAATGATTTTTTAAGATCATTAGAGACCAGGACTCGAGCTAATAATAGTCAAGACATCCCGATTTAATTTAGCAGGCCTTTGAAATTACGGCTTTTATTTTTCCCTCTGTCGGCCTGTGTTGCTTCGCTTCATAAAGTCCCTCAATCACATCTAGTAAAGTATTTCGATCAAATATTGGACAGGCATGACTGGTGGGCGGTGGCGGGCAATCTGCCACAGGCGAACCCACACCTCTGGCAACAACAAACCTTAAAATGACTCTTCCATTTGCAACCGACTGCGATTTTAAAAGATACTCTTTCACACTTCGCAACACGTGAACCTCGCAGAGTCGTTTCGAGACAAACATCTTAAAAGATCTTCAAGTATTAAGTTGTCCAAAAAAGGAGAGGTTGTTGGTCTTATTTGAATACGTGGAGAAAGCATTCCAGTATTTCAGCAACGACTTCCGGTGTTTCAGTATCACTCGAACCCATGTTTAAAAAAGACTAAATTGGAAGTTATATGCCCAAAACAGAAAATAAAGTCGTATGTGATTGATCTAAGTTGTCTCTGTTAAATTGATTGATTTTTCTTAACATTTATGATATGTATCACAAGTTTTTTGGAGCAAATCGAAAGCCAGGCCGTCTAAAAGGGGTAATTCGTATTGGGATCACTCCCACTCCTTAAGAAAACGGGGCCACAGCTTCATTTCCATATCTTTCACGAATCCTTAAAAAGATTAAAGGTAGTGCAACTTGAACTACAGTAATTACCTAACTGTACAACTACCGTTTGTCAGCACGACAGGATACAAAAGATTAAACTCATGAAAGGTCTTCCTTCCCTATTGAAGTAATTTCTCAACGTCCTGCCTACCGGCAATTTTTTACCATTAGAAACCTTTCCATCTGTACCATCTTCATTAACCTTGCTATTAAATAAATTTACCAGCAATAGTTTGGCTTGCTCCATGTTTTTAAGTTTAGCCCTGCAATTAAAATTAGACACATTTCAAAAGATCCTATTTTTAAAAATCTAGTCTTGATGTGATCTTTTGTGATTTGAAATTCAGAAAATGGCTGCCTTGTGTTTAGGTTACATATTAGCCGTGGAGGTGCTGGCCCTGCCTCTTGGCAAAAATGCTCTGTAGTCTTTGAAACTGCGCCCAAGTCTCTGGTCCCAGACTTTATCCATTAAATTAACATTCAATCGGAAATGCTCCACGCACAAGGAAAAACTATCCACAATGATAATTATCCTTTTGCTGCAACTGCAGTTATTACAACATGTAAAAGCAATTAAAAGCCAGCGGCAGGGGACATCACTGCAGTATAATTTCCGAAAATTCCATTTGTGATTTTACCTCTTCCCCCCACTTCCTTCTTAAACTAAACGCTATGCTGTGCATCAGACAAAAATAATGACTTCACAGTTTTGAAGAAAGCTCAGAACAACTACAACGCATATAATTCTTGCATTTAGGAGAATGAATGTACCTCCGATATCTAATCTCAACTTTCCAACAAAATACCGAACTTTTTCACGAATATCAATAGAATACGAAGCTAGTTTTAGGCAGAAACTTCTATCAAAATTTATTTAATGCTAAAATACTATCAACTTAAGTAGATATGCATGGTTGTTCACCATGTTCTTCACAAAGGCCAACTACAGAACCAAGAAAAGATAAGCCATCCTTGCAACCAGGTCACAGACAATAGCAGCCATTTTAACAAAAGGCCTACTCTGGTTTATTGCAGTGCAATGATAATCTGACATCCAGCTCTCACTTTTAAATATTTAGTCACTGATTAAATCTTAATAAAACTTTTCATATTTTAAAACTGCAAGATCCAACACTTTAATCAACTCAAATACATTGAAAACCAAATTTCAACCGTTAACAGTATAAAATGAAAATATCAGCGCAAATCACAAGCTCCAAAAGCCAAGATCCGCGTAACTCAAACTGAGCAAACAAGCAGTCCAGCCCCAGGCTTGACGTGGGCCGCTGGTGACAAGAGAAACTTTGCCCTACAACAGCATCGATATGTAGCAACCTAAATAATGACCAATTTTAATCTCTTCCCCTATTTTCACAAAAAATAAAACATTTTCTTTAGGGCGCAGCATTAACTGCAATTTGCCTTTTATCCATCAGCGAAGGCATCCACCATTATGTATTAAGTTACGTCCAAGGTCCGATACGTCAATATGCTCACTAAAATTCCAAATATAAATCGTAGTGTTTAATTTGTTTGGTTTTAGCGCATTGTTCTATATTGAAACGGCAACAGTGCGCAAACTTGTGGAATGCATTTATCTTTGAGGCTTAATGATCAGGAGTTAGTTTGTTTTACTGGCGTGCCTAAAATTCAAACGAAGTCTTCACTCAGACGAACAAGGGGGTTGCCCATCTGCCTATTTATTAACATTCTTGGGAACTTCATGAAAAGATCAAATTTCACTGGAGGCATTAGCCAATTCCCTCCACACAACTATTTTACTTGTGGAATTTAAATAAAATGTATTTTCTTTCGTGTATATATCGACATGTCACGCGCTCATCGTAAGCGTTAACAACTCACAAAGGAAACGAATAAAACATTTTCAGAAACACATTTCAAAAATATTTCAACGATAATGATTAATTACACATTCGAATCGATTTCCTAACACCATAAAACACCGCCTAAACCATGCAAATCTGCCAAAATATTTCAGTCCTGGGAGCAAATTCAACCCGTGACTGGAAGAAATGCATCGCAACATTCACTACAGTGTATCAATGAAGTGGCGCTCTACAACAAGCGCTGCCTTCCCCTCCCCCCACATTCTAAACTGCAACACAATCGAACTAACTACAGGGATTGTCCCGTAGCCGCAAAGCCATTCACTTAGCTTCCACACTTTCTCGTCATCCAGAAATTTAACAAATCATTAATAAATAATAGCTAGATTACCAAACGTTAACAATTGCAACCTATATTTTGAAGCACATACAGGTTAGAGAATGCATCTGAGTCAGATTAGACCCAATCTCTCTTCCAATTTCATTTTGTTTTAGTTGGGGCTGAGTCAAAGCGGCCAAGAACACTAACATTTCCGAAAAATTTATGAATAAGCGATTTAAATATCAGGGTGTGTGATAACTTTAAAGAATTTAAAACATTTATCCAAATCATTGATGGGACGCAAAAACTGACCAAATTGAGCATATTGTCCATTATGGGTTCGTGAACAATCCGTACTATTGCTAGCACTGTATCAAATAGGAATCTTATTAACTTTCGTAATCCTGTTCGGATTGAAAGCTTCTGTTTTACAAGCCAGGTTCGAAAAGCTGCAAGCAAAACTGCAACACAGAACTGCTACTTATAAAGAACAATTAACTCTTTAAAGTTCAGGTCATTTATGCCTCTAAAATGTCCCCTACTCAAATCGTGCAATCAGCACACAAACATTTTTGATAACGTCAACATTTGAAGCCCTATATGTATCCAAGTGCTGGGACTGATGAAACTGGATTTAAAAACCAGTCCCCTCCCCCACCCTTGATTCTTCTTGTACAGGAATTCTCGGACTCGTTCTTATGAAAATTAATTACTAGTTTCTGAACAATAATCTTAAAACTTAACGATATATTTCTTAGATAGTTCAAATGAGCTACAGTCAGGTAATTTTATTCAATATACGGAGCATTTCTATTTCAGTATGCAGTACGTGGTTACTCTACCCCTCCCCCTTTCTCATTAAAAATACAATATGGGAGAATTCACCACTGACCTCTATATAGAAAAATAAGCGAAACAAAACCACTTTTACCACCCTTATCTAAGGAAACCGAAGGGCAATGCAAGAGCTGTTTCGACTGTTCCGCGCCAAATATTTGACTGAGGCCCCTGTCTGAAGTGCTGTCCTAGCTTCCCAGACATACCAGGCCTTGCCCCAACTTCAAAGCCTCAGACTCAATTTCCACTCACGCCGAATTTAGCAAGCTTATTTCAGTAGAGAGCAGGATTCTCCCGAATTAATAACCAGTTCTTCTAAAAGATCACAACACAAACCTGTTTCCTCTCTTTGTGAATTCTGTGATTACAACGCAAAGTCCTGATCATTGATTTTATACTTTCTCGACCGTTAATATTAATTAAAATTAGTTTAAATAAAACTGCACCTCAGATATAGCTTTGGAAGTTAATACAAGAAATAATTATAAAATTAATCGAAATCTTTCATAGATCTTGATTATTTACTGTAAAAATAGGCACGGTTCCACAGTAAACCCCTCATGTTAATGTACATTCTTACCTTTCGATTATTACAGAAACAATTTCCAAAAAATTCGATATTAAAACCAAATAACTTTCAAATAACCATTCGAAGACCAACCTTAAAAAACCTTCAGACAAAACCAACACACAGTAAGAGCAGGCTACCAACCCTTCCCCCACCCCCTTCTCTCGCTCTCACACACACACACACACATACACATACACACACCCACAGCACAAGTTACCTCTGTGCAGATTTAAGGGTAAATAACTGGGTCAGAGTTTATGGTTATGGATAATCAGGATTATTTTACATGGCAAGAAAATGAAGTTATTATATAGTTTACTGCTCAAGATTTGTGTTCAAAGCATTTTTTGACACAAAGTTAGGAACAGCAATCAAGCTTCTTGGTCTGGAGATCGTTCTTTTAAGACACAAGATCTGGCTTCCTGGTGATGCGGTGAAGCGTTGAATTTACATCCTTTTACTGCGAGGCCTCATAGAAACAGTTACAAGGAACATATAGGACCACCATCACATCACAAATACACTTTATTACAAAGTATGGATATGTTACTTATGACTTGCGACCTAAGTTTTTTTTTAATAGTTTAAAGAGTTAACGATTCACAAACTTATGAACGCAGAAAAGAGGATGTTTAACTTAAAATTTAACGTCTTAAGTTTATGCAAATTGATAAATACACAAAGTATCCCAAATCTAACATTTAAATTCTATTAATACATGGTTATGGATTTATGACCGGTGTCTCATCCGTGCGACTAAAAGAAACAAAGCATTTTCATTTTCAGCACAACCAAATATATTTTCAACTTCACACCTTCTTATCGTCCCAATAGGACATCCATTCTGTAATGGATCCTGATAAAAACTAACTTCGATTTTGTCGAGAGGTTCTATAATAAAATAAACCCTATGCAGACTAACTAAAGCAAACACCATATGCAACACGATTCGTCCCTGGACCATGTGGTTCAAAGAGGCCATATCCTCTTGCACTACATGTTTTCGTTAAAAGGGACAGAAATTCTGTTTTGTTTGACTCCTATCTAATAAATAATTATTATTGAACAACTATTCGTATAGATGTCCACAATAAAATCTAGCATTAGAAATCTTTTGTTTTAAAAAGTCCACTTTATTAGTGGAGCATCATTGACTTTGCAAGTAGGAGACCAAAATAACTATATTCCATAATCTGATTTGGGCGTTGTAGAATACCAATTTCCAAAACGTTCCATCTTATTTTCTAAATATTTGTGAAACAACAGAACTTTGAAATATGTTTTCATGATCCGACGTTTGAAAAATGCTTAGCTAATCCTGCATTATAATACTTTCATATAGTTGTTAAGAATTTTAGCATTATGGTAATTAAGTACGTTGAATGCAGACGACTTTTTGAGGGGGAGAGAATAGCTGAGCAGACTCCAGGATTGGGTAATGCCTCCCAGCTGCAATTCTACCATGGGAGCCCAATCTCTCTGGCTTTTCTTGTTATGTTATTCTAATGAAGAAAATGCCAGAGATGACTAAGTTACATTAAGTGGAATAGGTCTACAGAAATCCACATATTTATCTACTTACCTATCTCTTAAATACGTATACTAAGATTCAAATGGAAAATGATGTGGAGAATCAGTTTATAATGATCCTAGGTTTTTAAAGTGCGCAGTGTTCATCATGTAAACACCATCATCAGTAACACCAATAAAAACCATCGAAACTCCTTGGCAACCCGATTATAAACAGGAAAACTCACCAGTTTTTGTCTCAATAATCGTTTCTGAATAGGGCTGCCTTCTCCCCTCTTCTAGTGATCCTTTCTTTTCCTCTCTCTTTCCTTGTGTTTTTTTTTTGTGTGTTGCTTATTCTCCCTCAAACAAAACAAAAACTTGAATGAGGTTCATCAGACAGGCCTAAAACAGAGCCTCGGACTTTCCTGAGCACACCGACCGAATCTTTCAGACTGACGTTGCAGGGGGTGGGGAAAGGAAGAGGGGGTGTGCTGGGGAGAAAGGGGGAGGGGAAGGGGGAGTTTGAAGATTGTTGATATCGCTCACAGTTTACCAAATAGGGGCTTTAAAGTAGAGGGAGGGGGAGGAAAAACTCGATCCGATGGGAGAATAGGGAGGAATAAGATCTGTTGTTATTTTGGGACTTTTTCCCTCCCCCCTCCCTCAGGTAAACACTCTTTATAAAAGGTGACAATTGACTCTGTTTGCAGCTGGGCCGGCTCCTGCACAGCACCACTGATCCCAGTCTGAGCGCCTCCACCACTGCCCCTCCCCCACCCACCAACCAACCAACAAACACCCATCCCCCAACTCGCCGGGAAATGGCGGGCCACCCTGACAAAAGATACGGGGTCCACCGTATCTGCTCGCAGGGCCCAGTCACGGGAGGCGGGCTTAGCGATCCCTCGTTCCTCTTCTTCAGCAAAGGAGGGGGTAGGGGGGGAAGGGAGAGGAAAGGAGGAAACCCGGCTGCACGGAGGGACCCGCCTCCCACCCCGTCCACCATTGGATAATTTGAAAGAGATTCCCGGCGACGTCGAAAGGTTCCCCACGCCTCCTCCGCTTCTTATTGGTCATCCCAGGGGTCCGTCAACTGGGAGGTGCCTGTCAATCATGCCACGCCTGCCTTTTCTGGAAGGGAGGGGTGAGGTGGTGTAAGTTGCTTCAGCAGTGGACGAGTGTGGAAGCTGAGCAGGAGTGAGAGAGAGAGAGACGGCAAGGGAAGGACATGGTTAACGACACGTCTGTCTGGTGGATTTTTCTATACGAAACTAACGAAACAATTCCTTCTGTCAGCCATTTACGGATTTCTGACTGCCGTCCGTTTTACTTGTGGATTATAAAACATTCTCAAAGCGATTTTCTTTCCTTTTATAAATAAAATTAAAATCCTGATCGATGTCGCTTTGATGTGGTAGCGCGGACTGCAGATATCATGGCGCCTGTTGGCTTTCAGTAGTTCTTGTTGCATGGTACTGAAATTAAATTTTTATTAAAAGAAAACTAAGTGTTTGCACTTTTAAAACATGCATATTATCTCGGATAATTAGCGTCGAGAAATCGATTTATAAGCGCGGCGATATTTTTCTATTCCCCTGGACAAAATGGCGCCGGCCGAGGCCCCACCTCAGGTGGAACCTTCGAGAAGGAGCCCGACCCGCTTCTTGGTATTTTGTTTTAAGTTTGTGTAACTTTTTTATCCGTGGTGAATTCTTCTTCAGTAGTTAATCTAACTCTCTGTTTTAAAACGTGCATGGACTGTTCGGTAGCTTTTGTGTTTTATCAGGGTGTGGAGGGATGGAGTTACAAAACGGGGAGAGAAGGTTCCAGAATCGTCATGACCGCTTGGGATGGCGTTCCGTTCATTTACCGAGTGATCTAATCGCTGACCAACACCCAACCCAGGATGCTGGGAACCTCTCTCTCTAAAGGACCTTGAGACAAGCCAGTCTTGATAATTTTTTTTCCCTCCTTTTCCCCCATTGGGCGAAATTCTATGGACATTTTTTTCGCTTCTCTCGTAATATTGGACTGATAGCATCATAGGAGAGATAGGCTCTGTACAGTATACGAAGAAATTAAGAAAAATATTCCATTTCAAAAAAAAAGTGGTTTAATGCTGTTACCTTTTTTTTAATTGTCCTGCAGAAAGAATAAATGTCTTTGTCACCACCTGGTTGTCGGTTGAGTTACCTAGTCCTGTCTTTGGCGAAAATAAGACATTTTACGTGATTAAGGAACACTTCTTCTGACCCTCTTTCTCTTCCACCCACTCTTGTTTTCACTAAGTTAGCATGCACGTAATGCTAACAGAATTTGCCTGAACGTTTTAAATTTCAACATTTGGAAAAGTGGCTCCTTCGAGAAATAGATAGTTATGAACCTGGCATTCTGGGCTCAGCAATCATGGCTACCGCATTTATCAAAATACTCAATCTGAAATGAAAGCTGGGAATGCTCAGCTGGTCTGCAACATGTAGTGGAGAAACTGGGTAACTGTTCATGTTTGTGGCCTTTTATCATTAAGTACTTGTAGTAGGAATAATTCTTCAACATTTAAGGCCTAGTAACCATTGACTGGCTCAGTTGTCTGGCCACATCGTTGTTAAGGAACACTTAGTAATATGTGAGCATTTGATTTAATTATTTCTCTCCTGCTGCTTCCTAACCTGTTAAGTCTCTATAACACCTTTTTTTTTTCTCCTTTTTGTCTCTAACTTGAGCCCTCCTGTAAGATAATTATGGTCATGCTACTATTAAGTAAATTACACCTTTGTAATATCCCACGTTACCATTTGTATTTCAAGCCTAGTCGCTGCAATTTGACTTTTGAGTTCTTAAAGGAAAGGAGAAAACTTGGTTGATATTAGTTTCAATGTTTTAAATGAGCTATAGATCCAGTCTGTCTAGCAGAAATGGACGCTCACTGAAGGAGGGTGTGTACAGAGACCCCTTTTATTGAGCAGCGAACAAACATTCTCCAGCAGTATATTTTCTGGACATTAGCAGATTGTGACTTTTTTGAACAAGAACAAAATCAAAAATGCTGGAGAGGCTCAGCAGGTCTGGCAGCATCTGTGAAGGGAAAAAAACAGAGCTAATGTTTTGGGTCCGGTGACCTTTCCTCAGAACTGTTCTGAGGAAGGGTCACCAGATCCAAAACACTAACTTTTTTTTCCTTCACAGATGCTGCCAGACCTGCTGAGCCTTTGCAGCATTTTTGATTTTGTTCCTGATTTACAACATCTGCAGTTCTTTTGGTTTTTATTTGTGATTTTTAAACCGATATTTCCATTGCATATGTTGTAATTCTCATTCCATTCATGAGCTAGCATGAGTACTGAGAAATGCAATATTACTGTTGCATGCTAAGAATATTTCCAGAGTGCTGCAGAAATTGGCATAAAAAACTGACTAAAGATACTCTATTGTCATGAACATCTTGTAATTCATCTGACCTAGTATAAGTAACCTTATGAAATTCTTTTTGCACAATAAAATTTTACTGATATGTAATGCTTATTAAAGCTGAACCTTCCACAATAGTAATACAAAAGGGAAAATCAAATTACGTTCATGCCCCTCCCTGCTGTTGCAACATGTTTTGCAATTTCCTGGATGTATCATTTTCAAATACTATTGTGCTAAGCAATTCTGCAGCAACTGAATTAAGATAGACATGCTGAGAGAGTTCATTTTCTGTTTGTTAGTTTTATCCTCTTCAAATGAGTTCAGTTTCTTGCTGGAATTTCTGAAACAATGCTATCTACCTGGAAGTTCTCTAAGCACTTATTAATTCTTGAATTTGCCTTAAATTGATTTTACACAATTAAGAGCTGGAAGGTAGAAATATAATCTTCTCCATTTAACTGTATGGATCTAGTTGAGAACTTCATCTTTACAGATTATAATATGTAAAACTAATAGTTAAATGCTCATTTCCCTTTATTGTATATAATGCAAGAAAAAAAATGGGAAGGTAGAAAAGCTAAATAAAAATCAAAAGAACTGCAGATGCTATAAATCAGGAACAAAAACAGAAGTTGCTGGAAAAGCTCAGCAGGTCTGGCAGCATATGTGGAGAGAAAATCAGAGTTAACGTTTTGGGTTCTCAGTTCTGAGAAAGGGTCACTGGACCTGAAACGTTAACTCTGATTTTCCTTCACAGATGCTACCAGACTTGCTGAGCTTTTCTAGCAATGCTGGTTGTTGCCTGGACCGCTATGCTTGTAGATCGTTCAGATTTTACCATCATGCCCAAAACAAGTTTGTTTTTTTTTAATACAGATTCTCTTAACATGATTGCAATTATGAGAATATAGACTGCAAAGTTTGTGCTATGGCTGAAGTGCACAGTGCTAACAGTTTTGCCAACTTCATGTTGAGTATTATTGTACAATGGCTGGGAATCTGAACTCTACAACAGTGCCATAGCAACTAAGCTTTACAGTTGCCGGTGAGTCACAGAAGACTGCCCAATCGTGAATAGCAGGCAAATCCTACCCGAATACTTTTTCCGTTACAAACACTTTTTGGAGAAGTAGTCATTACCTTTACCAACAGATCACCTGGTATAAAAGGCACAGTATATTACAGTAGAGGGCTGGTTGAACACAGCAGGCCAAGCAGCATCAGAGGAGCAGGAAGGCTGACGTTTCGGGCCTAGACCCTTCTTCAGAAATTTCTGAAGGGTCCAGGCCTGAAACGTCAGCCTTCCTGCTGTGTTCATCCAGCTCTACACCTTGTTATCTCAGATTCTCCAGCATCTGCAGTTCCTACTATCTCAGTGTATTACAGTAATTCTGCATTTAAATAATCCCAGATGCAAGATCAGTTGTGTTGCCAGATTGAAATTCCTACCAATACACGTCTCCTATCAGTGCTCAAACAAACTGCAACCAAAAAACCATCCGATAATAAAGAATTAGCTTTCTATTGCTCTAATAAAATTCTTGATAACAAGCACTGGTTTAAATAATTCAGTTTAAGTTAAGGATATGTGAGAGTAACCTCTTGTGAATTACATTTTCTTCCCAGCAAGATGACTGCAAAATGTGTTAACCAAGTGTATGACTGATCATCCATTAACTGACACCACTAGCAATGTAGCTTGGGTTAACTGTTAACAATTTTCTTTTATGTTCTTGGAAGAAGCTATTTAATTAAGCATTTTACTCAAAGGTGGGATTAAAGTTTACTTAGTGGTATTGTTGGTATATGACAAACTATAATGCAGGTTTTGAAACAATGAGCTAAAAAGTTGATTAAGTTTTCAGGGAAATAACTGCATTATCCAGGTTAAATCACATTACAACTGTCGAATGAATACGTTCCTGGAAACTATGCATGTTAATGGTATCATTTCTTTCTTGTCACTTGTACATATCAGTGGTAATTAAATAAGTACTAGTCAACCATACAGTCAAGTATATAAAATAATTGAAAAGGAGTCAGTTACAATGGAGATTGCAAATAGTTTCAAAGTATTTAAATCACTAATACTTGTAGAAATACCAGAATTTTGGTAATAACCTAAAAGTACAGTTGGGAAGTTCACTGAAACAGGCACAGAATCCAAGTTCTGCCACAATGTATAATAATATTTATACCTGCAACAGGTTATAATACTACATAACTGAGCACACAACTGTCTGCTCACGTGACGCCAGCTTCAAGCAGAGTATAATGAGTCCAATGTATGGGGCATGGAGCTAGGATGATAATAAAAGCAATCAATCAATCAGCTGGAAGTATCTTTCCCCATCAAAGTTAATGAAGCAACACCGTTTAGAAATTTAATATGTAACTTCTAGTTCTTCAAAAAGTAGAAATCAAATACAAAGTCGTATTTATCAACTTGTAAATACCAACTGCTGGATTCTAATATAGTATCTGATACACATGCTCAGTTCTGCACCAATCTCACTGAAGACCGGTCTGAACAGAATGTGAAATTTCTAAGACATACCTGTCCTGAATGGTATAACTACCAGACAATTTGTAGAACAATTGAAGCAGAGTGTACAGTACACATTAACAGAATTTATACAGAGTGCTCACATTTTGAGAGAAATAGTTCATTTGGGTCATCGTTCATGCTACTCGCCTCTTCAAGGATCCTTAGTATGTTAACCTAAGTCATCCAGGTCAAGCATGAATGGATCCGGGATACTGATCCCAATGTCTCCAAAATTAGTGGAAAACTAAGTCATTAATTTACTGCTTTTGATTTGACAAAGCCAATTCATTCACTGGTCAGTTGCTTCTTCCTCACTTATAAATATGATGACTTGAGGCATTCCATCCAGAAGTCGAATACTGATGCCACACATGAGATCATCTTTGAACTAAAGGTTATGTTGTTTGGAAGGCAGCATTTTAACCTTTAAACTTTGAAGCAAACACAGCAGTTAATAAAATTAATTTTAAATCAGCAATACAATTATGTGATGTCATGAATTTGGTATATCCATTTACCAAGCAGGTTTCCAGTGCATATCATAGTTGTTTTCATTTATTACTGCCTCAAACAGTCAACTCTTCTGTAAAAGCCAATATTAGTTGTTTGTGTCACAAGAGCTGAAGACTTCCAGTAACCTGATTGACCAGCTTCTCCTCACCCATGATTGCCAAGACTGTGCGTGATCCAGCAGCAATCTGATTAAGAAAATAAGGTGGTTATCCATCACGGGCATAGACATATACCAAGATGTTGAAAACACATCTCTATCGACAACTTTCCCCCTGTGTCAAATAAACTAGGAGTCCAGTATCCTTAATCACACTCTGGTATATTGTCAACGTGGTCATTATTCAGCTGCGCCAAGAAAATAAATATCAGCACGTTTTTCTACCTGTGGTGTAAAAGGGTATCACCTGAGCCTAACTCTGGACTTCCCCTGCCATCTAAAAGTTGCCACTCAGGTCCCTTTTAAATATTTTCCCTCATCTTAAACCTATGCCCTCTAGGACTCCCCACCTTGGCTAATCACCCTATCATGCCCCTCGTGATTTCACAAACCTCTATAAGGTCACCACTCAGCCTCCGATGCTCCATGGAAAAATCCCCAGCCAATTCAGCCTCTCCCTATAGCTCAAACCCTCCAATCCTGGCAACGTTCCTGTAAATCTTTTCCGAACGTCTCAAGTTTAACAATATCTTTCCTATCCATTCTCCCAGTTTCTCTGGTCTCCAATGCATCTGTTTCAATGTTGCCACCATCCACAGGAATGCCTGCTATATGTCATTTTCTTTAAACGAGGATACTCCCCACCCACCATGGTTGATAGGGATCCCAGCTGTGTCCAACCCATTTCTTGCACTTCTGCCCTCATCCCGTCCCCTCCTTTCCAATACAATAAAGTTTTCCTTGTCTTAATTTTTCACCCCACCAGCCTCTGCATTCAAAGTATCCTCTACCATTTCTGAATACAGCTTTCCTTTCAGTCCCCTCTCATCAGCATTCTGCAGGGCCCTTTCCCTCTGTGATACTCTGGTCCACTCCTCAGTCCCCACAGCACTTTCCCATGCAATCGCAGAACATGTAACACTTGCTCTTTTGTCCCTCTGCCCTCCTCACTGTCCAAGATCGCAAACACACCTTCCAGCTAAAGCAATAGTGTACTTGTACTTCATTCAATCTAGTCTACAGTATGTTCTGCTCATAATGCAGTGTGTGCTAAATTAGCAAGACCAAATGCAGACTGGGTCAGCGTTTTGTGTTACACTCTTGCTTGCGTCCAAAAGAATGACCCAGACTTCCCAGTTGTTTGCCACTTCGATACACCATCTTGCTCTCATGCTAACATTTATGTCTCGGGTCTCCTGCAGTGTTTGGCAAAGTTCAACTCAAGCATTTCATTTTTTAGTGCGGCACTTTATAGCCTACAAGATTCAACACTGGATTCAACAATTTCAAAGCCATTTGATTTCCCCCTTCACTTCCACCCAGCGTCTTGTTTTGCAAGTGTTTGCTCTCAGCAAAGCTCATTTATATTTAACTATTCACACCTACATTAGCATTTATTTAACATCTTTATCTTCCCTCTACGACCACTGGCACCCCCTTTGTCTTTTACTCTCAGTACCCTAACCATCTGTTCAACTTATCCTTTCAACCCGTTTGACAACAGCGCAAAAACTATAATTGTCCAGTCCCCTTCAGTTCTGAAGAAGAGCCACATTTAATGTCAAAATGTTATTTTTCTTTCTCACTCCACAGATGCTGCCAGATCTGCTGACTTTCTCCAGCATTTTCAATTATTATTTGTAACTACCATCCTAGTTGAGATCAATTACCTCAGTAAGAGACTAGTTACCAAATTTGGAATTCATTATATTTTCAGTCTATTTATCAGCATATTCAACCTATTTCTCAAATGTTTATCATGCATAAAAGCAGTATATGGTGCAATACTGAGTTATACTGAAGTAATTGATATCAGTTCAGGCAGCCCTACAGATAGTCTCCAATATCTCTGAACTTTAAAAGGCAGTCACCTACACCTAACTGTGGTTCAGTGAAGACCTTTGTTCGCTGGGGTCTGATACACCTCGTGTTAAGTTGGCAGCCAGCAATTCATTTTCCAAGCCCGTATATGTAGAATGATCACTTGGGTGATATGGAAATATATTAACATGGAAACAGCCACATTATAAAATAGAACTGACAGAATAATATGTCACAAAACTTGTGTATGCAATCCAAAATTTCATTACTTGTGACTCCAAGTTGTGAGAAAGTTAAGTTTATAGTCCTCTGAAAGAAACAATATTGTTTACCTGGGTTTTTCCAGCATCCTGTACAAGAAAGTTTGGCAGCTTCAGTTGACAAGCCTGTTCTTGAAGCTCTAAGATGTGTTCAGTGCTCTGCCCTCTCAATACTATCTTCTTACCTCTGAAAAAAATGGATAATTAGCAAATATATACAAGAAGCTAAAAGAAAAATTCACTTGGAAGAGGAGAAACAATTACTATTGTCCAGATGCAACAACTGTCACTTAAACAGTTTTGCTTCTCTTTCTTCAGTTGGAGAAAACACGACAAAAGGAACAGTACAACACCTCATCTGCTGTCATGTCACCTTGTTGATTTTATACACCAAGCTTGCAGAAAAACAGAATTCATATTCTGGTTTATATAGTCATCCATAGAAAGAATAAGCAACACATGAGAGTAAAGAACCACCCAAGGAGAGAATAATCAAGACCCCAAAATGTTGCACTCTGTTCACCTTAAATGAGTCCATCAGATGTGTACAGGGTCAATCTTTCTTGAGCTTCCTTTAGATCCAAAGACTTTCTCAAAATGTGAAGATTCTGTATTATTCTATCAGCCAAATACAGCGTTTAGTTCAATAACAATGGGACTAAAATTCCTCTTTCAAATATAAAACAAAATTATATCAACTTCTCTATGACTTAAAAAGCCACTAGTGAAAGTTCAGAGAACGTAGCTTGCATGTATAACTTTTGGATGCAATTTATTAGGTCTCTAATTATGGATGAAAGGAGTTATCTTGGTTTTCAATGATCTCATGTCTTTTTCAGCATCATTCACATTGCTAGAATGCTTTAGTAGATTGGTTCATGTGGTAGATGCTGTGATAGTAACATTTGCAGTGTTAGTGAATTAGATTTCCTTCCTTGCAAGCAAAGAAAATTGCATCCCTTAATCCCACATCAATAACATCCTGTTACTTTGTGACAGTTAACAGGTTGCTGAAATATTGCTCTGCTCGAAATAACGTTCTCTCCAGACTGGCAAACAACACAGCTGTAATACTACAGAGCATACTGCAAGGTTGTTAGTTAATTATTCCTGGAAATTAATTATAAGATGCTTCAAATTCAGTCAACATCTCATAAAAGGGTACAAAAACAAGTGTCTGCTATAAATGTGTTTAACAATATTTTGTACATGGAGATCTGACTGAGTCAGTCGGGTTCTCATCAACAATTGAGGCTGAGCTTGTCATTTGCTCCGCCTTTTGCTAGTGACGGACCGCAAAACATGGTTCCCATTATTTCAAAGCGCCCTCTAGTGACAAATGAGGAAGTATGTTAATACTGGTGGGGTTCTCCATTTGGATTTAATGTAAACTAGACAATATCAATTAGTAATATTTCTTTGTGCACATATTAATTTTAAATAGATTATATTAATTTTACAAAAACAAGATTTTATTCTTTGTTAGCTGATTCACACTTTCCAAAAACCTGGTACCATAGCTCTATTAAAGCATCTAAAAACAAACCTTTCTTTTCTCCTTCCTATATTAGGCACAATGAGTATGTTTCACACAATCATTCAAATAATGTCTATTAGACAAGCCCATATTTGTCGCCATTATTACTCACCCATCATTGTCCCATGTTGTCAACATCTGTCGCAAGTTGTGGGACTCCTCCAACATCACCTGATACAGACCAACAGCAGCATGGGCCACCTGCGCTGCAACCTGCAGAATTGTACACACCTTGAGCGAACTGCTTCAATGAGACTCACTGGCCTAGACTAAAAACAAACTTAGAATGCTGACCAATTAAGTTGCTTTCAAGTAGTTATGTTTTTAATGACTTGTCCCCTCCCTTTGCCCCCAATAATTTCTAAAGTTCTCATTTGTCACACCAATTGTTCCTTTAAAATCATTCATTTTAAATCATTCTTCAGGACGTGCATATCACTTCCAACCCAGCATTTACTGCCGATTCCTTAACTACAGGTTTGCGAGTACTGTTGAATCGCCACAAGCCATGTGGTAAAAGTACTTACATAATGACATTCAGTCAGGAGTTTCAGGCTTTGTGACCCAGCAACAATGAAGGAACAGCAAAGATATTGAAGTTATTTATGCATGAGCCTACACAGTGTTAACAGTCCACTGTTAAAACCTGCAGCCAAGTTCGATCCCATCTTCACCTGATGTCAACTATAACAAAGTGACAACACAGGTCCCTGGACAGCAATCAATCAGGAAAAGGAATTCTTACCAATTGCTAAGGTCCACTATATCCCAGCAGACATCTTTATGGAACGATCATCACTACAAGAATATCATGGACGAGTTGGACCAAAGGGACTGTTTCCATGCTGTATGACTCTATGACTCCAGGTATTGTAGTTATTAAGGGATGGGCAGTGAGTGCAACCTTGCCAATTTCCATAGAATAAATAAAAATAAATCTAACTGCTAGCTAACCTCGTAACAGAAATGTTTTTGATCCAAATCACTTATCAGCAACATCAACAGCCTAAGTCAGAGGAATTTTAACAGTATAAAATATGAATAAATATTGCCTTAAATTGTTACTGCGTAAAACATACTTCAGCAATGCAATCATAAAATGCATTTTGGTCAAGGAAATCACCAGACATAATGGTCCGAATAGGATATTTCACAAGGCTTAGGATTAATCTTTTAGCACAAAGCCAACAGTGTCACTCTATACATGGGAGTTACTCCATTCATCAGTCACTATTACTGCATCCAAACAATTATGGTATGAAGAGAGGTGCATCGCACCTTATTTCAGTCCAGAATTTAAAATTTAAATTTCATCCAATGATTTTCAAATCTTCAGCAGTGCAATAACTGAACAATTCACAGTTTTAACAATGATTTTCCATCCCACTTTGGCAATTTATCAAAAATATGCAAGCCACATATTTCCCACAATTTCAAACTGGGAAAAAAAAATCAACGTTTTTCTCTGGAAGAGCATAAAATGATTTAAAAACTGAGACTTCTAAAGCTAACTTTTACGATTTAAATCACAATTATATGCATCCTTTAGGAGTTTAGAATTTAATGTATATAAACTAGAGCAACATTTTATTAAATGGGTAGTTCACATACATCATGTCAAAATAGTGCCAGATATGTGGCACACACATCTGCAGCACTGCTGTACATTCCAGTTATATCCTCTAGTTAAAATGGAACAAAAACAGTATGATGACATAAAAGTCTAGAAAGATGAAGCAGAATATTTTGAAGCTGGGGGCCCCACAGAGGAAGTTGGTCATATACATTCCTGCATGTCTACAATTTAAGACTAAGGGTCTAAACAAACCCATTAACGTATCATGTCTTTTCAGCGATCTGTATTTCAGCATTGGGTTTCTTTTCTTTGCATCATTGATAGTGTCCAGTGGGTGAAGAAAATGAAATGGGAGAGAACAGAGAGAAAAACAATTCATTTAAGGTTGATCTTAAGCCTTACTAAAGAGTTGCTTCATCTTTCAATAGAAAAAAGAAACATCTACTCGCATACTCACATGGAGGTCTGGGATTAATCACAGAGTATCATGTTTACAAGCCCTCATACTCTAATGAAAAGGTGTTAAGTTAGACTTGTATTTTGATTCTAATAAATAAAATTAATTTTTAAAAATCTACTATTTCAAACAGAGTGAAATTCTGCTAACCTCAAATGGCTATTGTTTTAGCTCCAAGTGAGTAAGGAGACTACAGATAAAGAATTTAATTTAGTTTGCAGCCAGAGCCCTATTCACGAGACAATGTGTGTGGCAAGTACAATGGATTAAGCACCACATCTGTCATATTGACTCTCAGAATCTAATGAGCAGAATCTAATGCTCATTCCCAATATGCTCTCTCAAGGACATTTTAAACTTACAATGAAAAGTTTAATATTTACATCTTTAAGTTTTTCAATTACAAAACATTAATAAGGGGTTTATTTTAATGTGGTTCATGCTTTTCTTTTGGATGAAATCATAAAGAGTTTTATACCTTTCCAACTCCCATGGTCAATTCCATGTTCACAACAAACACCATCTTATATACATCATTCACAGATCCACCAACCTCAAATCCAGAAAACATCTGAAAAAAATAGAATTGCTATTAACATGGCATTCATTTAACAAATGCAGTAATGTAAATATCACAACTGTAGATTATTGACAATTTTAACCAGAAAGAATATTTGGTTTAAATTATAACTATGTTTCTAATATAAAGTTGAATTGAAAGGTTTAAGGGTTAATTGGCAATCGTACAGCAACTCTCAGAGTGGTCTTGAGGTGCAGTGGTTGTATCAGAAGGCCTAGGTTCAAGTCCCA
Organism: Rhincodon typus; assembly: GCF_021869965.1. Taxonomy (NCBI): domain Eukaryota; kingdom Metazoa; phylum Chordata; class Chondrichthyes; order Orectolobiformes; family Rhincodontidae; genus Rhincodon; species Rhincodon typus. The sequence goes on from NC_063347.1 coordinate 15,189,519, forward strand.
CCTAACTGAAAAATAAATCCTCTTAATGGTTTATAACCTGGCTTATCACACTAAAGTGTTAAATCAGTCTGTTTGTCTGAAGGCTGAAAATAATGCGGGGACAGGGAGTAGAGAGTAAGTTAGGAAACACAAGATTCATTTTTGGGAGAGACCAACATCACTGAACCTCATAAGTCAGATCCAATTTTGAAAGAGCAAGTCAGACATTCTTCTGCTATAATAGGCTCTATTGTATTTTGCAATTGGGGTGTGACAGGAAGCAGGAATGAAATGGAGATCAAAAAAAAGCCTGCAAACTGAAAATCAGAATTTCATACTCCAACAATCTATGAGAAGTCACTAGAAAGGCAAGTGGGGAGGAAGTGAAATTTTTTAAGAAGTCAAAAATCATAGAAAACCCTAGAATTAAGTCCCAGAAAACTATAGCAACCATGAAACAAAGTCCAAGTCACCCGTTACCATAGGAAGGGCACAGGTAAATAGGTTTCAGTCTGTGCTGGAATGTAATAAATGCAGCTACAGAACAAGCTCAAGATCCCACATTTACACAAGCAAAATGGATGTTCTCAAATCCTCCTGCTGCTTAGAATGCTTTGCTAATATCAAATGAGAACATTTAACATAGAATGCTGACAAAATAATGTTAAAACATGCAGGATTTGAAAAGGCATACATTTTTAAAAATATCACATTTATAGCTTTAATTTCTTGCTGTACAGACTGATCTCTGGTGACTGCATTTTGTGAAAAACATCTTCAATATGGTCCTTACTTCAAGTTCACTGAAGTAAAACAGAGCAGCAGAATCACTGGACTGATTCCCAGTTTTAATCAGAGCCTGTGAACAAGAAAAGGAAAGACAAATTAGCTACTATGGAGTGAAAGAAATTTCAGCATGGCAGTTACAATGAGCACACAAACAGTCACATGATGGGGTGAAGATTGTATGAAGAATCCCTTAGATCAATAGCAAATGTAAAATGCGGTAGAAATACTAGAAACTCTGTCCATGAGAAAATGCCTCCAAAACTGTCAAAGCAATTTAGCAAGACACAAAACAAAGGCATACTACTTTGTCCCAGGAGGGAAAAAATATTTTTATTGAAATAAAGAACTGTCATTTATATGCACATTATTGCATTCTCAGGGAAATCCAAAGTGCTTCACAGCCAATGAAGTATATTTTTATAAGGTGAAATTAATAATAGTAATAGGACAGTGCAATTACACAGTTCTACTATGAAACAAATGACCAAATACTCTGCTGAAGCTGGACAAGGAAGGAAGTTTGGCCAGAAGTGGGAGAAATTTCCAAGTAACCCTTTGAATAAAGCCGTGGAATTTTTACATCCACTTAGCCTGACAGGCAAAGTCTTCAGCTCATGTTTCACATGTTCCTGCATTGGAATGCCAGTCTAGATGCTGCACTTATTCAAGGTATGCACTTCAAGACAAAAAAGTCTAACTCAAAAGACAAAATTGCAAAATGGAACCAAGCTGAAACTTACAAATTCTCTTCTACACAAGACTCGAGAAAACAAATCTCATCACTTTCAACTAATGTATCAGAAAAATGATGACCTAATATCATTATTCTGCACCTCCGGCCAACACAACAATGGTTTCCTCAACATCCTTCTGCTGCATCTTTCTACAGCCACCATATCCTAAGAAATGAAACATCAAGAAATGAAGTCACATGGTATTGGGGTGAGCTGGCAAGATGGTTACAGAACTGGCTTAGTCATAGGAGACAGAGGGTAGCGGTGGAAGGATGCTTTTCGGAATGGAGGACTGGGAATAGTGGTGTTCCACAAGGATCAGTGCTGGGACCTCTGCTGTTTGTGATCTACGTAAATGATTTGAAGGAAAACGTAGCTGGTCTAATTAGTAAGTTTGCAGACGATACAAAGATTGGTGGAGTTGCGGGATAGTGAGGGGGATTGTCAGAGGATACAGCAGGCTATGGATCAATTGGAGGCATGGGCAGAAAAATGATAGATGAAGTTCCCGGACAAATGTGAGGTGATGCATTTTGGAAGGTCAAGTACAGGTGGAAGTTATACGGCGAATGGCAGAACCCTCAGGAGCTATGCAGAAGGATCTGGGTGTGCAGGTCCACAGATCACTGAAGGTGGCAGTGCAGGTAGATAAGGTAGTAAAAAAGGCTTATGGCATGCTTGCCTTCATTGGAAGGGGCATTAAGTATAAGGATAGGCAAGTTATGTGCAGCTTTACAGAACTTTAGTTAAGCCACACTTGGAATATTGCGTACAGTTCTGGTCACCACACTACCAGAAGAGTGTGGATGCTTTGGAGAGGGTACAGAAAATATTTACCAGGATGTTGCCTGGCATGGGGGATTTTAGCGGTGAAGAAAGGTTGGATAGACTGGAATGCAGGAGGTTGAGGAGCAACCTACTAAAAGTTTACAAGATTTTGAGGGCATGATTAGAGTAGAAAGTATGAGGCCTTTTCCCCAGGATGGAGGGGTCAATTACTAGGGACACAGGTTCAAGGTGCAAGGGAGGAATTTAAAAGACATGTGCGAGGTAAGTTTTTTCACACAAAGGGTGGCGAGTACCTGGAATGTGTTGCCGGAGGAGGTGGTGGAAGCAGACACAATAGCATGAATAAGAAAGGAATAGAGGGATACGGATCCTGTAAGTGAAGACAGTTTTAGTATGGAAGGGCAAAATGTGTTGGCGCAGCTTTGGAGGGCCGAAGGGCCTCTTCCTGTGCTGTACTGACCTTTGTGTTTTGTTCTTGTTCTCTCATAGATGCTGTTAGTACAACTTATTGATTGGTTAGCCCTAATAAGAGCAAAGATTAATATAAAATGAACATTTTCAGTCACCCCAGGTATAACGTCACTCTTCCTTCTTGTCAAACCACACAGGTGAGTACAGAATGAAAACTGATTTAACTGCAGGATACTACATCCAGATCACCAAATACAAAACTTTACTGATGACGTTAAAATGCAAATTCTTATTGATCATCTCATATAGAATGGGTAACCAAAATGTTAAACTGGCACGGTTACTTCAGCTACCAACAGCCATGCTGTGAAATGCTTTCACCACAAACTCCAAAAACAAATAGGTGAACCTTCAAAACAAGAACAACACAAAACACAGCCATAGTGCAATTTCAAAAATTCCAAATGAAAAAAGGCAAAGGGTATGATGGACATTTTACATAGGGACACTGAATGAGAAAGCAGGCGATAATGAACTTGTACACAAAATTAGTTAGGATACAATGGGAGGATAGAAATATTATGGACATCCCAGAATAGGGTGGACATTAGAACCCTGAAAGAAAGAGTACAAAGGTTTATGGTTAAGATGGAAGGCTTTAAAACAACAACTTATATTTCTATGACACTTGTGATATCTAATCTCCCTCTAACCTTCCTTGACATTGTCCCTGTTTCACTTACCCTTTTTCTATAGTATAACACTCACTTTTCACCTGCAGACAGTTTCAGACCTGAGTTTCTCCAGCACTTGCTATATATTTCTGTAGTGTTTTTAATGTAATAAAACATGCCCAGGCACCACACACCAGGTTCACAAAGCAACATTTGATAAAGAATCTAATCGTAGGCAACTTCAATATGCAGGTGGACTGAGAAAATCAGACTGGTAGCAGATCTTGAGAAAAGGAATTTGTGGAATGTCCACGAGATTTTATTTAGAATAGCGTGTGGTAGAGCCCACTTGGGAATAGGCAATGCTGGGATTTGGTGATGTGTAATTAGGCAGACTGGATTAGGCAGTTAACGTGAAGGAACTGCCAGGGGATAGTGAACATAAAATGATAGCATTCGCCCTGCAGGTTGAGAGGGCAAAACTGGAATTAAATGTAACAGTATTACAATTGAGTAAAGGTAACTACAAAGACATGAGGGAGGAGCTGACCAGAGTTGATTGCAAGGGGAGCCTAGCAGGGAAGATGGTGGAGGAGCAATGGTAGGAGTTTCTGGGGTAATTGGGGAGCCACAGCAGAAATTCATCCCTAGGAAGAAGAAACATATTAAGACGAGGATGAGGCAACCATGGCTGATAAGGAACAGCATAAAAGCAAAAGAAAAAGCATACAGTGTGGTGAAGATTACTGGGAAGCCAGAGAATTGGGAAGTCTTTAAAAGCCAACAGAGGATAACTTAAAAAAAAAGGGGATAAGATAAAATATGAGAGTAAGCTAGCTAGTAATGTAAAAGAGGATTGCAACAGTTTTTTTAAGATATCTAAAAGGTAAGAGAGAGGCAAGAGTGGGCATTGGACCGCTTGAAGATGAGGCTGGAGAAGAAGTATTGGGGAACAAAGAAATGGTGGAGAAACTGAAGAGGTACTTTGTATTAGTTTTGACATTGGAAGACACCAGCAGAATACCAAAACTTCAAGGAAGTCAGGGGGCAGTGGTAAGGAGAAGATGCTGGGGAAGCTGAAAGGTCTGGAGGTGGATAAATCACCCAGACCAGATAGACTACACCCCAGAGTTCTGAAGGAAACAGCTGAGCAGATTGTAGAAGCAGTGATGGTGATATTTCAGGAATCACTGGAGTCAGGGAAGGTCTCATAGGACCAGAAAATGGCTAATGTAACACCCCTGTTTAAGGGAGGGAGGAAGGCAGTAGATAGGAAACTACAGGCCAGTTAGCCTGACCTTGTCATTTATAAGATTTTAGATTCTATTATTAAGGATGAGATTGCAGAGTACTTAGAAGTGCATTGTAAAACAGGGCTGAGTCAGCATGGCTCCATCAAGGAGAGGTCATGCCTGACAAATGGGCTAGAATTCTTTGAGGAGGTAACAAGCAAGTTAGACAAAGAAGAGCCAGTGGACATGATCTATTTGGATTTCCAGAAGGCCTCTGACATGGTGCCACACAGGAGGATGCTAAATCAGACAACAGTGCCTTGTGTTAGGGATAGGTACTGGCATGAATAGAAGATTGGCTTACTAGCAGATAAGGAGAGTGTAGAATTAAAGGGGTCATTTCAGGATGGCAGCCAGTAACTAGTGGAGTTCCACAGGTGTCCATGTTGGGACAACAATAATTCATGATATACGAAAAGATATGGACGAAGGAACTGAGGGCTTTGTTACTAAATTTGCAGATGACACAAAGATAGGCAGCGGGTCAGGCAGTGTTGAGGAGGTGGGGAGGCGACAAAGTAGTGGCAGATGGAATTCAAGTGGGAAAGTGAAGTTATGCACTTTGGCAGGAAGAATGGAGACATAGTCTATTTTCTAATAGGGAAAGGTTTCAAAAATCTGAAGGACAAAGGGAGTTGGAGTGTCCTAGATCAGGATTCTCTTAAAGTTGACGTGCAGGTTCAGTTAGCAGGTAGGAAGGCAAATACAATATTAGCATTCATTTAAGAGGACTAGAGTACAAGGGCAGAGATATACTGCTGAGGCTGTATAAGGCTTTGGTCAGCCTGTATCTGGAGTATTGTGAGCAGTTTTGGGCTCTGTATTTAAGGAAGAATGTGTTGGCTTTTGGAGGAGGTTTAAAAAAATGACCCTGAGAATGAAGGGCTTGTCATAGGACCCTGGGTCTGTACGTGATAGAGTATAAAAGGATGAGGGGGCAATCTGATTGAAACTTACACAATACTGAGAGGTGTGGATAGAGTGGGCATGGGAAAGATGTTCCTATTAGTAGGAGACTGGGACCTGAGGGCACAGCCTCAGCGTGAAGAAACAACCCTCTAGAACTAAGTTGAGGGGAAGTTTTTTCAGCCAGAGCATTAATTTGTGGACCTCATTGCCAGACAGAGCTGTAGAGGCCAAGTCATTGAGTGTATTTAAGACAAAGATAGATAGGTTCTTGATTGGTAAAGGGATCAAGGGTTACAGGGAGCAGGCAGGATAATGGGGTTAAGAAACATATCAATCATCGTCGAACAGCATAGCAGACCTGGTGGGTCGAATGGCTTAATTCTGCTGCTTTATCTTATGGTCTTTTGGAGACTTTTGAGAAGATGAACAAGCGCTTGATGATCAAAATGTCATTAGAATGTCTAAGAAGGGTATGAAAAATGTTTTTTTTTTTAAAATAAATAGTGCAAGATAGTTTGCATTGTTTGGTAAATTAGGAATAAGGAGCATTGACTCAGGGATGTCACTATATTAACTGAAGCAGTCCATGTCCAAATGTAGCAAGACACAGAGAATTCCTTGAGAGGCGAGTCTATAGAATTCACTGCCACAGAAATTGGTTGAGGAGGAGCTGTATGTAGTTCTTAGGGCTAAAGGGATCAAAGGGTATGGGGAGAAAGCAGAACAGGGTACAAATCTGGCTGATCATTACTGAATAGTGGAGCAGGCTTGAAGGGCCTACTGCTGCTCCCATTTTCTACGCACTATGTAAATCTTAGACAACACCCAGGATTGGGCTGACAAGTCCAGGCAATAACTAACTCAACAAGACAGAATCTAACCATTGCCTCTTGATATTCGATGGCATTACCATCACTGACTTTCCCACTTTAAACATCCTGGGGACTTACCAACGACCAGAAATGGAACTAGACCAGGCAGAGAAATATTGTGGCTGCACAAGGTCAGAAGTTAGGTGTCTTGCAACAAATTACTCACCTCCTGACTTCCCAAAGCATGTCCAACATCTACAAAGCAGGGTTCAGAAATGTGATGGAATAGTCTCCCCATTCCTAGATGCTTGATACCATCCAGTACAAAGCAATCAGCTTGATAGGCACCACATCCACAAACATTCATTCCCTTCACCACCAGTGTGCCCCATCTATAAGAAATTCACCAACGCTCCTTAAACAACACCTTCCAAACCCATGACCATTACCATCTAGACAAGCAAGGGCAGCAGATGGATGGAAATATTACCACCTGCAAGGACCCCTCCAAGCCACTCACCATCCTGGCTTGGAAATATATTCCTTCAGTGTCGCTGGGTCAGAACCCTGGAACTGCTTCCCTAACAACAGATCTACCTACAGCAAATGTGTGCTGTGATTCAAGAAGTTGATCACCACCTTATCAAGGGCATCTAGGGATAGACAATAAATGCTTGTCCACCCAGTGATGTCTACTTCTCAGAACGCATTAAAAAAAGTTAAGGTGGAGGTAACATTTTGGCACAACACATTGCAAAAGCAATTTTGAAGCACTGTTTAAAAGAAAACTGAATGATTATTTTTAAAGAAAGATTGTAGCAGCATGACTAAAAGGGAAAAGACAAGTAAAAAGCCAAAGTGAAGAGCAAGCAGCAGCACATGCAGAATAAAAGAGAATAGCCTTTTCCTGTGCTATAATTCCATAAATTAATTCACCCACCTCCTTGGCTTTATCTTCAGAGATGCCTAGCTCCATCAGTTGCTGCAAAAACACTGGATTAACTTCTTCTGTTTCTGCCATCCTTTACTTCAGAGGAAGAAAAATAAACCACGTGAAATGCACTGCATACACAATACTGAATAATTTTCTTCTAAATTCAGGTTCCTGCTGGTCCCGTACTTTTACTACAGTACAGCACATGTTAAGTAGCAGTTTGTCTCTAAAGAAATGAAAACAGAGAGAGAGAGACTGAGGGACCAGTGTTGGAGACCAACAGATAAAACTTGCAGAAAGTAAATGGGCAGGGGAAAAGGTTCGACAAAGCAACAGTCAAGAAACGTGGAGAATCAAAGAGAAGTGAACTTGAGGGAATATAGTGCCAGAAATTAACAAATAAGAGAAGAAAGAAGAAAACAATTTTTTTTTAAATCAAGCGGAGACGTTGCAGACAGCCACTAAGTGACAGGCTGCTTCGAGTCTGGAGACAAGGAAGCATAGCTACAGCAGTTTGTGGAAAAAGTGGAAACAGCATTGGGAGCAATGTTTACAAAAACTAAACATATCTTCAGTACAAAGTAGGCTGACTGGTGAGATTTTTAAAAATTTTCATTGTTTTTTATTTATGTTAATTTAGATATTCTGACAAATAAAGGCATGACAAGGACCCTCAGTTCTGTAGAATGCACATTCTATGACCTGTGGGAATTCCAGGATGTTTTTAATATCCAGCAAAAGGAAATGTGCAGGAACTTCAGTCAGCTGAAATAGTCCAAGTGCCAACTGACAATAATGACGATATTGACGATATTATTGTATTTCAGAAGCTAAGCACTATATTGAGAGCATTTATCTGAATATTTCAGCTTAATCGTTTGCAATTAGAGAGGGAACACATAGCTGAGGAGAATAAGACACATAATACGGAGTTCCCTAGGTGCACCTCGTTCTTCAATCAGCATTCAGTTCTGAATACTAGTGAGAGTAATGGTGCGTCTGGGAAGTGAAGCCAGGGGTAAGTTAATGGCAACACAATGAGCTCAGTTACGTATCTCCCTGGTATTGTGGTCAAGGATGTTACTGAGCACTTCTCAGCAAGGAGAAGAAAATAGTCCCTTGCAGCGTTAGCAACATGGTAATGGTATCCTGCGGGCAGATTTTAGGAAGCTTGAAGACAAACTAGCAAGTATGACCTCAAAGCTATAATCTCCAGATAATTCTATGTGCCACATGCATACAAGTATTGAAATTACAGAGCAGAGGATTGAATATCTCACTGGAGGGATAGTGCAAGAGGGAGGACTTTTGATTCCTCAGACAGTGGGACTGGTTCTAATGGGGATGGGACCTAAACAGAGCCAAGGTCCTTCCCCTCCAGCTCCACCACACCCGGCACTTTTCCCTGCAACCGCAGGAAGTGCTACACCTGCCCCCATACCTCCTCCCTCACCCCCATCCCAGGCCCCAAGAAGACTTTCCACATCAAGCAGATGTTCACCTGCACATCTGCCAATGTGGTATACTGCATCCGCTGTACCTGGTGTGGCTTCCTCTACATCGGGGAAACCAAGCGGAGACTCGGGGACCGCTTTGCCCAACACCTACGCTCGGTTCGCAATAAACAACTGCACCTCCCAGTCGCGAACCATTTCAACTCCCCCTCCCATTCCTCAGACGACATGTCCATCCTGGGCCTCCTGCAGTGCCACAACGATGCCACCCGAAGGTTGCAGGAACAGCAACTCATATTCCGCTTGGGAACCCTGCAGCCCAATGGTATCAATGTGGATTTCACAAGTTTCAAAATCTCCCCTCCCCCCACCGCATCCCAAAACCAGTCCAACTCGTCCCTGCCTCCCTAACCTGTTTTTCCTCCCACCTATCCCCTCCTCCCACCTCAAGCCGCACCTCCATCTCCTACCGACCAACCTCATCCCGCCCCCTTGACCTGTCCGTCCTCCCTGGACTGACCTATCCCCTTCCTAACTCCCTACCTACACTCACCTTTCCTGGCCCCATCCCCGCCTCTTCGACCTGTTTGTTTCCTCTCCACCTATCCTCTCCTCTATCCCTCTTCTATCCGCCTCCCACTCTCTCCCTATTTATTTCAAAACCCCCTTCCCCTCCCCCTTTTCTGATGAAGGGTCTAGACCCGAAACGTCAGCCTCTCTGCTCCTATGATGCTGCTTGGCCGGCTGTGTTCATCCAGCCCTGCACCTTGTTGTCTCGGATTCTCCAGCATCTGCAGTTCCTACTATCTCTGATTCGATGCTCCCTCAACACTGATTGCTTTCTTGATACATAATTAAGGTGACCCATTTTAATGTGGTATCCCAGAGTATGAAGGTCAGCTGCATGGACCAATGTTGTTAAGCTTACTCAGTCTTCACTTGTCCACGAATACCATAATGTAAGTAGTATAAGTTGTAGTTGAAACTTTTGACCAATTTTCTGCTCCCCAGTTGAGTAGGGAAGGAGTGGAGGTGATGTGCTCTGTTGTCACAGTAGTGTTTTCCAAACTTTCTCCCATCATGACTCCATTTTGGTGCTTGAAAGTTGTTGAGATCCCCAGACCTTAGAGAGTGCTGGTGGTGTTTTTTTGGGATGGTGGGCAATGTGGTTGTGAGATGGGATGTGAGAGAGAAGACAGTGAGAAACCTATGGGGGTAGTGGTGAAAACTGTTTAATCCACAAGGTTTTTAAGTGAGGAGTATTTATGTTCCTCTTAGGTTTTTTAAAAGACAAGATTCAGCCCAACAAGATTGGGCAATGAGGCCGTGGCCATTAAAAGAGAACTGCAACATTTAAAGGGTCCTTACAGCTGTTAGTGCTTGGTTAGAATTCTGCAGTAGCCATCTGCTGCATCAGAAGTTACAACTCCTAAATTTTGGCCCACAATCCCTCAGTTGGTCATGACCCACTGTTTGAGAACCCTTGTCATAATGTAATCTCTGACACAGAATGAAGTTGGTTGGACCATTGTGACTTTGCCAGTTTTCTGTGGAGCAATCCACCGGTCCCATTCGCTGGTTTATCCTCTTTTTTTTTAAAAAATCAACATGCTTAGAGATATTTTGACACTTCTAGGGGACTTGCACCTGGGTCTTCTGGCCCAGAGGTAGGGACACTTCCAATGTGCCACAAGATACCAGTTTATCCTTGGTTTTTTTTTTAATACCCTATGCTATCACCTTCCAACTACCAAATCACCGTGACGTTTTTTATTGACCCATTTTTCTAATCAACCTGTTCAGAGGTATTATTATACATCTCTGGAACAGGTGGCACTTGAACCTGGGACTCTCTTTCCAGGGGTAGGGACACTACTCCTGCACCACAAGAGGGCCCCAACCTTGACTTTTTTGGTAACCGTCACCAGTAAAACATGTATGAAGCCAATTAAGACAGTCTATCTTCAATTTTTGTTTCCGATCAACCTGTTCAGAGATGTTATTATTTTACCTCTGGAGAAGATGGAACTTGAACCCAGACCTCTGATCCAGGGACAGGGACACTACCACTGTGCTATAAGAGCCATTCCAGTCTATCGTGGTTTTTTTTAAATTAACAGATCTTTCTAATCAACCTGTTCAGAGATGTTATTACACGTCTCTGGAGCAGGTGTGCGTGGGACTTAGATCCAGGCCTCCCAGTCCAGGAGTAGGGATACCACCACTGCATCACAAGAGCACCCTTCAGTCTATCTCATTGCCCTCCAAGTTTATTTCATTCAGGTGTTCATCCGATTTCCTTTTGAAGTCATTGATTGCCTCTGCTTCCAGCACCCTCATGGCTGATGAGTTCCAAGCCATCATCACTCTGTGTTAAAAGAAAAAAAATCTTTTATCATATTTCCCCTGCATGTCTTGCCAAAAACCTTTAAATTTATTCTCATCCCTGTACCATCAGCTGATGGAAATGATTTTTTCCTTGTCTACCTTTAACATAAGGTTGTGCATCTCTATTAAACCTCCTCTGAATATCCTTTGCTCCAAGCAGAATCTCAGCTTCTCCAACCTAACCATGTAGCTAAAATCCCTCATTCCCAGAACCATTCTGATAAATTGCCTCTGCACATTCTGGATGGATTCTCCACATCCATCCTAAAGTGTGATGACCAGAAATGAATGCAGTGTTCTAATTATAACCTAACCAGAGCTGTATAAAGATTTAGCATAACTTCCCTGCTCTCGTACTCCACGTCTCTGTCTATGAAGCCCACAGTCCCATATGCTTTGCTAATCACACTCTCAACATTGCTTGTCACAGTTAAAGATCAATACACACATACCCTCAGGTCCCACTATGCTTTTGTAGAAAGAGAAGTTACATATGTAAAGTGTATTTCGACCATGCATCTCAAAGTGCTTCATGTTTGATAAGCTATTAACTTGAGGTGCTGTTTTCCTGTTCATTTGGACATAAAACGTAACCAGTAGCATTTTTCTTTTGAGTAGAGTGGACAATTTCTATTTTGCCCTGGTTCGTGTTCAACTGATTACACTAAAATTCAATCATTCATTTGATTGATATATATGAGGCCTTGCTGAGCTGAAATTGACTGTCATGTTTACCTATCTAATTGTGAAAGTGCCTCAAAAATAATTCTATAGCTCAAACTGTTCTTGGATTGTGAGAGTGAGTGGGGTGCTCCGAGGCTCATTGTTGGAAGAATTACTACTTCTAATTCATATATCTGACTTGGATTCAGAAACTTGACACAAACTGGTTAAGTTTCCAGTTGGTACCAAACTAGAATGAACTGTGGATTTAGAGAAGACAGCTCAGGAAATAAAGAATCAATTAGATAAAGTACCCATGTTAGCAGTGGCTGATGAGTATAAAGTATGACCCCTAGGAAGCAAGAATGGGAAAAACATGAACACAGCGGTTGGAGTTGTGTTGGTTAAAAACTAATTAAAGGTACCTTGAGATCTAAGATGTGGACCAAATCATACTTTCAGTACAGGGTGATGAGATTTCTACACTACAATAGTGACTGCCCTTCAAAAATTACTTTGGCTGTAAAGTGCTTTGACATGTTCTATGATCATGAAACATGTAATAAATGGGAGACTTGCATTAATAAAAGGGTGACACGTCAGTTTGAAATGTAATGTGTTGAAGAACCATGAGGTTCACAATTAATACAGCACACAAGAGTCCATTCAGCCCTTCATGTCTGCACAAGTTTTTTAAACATGCATTTCATCAAATGTGATTCTCCTGCTTTCACACTGTAACCCTTCATGCTGTTTCTTTTGAATCATCAATTGAACTTGCCTCTACTGTAGTGCATTCTGGATTTTAATGACTTGCTGTGTTGGGGGGAAATAAAATGTTTTCTTAAATCACTTTTTTGCTTCTTTTACTAATTACTTTAAATCTGTGCCCCATTTCCTTTAAGCTGCACACTGCATGCAGGCACAATGCTTCAAGGATACGCACACACCAATTAATGTGCCAATGTCGTTCACAGCATTGACCTCCGGTTTCTGAAGTTGCTGCCCTACATAGACCATGGATCTCTGCGCAGAAGAAAAAGTGAGTGGAAACACTGGTCTTTGACCTCTTTCACTCAATCCCTTCACAAGTGGGAACAGTTTCTCCGTATCCACTCTGTTCAGACCCCTCAGATTTTGAATCCGTCCATCAGATCTCCTTCAGCTTTCTGCAAGGAAAATAGTTTGACCTTTTTCTGATTTATTTTCATAATTGTAGTTCCTCATCTCTGGAACTATTCTTATGAATCTCTACTGCACCCTATCCAATGCCTTTACGTCTTTCCTAAAGTGGGATGCCAAGACTGAGATACAATACCAGCTGAGGCTGAACTAGTGTCTTATACAAGCTCAGCATAATGTGCTTTCTCTTTTACACAATGCCTCTTTTTAACAAAGCCACACACAGCCATAAAATGAAAGCTACAACTTGAAAGGGGGTGCAGAAGCAAAGGAATTTGGTTGGATATGTGCAGAAGTCATTAAAGGTGGCTAGGACAGTTTGAGAGAACAGTTAATGAAATACTCAGGATGCTAAGCTTTGTTAATGTGGATATACTGTCGAAGAGCAAGGACGTTATACTACACATATATACTGTGTTTACCGTGATTGCAACTGCACGGGTGAACAATAAAGATGCTAATGTGCATAATTCTCCTTTAAACACCACTGGTGCATAAACTGAGGTTTTATGCTTAAGTCCAAGTCGTGAATTCAAACTACTAAAGGTTTTTGATATGGTTTGTTCACCTTCACTCTTACAGGGTTATGAGAAAATTAGCAAAGGGAGCAGAGAATAGAATAACGAGAGGCAGGAACCATGGGTAAATCGGGGTGCCAATGACTTGTTTAAGAATTTTGCAGGAGATTGTGTTATTTAATGTTGTTTCTCCACGTTCTTCCTACCAAATGAATCACCTCATTTCTTCATATTTAATTTCATCTGTCAATTGTCTGTCCTTTTCACCAACTCATAGAATCCCTACAGTGTGGAAACAGGCCCTTCGGCCCAACCAGTCCACACCGAAGCTCAAAGCATCCCACCCAGACCCACCCTGCTATAACCCACGTAATCTACACATCCCTGAACACTACGGGCAATTTAGCGTGGCCAATCCACCAGCATGCACATCTTTGGACTGTGGGAGGTAACTGGAGCACCCGGAGGAAACCCACGCAGACACGGGGACAATGTGCAAACTCCACACAGACAGTCGCCCAAGGGTGGAATCAAACTCCGGTCCCTGGTGCTGTGAGGCAGCAGTGCTAACCACTGAGCCACCGTGGCGCCACTTGCCTGTGTCCCTTTTAATCTATACTATTGTCACAGTTTATTCAAAATTGTTTATCAAATGCGAACTTTGAAGTTTTGGTTTGTACGCCAAGGTCTAGTTTGTTAATGTAAGGAAGACCAGCATACCAATAGTGGCCCCTCGGGAACACTTCTACAAATCTTCCTGTAGTCTGAAAAATATTCATTAATCATTGCAATAAAATAAAACAAAGAACTGCGGATGCTGGAGATCTGAAACAAAAATAAATTGCTGGAGAAATTCAGCAGGTTTGGCAGCATTTGTGGGAAGTAAGCAGAGTTGACTCTTCACCAGAACTGTTCTGATGCTGTATTCTATTTACTGTCACTCAGTCAATTACATATCCACGTTGCTATTTTGTTGTTTAATGAGCCATGACACATTCCCTCTAATCTGCTGTGCTGCACTGTATCAGATATCTTCTGGAAGTCTATTTACATCACATCAATGACATTACCCTCATCAACATGCAGTTATCTCCTCAGGTTCAGAAATGTGTTAAAATTAATATACCCATCCAAAGTCCATGCTTGTTCTCCTTTAATTAACCACATGGCTATTCATTGTGCCCTGAAGTATTGTTTGTAGAAATTTCTCCACTACTGAAGTTAAACAGACTGGCTTGTAGTTGCCAGGCTTATCTTTACTCTTTTTTTTGAACAAGTGTGTAACATTTGCAATTCTCCAGTCCTCTAACACCACCCCCAAGTCTTGAGCATAGTTTTTCAATCCTCGTTTTTAGTTTCCACTTTCACGTCTTTCAGTATCCTTGGATGCATTCCATCCACTCCTGGTGCCTTCTCAACATTTAAACAGACGGCTTCTTCCTTGTCAATTATAATCTTTTGAAGTGACTGAATTAACTGCCTTGTTTCTGTGTCTTGAGCAGCATCTTTCTTGGTGATGCCCCCTGTCTCCTTGTGCAAAACCTCTTTTTGTCCCTAATCAGCTCTGCTTCTTTTACAGTCATTTTTACTATTAGTATATGTATAGAAGATTTAGGTGTTGTTGTTCATTGCTTCATTTCATTTTCCCTTGTTTCTCTTATTCGCTTTTTCACCTCTCCTATGTACTTTCTATCTGACAGCACTTGTAAGACCTAGATATGTTTGCCCCATCCTTCCCTTTGAAAGAATTTAATTTGCTAGTGCCTGAACTATTTCCTAGTCATGGAGTCAGGTGGCACAGAAACAGGCCCTTTGGCCCATCATGTCTATCCCAACCAACAAATACCAAACTACAATAATCCTATTTACTTGCACTTGATCCATAGCCTACTATGCCCTGGCATTTGAAGTGCTCACCTTGATGCTTCTTAAATGTTGAGAGATAATCTGCCTCCATCACCCTCTCTGGTAGCATGCTCCATATTTCTACCATCCTCTGGGTGAAAAAGAAATTTCTCAGATTTCTTCTAAACCACTTGCTTCCCAACTTAAACCTATTTCTTCTGGTCTCACAATCTACTAAGTTTATGCCTCTCATAATATTGTATACATCAGTCAGGTTCCTCCCCCCAGCCTCCTCAGATCCAAGGAAAACAAACCCAGCCTATCGAATGTCTTCTCATAACTGAGACTTTCCACCCCAGGCAATATCCTGGTGAACCTCCTCTGCATCCTGTCCAGTGCAGTCACGCCCTTCTGATAGAGTGGCAATCAGAAGTACACACAGTATTTCATCTGTGGTCTAACCAATGTTGTATGAAGTTGTAACAAGACTACCGTGCTCCTATATTCCACACCCCAGCTAATGAAGATAAGCATTCAGTTTGTATTCTTCACCACCCTGTCTACTTGTGCTGACACCTTCAGAGGTCTATGGACTTGTACACCAAGGTCCCTTTGTTTCCTCAGGACTCCCTAGGAATTCAATCCCTACTGTTCACTGTGTGTATCCTTACCTTAGTAGACCTCTCACTTATCAGGATTAAATTCTATCTGCCACTGCTCTGCCCAATTTACCGGATAATAATATCAGATTGTAGGCTGAGACCATCCCCCTCACTATTCACAACAATCACCAATTTTGATGTTGTTTGCAAATTTGCTAATTATACCTTCTACATTTACATCCAGTTTGTTAATTTACATAACAAACAGCAAAGATCCCAGCACCAATCCCTGTGGCACACCACTGGTCACCGGCTTCCAGTCAGACAAACAGCCCTCCACCATCACCCTTTGCCTCCTATTTGCAAGGCAATTTTGGATCCAGTTTGCCAACTTGCCTTGGATCCCATGGACTGTTACCTTTTGGACCAGCATTTCATGTGGGACCTTATCAAAGGCCTTAATGAAGTCCACGTAAACCACATCGACTGCACTACCCTCATCAATATATTTAGTCATCATGTCAAAAGACTCAAGACAGGATCTCCTTTTAACAAATCTATGGTGACTATCCTCGATCAATCCGTGCCTTTCCAAGTGTTGGTTAATCGTGTCATTCAGAGTTTTTTCCAGTAGTTTCCCTACCACTGATGTCAGACTAACTGGCCTATAATTACTTGGCCTATCCTGCCAGCCTTCTTGAACAAGGAGCCTCATCAGCTATTCTCTAGCCATCTAGCACTTCACCTGTGAAAGTATTAAATATCTCCACCAAAGCAACAGCAATCTTCTCCATTGTCTCCCATAGCAGCCTCGGATACATCTCATCAGATCCTGGGGATTTATACAGCTTTATCTCCACTAAAACGTCTAATGCCACCTTCTTACTAATCTAAACATGTTCTAGGACCTCACCATCCCAACTGAAATCCCAGTAATAATGCCTTCCTCTACTGTGAATACAGATGAGAAGTTTTGATTTATGATCTCGTTCTTTGGCTCCATGCACAGGTTGACCCTTTGGTCTCTAATAAGTTCCACTCTTTCCCTGGTAATTCTCTTACTCTTAATATACTTAAAAATAAAAAGCCTTGGGGTTTTCCTCTATCCTAACTGCCTCTCTGCCCACCTAATTTCTTTTTTAAGGAATCTGTTATACTCTTTTCTTTTTAAGGTCTCCCCTATTTAATGTGCTGTACCTGACATTTGCTTTTTTTTCTTTTTCTTTATCAAACTCTCGATATCCCTTGACATCCAGGATTCCCCGGATTTGCTGCTGTTGCCCATCAATCTTAGAGGACCACACTGGCCCTGAATTCTCACTGTACTATTAAAATATTCCTACTTTGCAAATGTAGACTTGCCTGCAAGTAGCTGCTCGCAGTCTGTTTATCAGATCCTGTCTAATGACGTTGAAATTGGTTTCCACACCCAGTCCAACTTGTTCTGTATTATTCTTATCCTTTGCCATAATGACTTTGTAACTTAAGAATATTGGTCACTATCCTCAAACTGTTCATCCAGTGAAACGTCAACCACTTGACTGGCTTTATTCCTTAAAATTAGGTCCAGCACTGTCCCATCTCTTGTAGGACTGTCTATGTACTACCGCAAAAAGCTGTCCTGGATGTACTTTAGACATTCCACCCTGTCTAATCCTTTCACTTTAAGGCGAGCCCAGTTAATGTTAGTCGAATTAAAACTCCCTCCAACTATAACCCTGTTTCTCTTGCACCTTTCTGTGATTTTGCCTACATATCAGTTTGTCTATCTCCCTGTGACTGTTGGGAGGCCATTAGTATAATCACAGCAAAGTAATTGCCCCATTTTTTACAGGTGGCCTGTTGTTTAGCTACTGTGTTTTGCCACCAACCTTTGGCTTCAAATCATTTGGTCCAAATCCATTCTTAGCATATTGATGTTGGCTTTCTACCAGTTTCTTCTTGCTGGAAATTTTTCATCTCGTGTTCCATAGTCACTGTTAGCCTTATTACACAATGATCAATGTCCCCTAAATCTTCCTGTCTACCCTGTGTATACCTACCATTCTTTGAGGCAAGTCTATAACAAAGTTGCATTTCCCTGTGGCAATGAGTGTTTGCTATTCACCAAGCTTATTTATCGTACTGTGTACATTGACATACATCCTCAGCAACATACTCTGATTTTTTTTCTTCACGGATGCTGCCATACCTGTTGAGCAACTTCTGTTTTTGTTCCTGATTTACAGCATCCACAGTTCTTTTGGTTTCTGTTTGGATTTAACTTAATTACTTTCTCCTGTTCTCTAAACCCGCCTTTTAATCAACTATTCAGCAGGTCAGGCTGCATCAAAGGAGCAGGAGAGTCGATGTTTTGGGTCGGGACCCTTCATAGGACCTGCTGTGTTCCTCCAGCTCATCACTGTATTGACTCTGACTCCAGCATCTGCAGTTCTTGCTATCTCGGTTTAATTAACTGTTCCCTGTTCTGGTAGTAGGTTGAACCCTACTGTCAATGATTGACTAAATCAACATCTCTAAATCAGATTAACTGGTTATTGTGGCATTGCTATATGTGGGAGCTTGTTGTGCATGAATTGGTTGCCGCATTTCCTACTTGCAGTTTAAAAATACTTAATTGACTGGCAGTGTTTTATGGTGTGGAGGTGCCAGTGTTGGACTGGGATGGACAAAGTCAAAAATCACACGACACCAGGTTATAGTCCAACAGGTCTATTTGAAGGGGCTGTGTCTGAAACGTGTGATTTCAAATAAACCTGTATAACCTAGTGTCATGTGATTTTTGGCAAAGTGTTTCAAAATGCATTGAAGCTTTGAAAGGTGCTATAAATACAAGTCTTTTTATCACTTGAAACTGTGAATTGCACTGTTTTAACGCAAATCCTGCTTACTTTGTACTGCAATCACTATTGTCAAGTAAATGAACATGGACAATGTGCAAACAACATTCCACAAAGAGCAATAAAATGTTCAATGCAACAAGGTGCAGAGCTGGATGAACACAGCAGGCCAAGCAGCATCATAGGAGCAGGAAGGCTGACGTTTCGGGCCTAGACCCTTCATCAGAAATGGGGGAGGGGAAGGGGGTTCCGAAATAAATAGGGAGAGAGGGGGAGGCGGATAGAAGATGGATAAAGGAGAAGATAGGTGGAGAGGAAACAGACAGGTCGAAGAGGCGGGGATGGAGCCAGTAAAGGTGAGTGGAGGTGGGGAGGTAGGGAGGAGATAGGTCAGTCCAGGGAGGACGGACAGGTCAAGGGGGCGGGATGAGGTTAGTAGGTAGGAGATGGGGGTGCGGCTTGGGGTGGGAGGAGGGAATAGGTGGGAGGAAGAACAGGTTAGGGAGGCGGGGACGAGCTGGGCTGGTTTTGGGATGCGGTAGGGGGAGGGGAGATTTTGAAGCTTGTGAAATCCACATTGATACCATTGGGCTGCAGGGTTCCCAAGCGGAATATGAGTTGCTGTTCCTGCAACCTTCGGGTGGCATCGTTGTGGCACTGCAGGAGGCCCAGGATGGACATGTCGTCTGAGGAATGGGAGGGGGAGTTGAAATGGTTCGCGACTGGGAGGTGTAGTTGTTTATTGCGAACCGAGTGTAGATGTTCTGCAAAGCGGTCCCTGAGCCTCCGCTTGGTTTCCCCGATGTAGAGGAGGCCGCACTGGGTACAGCGGAGGCAGTATACCACATTGGCAGATGTGCAGGTGAGCATCTGCTTGATGTGGAAAGTCTTCTTGGGCCCTGGGATGGGGGTGAGGGAGGAGGTATGGGGGCAGGTATAGCACTTCCTGCGGTTGCAGGGAAAAGTGCAGGGTGTGGTGGAGCTGGAGGGGAGTGTGGAGCGGACAAGGGAGTCACGGAGAGAGTGGTCCCTCCGGAAAGCAGATAAGGGTGGGGAGGGAAAGATGTCTTTGGTGGTGGGGTCGGATTGCAGATGGCGGAAGTGTCGGAGGATGATGCGTTGGATCCAGAGGTTGGTGGGGTGGTACGTGAGGACGAGGGGGATTCTTTTTTTGGTTCTTATTGCGTGGACGGGGTGTGAGGGATGAGTTGCGGGAAATGTGGGAGACACGGTTGAGGGCATTCTCGACCACTGAGGGGGGGAAGTTGCGGTCCTTGAAAAACGAGGACGTCTGAGATGTATGGGAGTGGCATGCCTCATCCTGGGAGCAGATGCGGCGGAGGCGAAGGAATTGGGAATAGGGGATGGCATTTTTGCAGGAAGGTGGGTGGGAGGAAGTGTATTCTAGGTAGCTGTGGGAGTTGGTGGGCTTGAAATGGATATCGGTTTCTAGGTGGTTGCCCGAGATGGAGACGGAGAGGTCCAGGAAGGAGAGAGAGGTATTAGAGATGGTCCAGGTGAACTTAAGGTTGGGGTGGAAGGTGTTGGTGAAGTGGATGAACTGTTCGAGCTCCTCGTGGGAGCACGAGGCGGCGCTGATATAGTCATCAATGTAACGGAGGAAGAGGTGGGGTTTAGGGCCAGTGTAGGTACGGAAGAGGGATTGTTCCACGTAATCTACAAAGAGGCAGGCATAGCTTGGGCCCATGCAGGTACCCATGGCCACCCCCTTTGTCTGTAGGAAGTGGGAGGAATTGAAAGAGAAGTTGTTGAGGGTGAGGATGAGTTTGGCTAAGCGGATGAGGGTGTCAGTGGAGGGGGACTGGTCGGGCCTGCAGGATAGGAAGAAGCGGAGGGCCTTTAGGCCATCTGTATGGGGAATGCAGTTGTATAGGGACTGGTAAAAATGAGGTGTTGGGGACTGGGAAATTGGAAGTTCTGGAGGAGGTGGAGGGTGTGGGTGGTGTCACGGACGTAGGTAGGGAGTTCCTGGACCAAGGGGGAGAAAATGGAGTCCAGATAGTTGGAGATAAGTTCGGTGGGGCAGGAGCAGGCGGAGACAATGGGTCGACCAGGGCATTCAGGTTTGTGGATTTTGGGAAGGAGATAGAAGTGGGCGGTGCGGGGTTGGGGAACGATGAGGTTGGAGGCTGTGGGTGGGAGGTCACCTGAGGTGATGAAGTTGTGGATGGTTTGGGAGATGATGGTTTGGTGCTCGGGGGTGGGGTCATGATCAAGGGGGCGGTAGGAGGAGGTGTCGGAGAGTTGGTGTCTGGCCTCGGCAATCTAGAGGTCAGTGCGCCATACTACAACTGCGCCTCCCTTGTCCACGGGTTTTATGGTGAGGTTGGGATTGGAGCGGAGGGCTGCACGTTCTGCGGGGGCGAGGTTGGAGTGGGTGAGAGGAGTGGAGAGGTTGAGGCGATTGATGTCTCAACGGCAGTTGGAGATGAAGAGGTCAAGGGAGGGTAGGAGGCCTTGAGGTGGTGTCCAGGAGGAGAGGGTGTGTTGGAGGCGGGAGAAGGGGTCAGATCAATGCACATGTTTTTGGTGTTGCTGGTTGAATGATGAAGATTATTGGTCATGATTGGGAGATAGATTCGTTGAACAGCGCCTTGGAAGCTTTAGAATTCCCTGAACTGATGTTCCTCGTTTACTCCTGAATGCAGTACTCAGTGAAAACTGTACAAGGGTGTCCTCAAATCCAACAAAGGAGGAAAAGAAGTGAAATGTAGCACCTAACCCTTGCTATGTGGGAGATAACTAACATAACACAGTAAAGATAGTAAGAGCTGCTGATGTGCTGTCCCCGTCTCCTTGACCTGACACAGCCTGTCCGTCTTCTCTCCCACCTATCCGCTCCTCCCACCTCACTGACCAATCCCCACCACTGCCTACCTGCGCTCACCTATCACAATCCCACTTACCTTCCCCAGCCCCACCCCTCCTCTCTATTTATTTCAGAGCTCCCTTCCCCCTCCCTCATTTCTGTAGAAGGGTCCTGACCCGAAACATCAGCTTTCCTGCTCCTCTGCTGCTGCCTGGCCTGCTGTGTTCCTCCAGCTCCACACAGTGTTATCATGCACATAGAGAGCCTTTCACAACCTCTGTTCCAATACATTTTACAGTGATGACAGTGGAAAGAAATGCAGAAGCCAGTTTACAGACCGCAGACTCTGACCAACAGCAAAACGAGGGCGGCATGGTGGCTTAGTGGTTAGCGCTGCTGCCTCACAGTGCTAGGGACCCAGGTTCGTGTCCACTTTTTTGGGCGACTGTCTGTGTGGAGTTGGCACATTCTCCTCGTGTTTCCTCACACAGTCCAAAGATGTGCAGGATAGGGGATTGGCTGTGCTAAATTGCCCGTAGTGTCCAGGGATGTTTAGGTTAGGTGGGTTAGACATTAGGAAATGCAGGGGTAGGGGAATGAGTCAGGATGGGATGCTCTTCGGAGGGGCGGTGTGGACTTGTTGGGCTGAATGGCCTGTTTCCGCACTGTAGGGATTCTGTGATTCTGTTATATGATAAAGCATTCATCAAGAAACATGGGAGTCCCTGACTTTTGACTAATGGAAAAGGACACATGCAGACCTCGTCAGCAATACACCATGATGAGGTTGAGATGTTGCACACAGCGCACAAACCTCAAGAACTTCGGGAGTTTGGGAGTCTGCAGATTGTTCACTGGGCTTATGAGCCATCTCTGAACCCATGAAATAGGAATGCAAGCAATTTATCCAAGGTACTACCTCGGAAGAAGAAGAAAACCTCAATAATTTTTTTTCGTGTGATGCTTATTGAGGGAATTACCAGGTAGTGGAGAGAATTCCTGTGCCATTCTGAAGAAGATTAGCAGGAGATTTTTATATCTGTCATGGAGAATGATGTGATTCAGCAAATATTACTGAAGCACATTTTTTTCAGATATGGGAGAGACTTCCTTATGACCAAAGTTGCATTATTGCAGCTTCAGAGCTTGTGTTCAAATGGTATACAGTTCTTTATATTACACAATTCTGTAGCCAATTTTATTCATTTGAAAGTCCTTCCTGCATTAATTTGAAAAGCATTCCAAATTAATTTGGGATATCGTGACTTAAATATTATAGTTATTTATCGTATCCTGTGCAGATGATTGGTTCACATTCAAAGTGTTCAGTTAAATGGGCATGACTATGGTCCAGTCTCAGAATTTAGTGTTCAGTAATCTACATGTTTAGCTTCACTAGTAGGTGTAGTCCAGCAAATGCACAAAAATGACTTTATATCAGTTTTTTACTTTTGAATGTAGTAACATTAAAGTGACCCACACTTCTCCAGAGAAGGGAATAATGTTAATTGTTAATGATGGCTTTATTTTCGACATTGTATATTGGAAAATTCTGGATGCCGAAGTGAGAACACCAGTTTCTTTTCACTCGTCAACATTCTAGTTAATCATGCATGGAAGTAGTAGGCACAGTAAAGATGTGCGATACTCTTAGAGCATTTTGCACTTGAAACGAGTGATTGGAAGCAAAGCCAACTTCAAGAAATATATTAAATGCTATCTAATTGTTACCTATTAAGTTGTAGAACTTGTATAGTTTTGCTTTTTGTCTTAATCGAAAAGCATTCCATTGTCAAGAATATTCCAAATTGATTGATCCAGCAGACATCAAAGTTGTAGTTTTTCAGTATGCACAACAGAAGGAAAACAATTTGGTTCAGTTAAGCTCTTGGGAGAATCTGAAAATGGATCATTATTTCGTATTAGCTCGCAGGCTGTAATACCAGCAGCTTCCCATGATCTTCCCATTTCCAAAAATGAGGCACATCAGACTCAAAATGTTAACTGTGTTTCTTCGCAGATTCTGCCAGATCTGTTGAGTTTATTCAGCACCTGAGCTTTATTTCTTCCCTTGCAACTGATTCCACTTGTTCCAATTATAAAGTTCAGTCAGAGAGCTATAAAGCTTGAAGTTTTCAAATGTGGCCTAATAACCGATGCTGTTAGCTTCAATATAACAGCAGCATTAATGTTTTTGGTTTCTGCTGTTGACTGGTGATGAGAGTATGCATTTGGAAATTTATTCATATAACTATGATAATAATATAAAACAAAGAACTGCAGAAGTCTGGAAAAAACTCAACAACTCTGTCAATATACATAGAGAGAGAAACAGAGTTAACGTTTTGAGTCCATTCTTGACTAAAGGTCACTGGACTCAATGTTAACTCTTTTTCTCTCTACAGATGCTGTGTGAACTGCTGAGTTTATCCAGGATTTTCTGTTCTTGTTTTGGAATTTATTCAGATAGTTGAGGTTATAACTTAATACTGGCTCCAGTACTGAACTGCAAATTCAAAAACCGGGTTTTGAGCACTAAAATCTATGCTGGTGTTTTAGTATATTAATGAGAGAGTGCTGTCCTGTTTGAAATGCAATCTTAGGATGAGATATTAAACTAAGAACTGTCATCTCTCTCAGGTGGAGGTAAAAGATCCCAATGCAATGTTTTGAATAAGAGCAGGGAAGTTACTTCTGTTCCTCTTCCCCATGATTATTTATCCTTCATGTCATTACCTTAGTATTCTTTATGGAAGTCATGTGGAGATACTGGTATGGTTGTTGGTCTAGGTAATCCTAAGGTCCAGATTAATTTTCTGGTGATAGGGTTCAAATCCACCATGACAGCTGATGGAAACTTTGAATTCAGTTAATAACTCTGCCCTCAGTGGTGACAATGATGATAAATATTGAAGATATCTTTAAAAACCTTTCCAGTTCACTAATGTCCTTTAGGGAAGACAATCTGTTAGCTTGCCTGGTCTGGCCCATATGTGACCTCAGATGCACAAGCAAGATGGTTGATTTTTAGCTGTCCTCTGAAACGAAGGAAAAACGCTTGCTGTCTGCAAATTGGATGTTAATTCTTTTTTATTTATAACCAGTGATTTCAACTTGATGAACAGTAAAGCAGTTTGAGACTTCTGATGTAACGAAAGTCCCCTTTATTAATGGAAGCCTTTTGTTATTTCTGGCAAAGTACTAAGTTTCCAAGGACAGCAGCAAGAACTCTATATTGGTGGTACAAGACAGCTCTTTTGGACTATGTGGTTATGATAAGTGGAAGGCATAGAGGGAGGTTGATCAAGAGAAGATCTTAAGTGACGGAAAAACATATTATGAACACAGTAGAGGCTTCTGGCTAGGAATGTAGAAAATGCTACTTTTGATAAGATCTGAGGTTTGGAGCCTGCTACATGAATGAATGCAATGAAACAGATTGGCTCACATTATTTATAACATTTGCATTTTAGCAAGCCTTATTGGATGAAGAATGCTTGGTCTTGGAGCATAGTTTTTTTTGTTGATTTCTCTAGACATTTCACAGATCAGGAATGAGATATAATTGTGACATGTTTTAGTTATGTGTTTGGTGCTTGAAAGCACATCTGCACCAAACATTACTTTGTTCCTCCAGGGCAGAAACTCACTGACATATGGTAATGTTTCAACTCTTTTGAGAATGAACAATTCATTGTTTTGTTGTTAGGTCTATGGTTTTAACTCTGTTACTGTTGAAATTTCATCGATATGTTCCTATTTAGATGGAATCTGAAATCAGTGATGTCACTTGGGGTTTTGCAAAGCTTGTGTGCAAAATATTTTAACCATAAACCACCACGACTGTAGGATTTGGTTGCACCAAAGCTTGTAGCCTCTAGGGTGATGAAAGGCTAAACTGTTAGGTTCTCAGCAAGTTCTCATCTGAAGTTTGATGAACCGTGCTCTGAATAAAATAATGTGTAAATGATTTGATGTTATGTTTTTTTGCACACACAATGTTAGCACTCATATCCACACTAATTTTGTTTGTTGGCCTGTGATTGGGTAGCTATTGTTGAAAATAGTATCAAAATTCATTTTACCCCAAGGAGTCACAATGAAGTTCTAACTGGTGCCCCACACATTTTTATTGAAAGCACGGTTGCAAGACTTTAACTTTTCACATAAAACTGAACTGACATGACAGTCAAATAAATTGTTTGCTCTCTAACCCAGCGTTAAACAGAGCTTAAAGTATTGGGTAATAGGTTGTCTTCTGTGTTCTTGCTAAAAAGGAATTGTGGAGGAATGATGAAACTTCCACTCTTCAGGACCTCCTTGATTATTTTTTGACCTTGTGGCTGTACTTGGAACTGTTGGTTTTCAGTGTCTGAAACTTTTGTTTCTCAGGAATTGAAGCTGAATAAATAATATAGTTGAGTTTGGTGCATTGCCATATTAGGACCCTGGACAGTCTAAGATGTTACCAGATTTCTGACTATCATAATTCTGTATTTGATCTTAATAGACGTCATTTCTGTTGCTGTTTATAATTTTAAATTTAATTTTAAAATACTTTTTCAACAATGATAACATTGTTTCCTTTGGTTAGTAGACATTGCCGTTTTAAGAAAGATAGGACGGAACATGTGCAGGAGTGCGTTCATATTGACAGAATTACAAAAAAACAAAAGTTTAGAAATTGCTCATCTGAAGATAACAGAATCATCTCTCTAATTTACATAGCAGTTGTTGTCACAGAGGTAGTAGATGGGAGGAATGTTTGCTGTATATCTTTAGCAGTGAAGCAAAAACATTAGTCATCTATCTGTTCTGCTTCCTTTGTAGATTCCTATTGCTGTCCAGGGCACAGATGTTCTTGCTATCAACTTATCTTATCTTTTGTAAACTACTGTTATGATAAAGATTCACTTCATGGGTAATATGTTTTATCTGCTGAGGGTGTCCCTGCGGCCGATTATATCCTGCTAATCAGAGCAGTGATTGTGAGGTGTTAACTGATTAGTTCTTGTAAGATAGAAATGTAGTTGGAGGGGTCTTTCTTTGTCAGTGTGTGAGTTTTACCTGACTTGGGCTTCTCTTAAAGTAGATCAGGTTGCACATGTATGCGTTCAGGATATGCACTAAGTTATTGAATTGAAATTTTAATGTTTAAATATGTGCCAGCTGTAGTGTTTTTAAGGATGGTATTCAAGCTTCGGATGTGATTTAATAATAGTAGAAAAGCAGTAAAATTGGCATGTAGCATGGGATGGTTTTATTAATGAAATAAATTTTGATTCCATGGGGTAGGCATGGCCAGGTAATGTTCCAGGGACCCGGGTTTGAATCCCTCCATGGCAGATGATGGAATTTGAATTCAATAAAAATCTGGAATTAAATGTCTATGGATGACCTTGAAACCATTATAGATTTGTCGGAAAATTCCATCTGGTTCGCTAAGGTCCTTGAGGGAAGGAAACGGCCATCCATTCCTGCAGCAATGTGGTTGACTCCCAGTTAGGGATGGCAATAACTCTGGCCTAGACAGCAGTGCTGTCATACCATGAATGAATAACAAAAAGACTCCAAAGTGATGATCGTGTCCATGACAGGGAAACTTCAGGAATAGGAAGAGTGTCTCAGGAAGCCATGTTAAAAAATGAATGTGCTGTGTTAGTGATTTGTTCCAGAATCTCAGGAGGAGACATAGAATCTTTACAGTCCAGATAGAGGCCATTCGGCCCATCAAGTCTACACCAATCCTTCAATGAACATCCCTCCAAAACCCAGCCCTCCACCCTGTCCTTGTAACTTCGTATTAACCATGGCTAATCCACCTGGCTTGCACATCCCTGCTTACTAGGGAACAATTTAGCATGGTGAATCCACCTAATTCGTTGACTACATATCAGAAAGAATGCGGAGGTTTGCTAGGAAGAAACCAGATACGGCTGTGCCAGAAGAACAAGGAAGTTTAAAGTGAATATGGTGACCCATCACTGAGATTTGAGAATCTGTAATGTTGTTGAAGATTAGAGGGTTAAAACTATTTTTTGTGAACATGTCTAGTGAATTAGCACTATTGAAGAAATAAATTGCAAAAATACAACTTATGGTCTATCACACTGGAATCTGACTTTACCAGTCTTACTATTTACTGCGATCATAATAATGTCCTTTATTTACTGTAGTCGGTAGGTGGTTAGCCAGAGACTTAAGATACTTATTTTGTTTTTAATAAAGCCAGGATAATTGAAGATTTTATGCAGCATATTGTTGTGAACTGGAATGCAATATCTGAAGGTGAGGTGGAAGTAAATGTAAAACTTTAAAACTTCAGTTTACTTGAAAAGAAAATATCTGTAGGACTTTGAGAAAAGAATTGGGGAGTAGACGAATCAGCACAGAATGAATTGATGTTCTGAACAGCTCAGTTCTGTGCTGTAAGATTTTTATGCTTGGGTTCATAAGATAACATAACTTGCATTTTAATATAGTAAAATATTCCTTCCTCACAGGAGGACCATTAAACAAAAATTCACAAATAGCAGTGAGATGAATAAGTATGTTTTGATGGTAGCATTTGGAAAGAACATTGAAGGCACTGATAACTCTCTGCCCTTATTAAGTAACTGAGGGCATTTTTATTTGTGCTTAAGCCAAATTGTTTCCTTCAAGGGGTGGCATCTCCACTAATTTGGCTGTACGTTAGTATAAGACTAGAGGAGTAGCCTAAAAGATATGCTGAAATCCCAAAATGGGACGTTAGGCCAAAGCCTTATGACTCCGTTGCAAATTTTATCAATGCATCAGGCTGATGATTAGTTCGGGGAAGTGTTAAGTGTTAAACCAAGTGCTGTGGAATATAACAACCTTATGATACAATTTGAAGAAAAGCAGATACTTTCTGACATGGGAAGTATTTGTTCCTCAGCCAACATCACAATCGCACAGCACATTATTACAATGCTATTTGTGGATCTTGCTATGTGTAAATTCATTGTTGTGTTTCCTGTTTTACGCCAGTGACCACATTTTAAGAAGTATCTCACTCCTTAGATGTACTGAAGTCTTGAGAGATGTTGTTGTCCAGTCAGTTAGTTGGTAAAGACCATAAGACATAGGAGCAGAAATTAGGCCATTCAGCCCATTGAGTCTGCTCCACCATTCAATCATGGCTAATAAGTTTCTTGACCTCATTCTCCAGCTTTCAGTAACTCTTGATCCCCTTGACAATCAAGAACCTATCTATCACTGTCTTAAATATACTCAATGACCTGGTTTCCACAGCCTTCTGAGGCAGTGAGTTTCATAGATTCACCGTTCTCTGGCCGAAGAAGTTTCTCCTTATCTCCATTCTAAAAGGTCTTCCCTTTACTCTAAAGCTGTGCCCTCTGCTCCTAGAGTCTCCTACCAATGGAAACATCTTCCCACCATCCACTCTGTCCAAGCCATTCAGTATTCTGTACGTTTCAATGAGATACCCCCTCATCCTTCTAAACTCCGTTGAGTATAGATCCAAGGATAATACTGGAACCAGTCTTAGTCATATTTATTTACATTGTGAAATATTACATACATTACCTCCTATTTGAGCTACTCATTTTACGTTGATGTCATTTTCAGTTTTTATTGCATTTAAGTGATGGTTAGTCCTGCAGTCACTTGGATAAAACCAGAACATTCAGAAGCATAATTGGCAACATTTAAACCTACGTCGGAGATCCTAATGAATTTCAAATCCATCACTTTAACTGCTCAGCCAAATATGATTTTGAGCAAATAATAATCAAATTAACTCATTGACACACCTTTTAAATGGGAACTGTCACAAAATGTGAACCAAATGAATCTTATCAAGTTGTCATTTCCAGGGCTGCTGATGCTCTCTCGTCCCTCAAGTACCTATTGATGGCTGAAGGCCTTGGCATATGGCGAACATCATGTGCTTTCTTTCCCAAGGGCAACATGGTGTGGATGTATCCACAGAACAAGGGAGGGTTTTGGAGTGGGTCAAATGACTCCCACTCCCAACTGCCTGTTGCCTGAAACTGTTGATGGCCATCTTATTAGGCCCAAGATCAGATACATGCTTAAGTAAGACCCCATTTAATGCTTGCACCTCTGTTTCTAATTCGCCACAATTGACACAGTTATTAGAAGGTGTTTTATAAATGGAAAGTCCTTACCCTTTCCCTTCAATTTCAGTTACCTCCTGCTGTAATCCCCCAAACCCAGCCATTCAGACCATTCACTGATTGTAACTGAAAAGTTGAGAGATTTTTGTACGCTGTACATTCCTAAATGATGTTTTCACTTATTAGGTGTATGAGAAGTCTGAGAAATGTTTCTTTGGAGGAGAGCTGCCTAATGTTCAATGCCTTCTTGCAACTGACAATATGAGAATTTCTAGGGGTGGTTGGTTAAATAGAGCTGACGTACCACCAATCTTCATGGTGTTGTGTATTGCCAACTATCACCTATCTGATTTTAATTATTTTTGCTGACAGAATTTGATGGGCTTAAGCTTTTCGCCATGTATGTGAAGAAATGGAAGTGTCTGGAACAGGACTGAAAATACACGTGGGCTTTGGGCGAATTCGGCTCCGAAAGCCACCAGAACGCCTGGAAAAATTCAATCATGGGGGCGACCAATCAGAGAAAAGTCACCCCCGTAAGTAGAATGGACAGAATCGATGAGGAAATGCTCCTTTAGTCATGGGCTGATTCTTGCCCTTGCTTGCTGGTGATAGGCTCATAAGTGAACCTATTTTCAGCAAATGTGGGAGGGAAGCTGCTTTGACTGGAGGAGCAGCCAGCAGTTAGGAAAGTAAGTGATGGCAGTAACTGGGCAAACAGATCCTGTGCTTTTGCGAGGTAGAAGTGCTTGTCAGTGATTTTGAAAATGTTGTTAATTCATCCTTATTACCTCAGTGATTTTGAAAATGTTGTTAATTCATCCTTATTGCCTTATGCTAATTTAATAACTGTGTTTAGGAAATTAATGCTTTCCTCACATGTTGTGGCTTTAAGTTTACTGGAGGTTTGATAATCACAAAAGTGTTAACGGCGCACATGATGGCTACTTAACCTGTTGTGCCCACATCGACTTATTAAATGAACTACCTGATGCCAGTCTCCTGCTTTCTCCCCTTACCCTTGCAAATTACCCATGCCTTCGCACAGTATTGAGGATATTCATGAGTTGTTCTAATTCTGCTTCTGTACGAGTCCAAATATCTCATACTGTATATCAGTGCAACTACAGAAAGTATTGGAACCACATTGCTGCATCAAGTAAATGAGTGAGCATGAAAATGGAACTCTTGAAACCAAGAATTAGCCCTTGAGAAAATCTGATGAAACATCTTCTTTTAGTGGAGCGTAGCATTTTGTGCCCTGGATATGGAATTGCATGGCTTATCTTGAAGTATTTTGTCACATGGGTAGTAAAACAACAAATAAGGCTTTGAGGTCTGGAGATTTGGTGAATTAGTGCTAAGTGGTTTACAAATTCTCCTAAAAGTTGTATATTATTGGCATCGACTACTACTAATTCCCTTTTATTGGATCAAAGTTTTGATTCATTTCTGATTTAGAATGTTTACTTCAACCAAGAATGAATGGTTCCTAACCCAGAGAACTGCAGAAAAGTGGACTTTTGCTCCACCACACATTTTACAAAAGGTGCAACAAAATGATTTAAGAATATAAGGAACGAATGCAGGAGAAGGCCATTTGTCCCCTGAGCCCGCTTTGCCAGTCAACTGGATCATGGCTGATCATCTACTTCAACATAATTTTCCCATTCTGTTCTTGTATCTGTTGTCTTTAATATCTAGAAATCTATTAATCTTGGAAAAACTCAATGAATAATCCACCACAGCCTCTAGGATTGTGGATTCCAAGGATTTACCACCCTCCAAGTCCATGTTTTGTCCTTGCTTCCACTGTATTAGGACCTGTTTTGTCTGTCTTTAGGTGGTCCTCCCTCCCATTCTGACTGTCTCTGGGTCCTCTTCTTTCCCATTCTTTATTAGCGCTGTAAACAATGAACAAAAAAATGCTCCATTTTAGCAATTTTTTAAGTACATTAAGCTGTATGGTCACTTATTAAGCATTAAGTATCATTTGATTTGATACAACCTGAACTTGGTTGCCAGGATAACTTTGATTGCCAGGATTAAGAAGCTAATATGCTCAGTCCTAATGCAAGATTATCGGATGGGTTTTAAGAGAAACACAGTGAATCGTTGACAGCATCCTTGTAGTTTGGAGATGAGAGTATTTTTAGTACTTTAACATAAATTTTTAAACAACAGTGTATATCTTTTGAAAAGTTAACATGAGTAACCTGTAACTATGTAGCACTAATTCAAATAATTGATTCTGTTCTAGGTTTCATCATCCTCTCCAAGCACTCGCTCAGTATAAAACAGATTCTGTGAAACTGTTTCCAATCCGTAGGTGAGCTTAAAATCCTTTATCCCTCCCATCTGTTACCAAGACCTCCACAACATTGCTTTTTTCAACTCATCAACCCTTTGTGTCTCCAGAAATGTCCATGCTTTGATAACTTCTATGCTTAAGTTAATCAAAGTGCTTCTTACTTTGGTAGATATTCTTTTCTCGGTGGTCTTATACAATCTTTGATTCCCCATTGTAAATACATTTCTGCATTGGTACAGTTTCTAACTTAGACCACTTATGCAATCCTCCATCTCCTCATCACATCAATAGTGGGAACATCTTTGGCCTCCTTCATGTCATGGAACTTTCTGCAGAAACCAGACATTTTGACTGATACATGAATAGTCAGGGAACAGAGGGATACAGACTGCGTAGAGGGAAAAGGTTTTAGTTTAGAAAGGTGTCATGTGTCGGTACAGGCTGGGTGCGCTGAAGGGCCCATTCCTGTGCTGTACTGCTCTTTGTTCATTAAACCAGTCTGCCCTGCTCTTCTCTCCTTGAGAAACTTTCACAAAAATAACTTCCTTTCCAAGCTTTTCTTGGAAACCTTCTGGATCTTCCACTACATACTTCAGCATCCTTTTCTTTGATCTTTATTAAGAGTTTGAGATGATTTTGATATTAATTACATATTCATATTCCTATGATATTGTTCATTGGGGTTAAAAACAAAGGATTTCAGAAAATCCTTGTTGCTTAAATTTGGGACTTGGAACTAGAATTCATTTCTCTTCAACTTTTTCTTTTTTGTCCTAAGGATGATGACTTTATATCCAAAAAAGTTAAATTCTGCATGTCACCATCTTGGTACCTTGTCCAAGAGACTTTGTTTGTTTTTGTCTGCAAGCTTAGGTGGTGGTTGTTGGTAAGCTATTCGGTTATAGGGACACAGTAGTTGAATGTGATCCTGTCACTACTTTATCCCTATGCACGTATGTATTTTCTAATATAAGTCATTGGATTATGGAAAGGAGCTCAATTTCTGGCTGATTATTGGCTAGGAAAGTCACTCCTAGTTTGCTAAGGTCATTTGTATGCTTAATGTCAGTCATGTTGAAATCATCTAACTCTGCACAGATCTGTAGTTGAATCTGAGACCTTTTATTGTACGGCCCAGTTGAGGGCTTTATGTACCAAATAGTCACTGGGGATTTCTAAAAGACAACATTTTGGCCTCTGTTATTTTTGAGCTGAAAGTGATGGGGTTTAAAGTTCCACCACAGTTACAAAGGAGCTATCTTAAAGAAGATGAAGCTTCCTGTAATGCTATGGGTAAATAAATATATAAATTCATGAGCAATTTGAGGGCAGGACTTTAACTCCGGTGTTGGAACTTTGATACACATTCAGTGTCTCTTCACCTCTCCCTTTATGACAAAGCTGTTTATCAGGTTATCTTTGTAACCATGTTGTGAGAGTAAAATTTGAAAATAACTTAACTTGTAACTCAATTTCTTTGACAATCCGTTAGTAACTAATCAACAAGGGTGGTAAATTATTGATTTGACAAAGTAGTTTATTTCATTCCATGCTGCTACTATACAGCACAAGCAATGTTTTACACTAACATGTTGTGTCTGTTACGCCAGAACGATGCTCTGCATACCATGCAAACGAGTAATGTGGTGTATGAACTTCAATACTGGTGTATGCCATGTACATAGGCCTTGTATCCAAACGACTGGTGAATTATATCAAACAGCCATCCCTTTGGGTAGATTTATAATGTGTAGATCACTGACTGTGCTCGAGCAGATTGTGTTTTCAAAACTCTGAAAAATATCTAATGCTGGATGTCATTCCACGAGTGGACATTATTTGCTGAACAATTCTGAGTGCTAAGAATGACAGTTTAAGATTATCAGTTGTGTTTGCAATATGGCTCGCTTACACATGTGAGAAGCTATTTATGTTCAAATGTAAGCACCTATCTTTTTTGAATTAAGCAAAAGCATGGGACGCTATAGTTACTGGGTATATTTTCTGTGGCAAAATTGCCCATAGTGTCCAGAGATGTGTAGGTTAGGTGGAGTAACCATGGGAAATGAAGGGTTACAGGGATGGGGTTTGGTCTGGGTGGGATGCTCTTTGGAGAGTCGGTGTGGACTCGTTGGGCCGAATGGCGTGTTTCTCCATTGTAGGGATTCTATTCTAAAGCAGGACAACACCTCTACCAATTAGTGTTGACCTAACTTAATCAGGATAATTGTCTGATGTGGGATAAATTGTTACTTGCTTTAAAACTTGGTGCTGTTGCATATGCCTTGATGAACGCAAGGCAAAAAACTTTGACAGCATGTCTCTTCTTTTTCCAGTGCTACTAAAGTAGCTTCTCTAATTTGTGTGAGCCTAAATCAACGTGGTTCTCAGACCTGGTGTCTTGTTTGATTCTGAACTGAGCTTCCAACCTGATTTTCTGCATTGCTAACACCATCACCTTCCACTTACATAACATGTGACACTACCCCAATTCAGCTTGTCTATCGAAACCCACATATCTGTGCTTTTGTTAGTTCTAAACTTGACTATTTCAAAGCTGCCATGGATAGGCTCCTATCTTCCACTTCCATAAACTTGAACTCATGCAAAACTCTGCTGCTGACATCCTAAATCACGTCAAATCCTGATAGAACCCAACACCTTTCCCATCTTTGTAATCTCCCCTAAGATTTCAATAGACATTTCTTGTCCAATTATAGAGTCATACAGCGCGGAAACAGACCCTTCGGTCTAATCAGTCTTTGCCAAACGTAACCCCAAATGAAACTAGTCCCACCTGCCTGATCCTGTCCATATCCCTCCAAACCTTTCCTATCATATATCCATCCAAATGTCTTTTAAACGCCGTAATTGTACCTGCACCCACCACTTCATCAGGAAGTTCATTCCACACGTGAATCACCCTCTGTATAAAAAATTTGCTCCTCATCTTTTTTAAATCTCTCTCTTCTCACTTTAAAAATGTGCCCCCTAGTCTTGAAATGCCCCATCTTAGGGAAAAGACAACTACCATTAACTCTATCTATACCTCTCAGTATTTTATAAATTTCTATCAGGCCACCTCTCAACCTCCTACGCTCCAGTGGAAAAAATCTTAGCCTATCCAGCCATTTCTTATAACTCAGACCTTCCATACTTGGCAATCCTGGTAATTCTCTTCCGAACCCCCTCTAGCTTGATAATGTCTTTCCTATTACTGGGTGACCAGAACCGGACACTGTATTCCAGAAGAGGCCTGACCAATGTTCTGTACAACCTCAACATAACATCCCAACTCCTATACTCAAAGGAGTGAGCGATGAAGGCAAGCGTGCCAAATGCCTTTTTAACCATCCTGTCTATATGTGATGCTAACTTTAAAGAACTGTGTACCTGCACCCCTAGGTCCCTCTGTTCTACAACACTACCCAGGGCCCTACTATTAATTGTATAAGCCCTACTCTCGTTTGTTGTACCAAAATGCAATACCTCGTGTTTATTCAGATTGAACTCCACCTGTCATTTTTCAGCCCATTGACCCATTTGATCAAGATCCCTTTGTAATCTTAGAAAACTTTCTTCACTATGCCACCAATTTTGGTGTCATCTTTCAACTTACTAACCGTGCCTTCTATATTCTCATCCAAATCATCTTGAAACACTAATTTTCACTGCTTCAATACTGGTGGCTGTACCTGAAACTGTTGAAATCAAAAGCTCAGGATTTCAATCCCAGACCTCTCCAACGTGCGTATCTCCTTTTTTAACTTTCTGATCAAAGTTTTGCTTACCTGTCCTGATATTTCTTTGTGTTTGTTTCAAATTTTGTTTCGTAAAGCCCCTGCAAAGCACCTTGGGATGTTTTACTATATTAAAGGTGCTTTATAAATGCAGTTTGTGAGCTTGGTGATATGGACATGAGTAGAAGAAAAAAGAATGAATTAAGTCCTGCTCTACCGGAGAAATAATGTGTTGGAGTTTTTCTAAGCTGCGAGTTTAAACTTTAGGAATAGAGGGATTCCGAGATGACTTTGATACTATTTATTGCTGCCTCCCATATTGAAACTGTCACTTGGATACCATTCTTTACCTTCATTCTATTTAATTTCTACTTCATTACACTTTCATTCCAAATGTTGCTTAATTAATTATTAGACACCCTCTTCTTAATTAATCCACGAAACAACTAAATAATTTTCCCAACTGTTGCTATTCAGATTTAACATCCTGGCATTGCCTCACTATTGCCGTTGCCCTGCCGAAGTCCTTTTGAAGTGTATCTGAAAGGAAGCTCTACTAAATTACTTCTGTTAGTTTATTTGTATCTGTGGCTGTAAAGCCTGGAAGACCTGTCTGTTCAGCAGCTTCTAATGCCTGTGTGTCACTGCTTGTAGCAATGGACCTGAAAAAACCTCAATATTGAACTGTGCCAGTTTCATCTGCATCGTTGTATCTGCATAATTTTAATCATGAGTATTAAATAAAGAATTGGATATAAAATGTTACACCTACAAATGTGATGTAAAGCAATAACTTGATATTGGATGTCAAAGTTTGTAGATTTTAAAATGAACAAATAAAGTACTACAGTAGCATCCAGACTAGGAGCAGCAGCTGTTGTTTTGTCACAATCGTACGTGATGAGCATAAGGTTTTTCTATTAGATTTGAGACTAAAAAGAGGCTGGGAGAGTGGGAGTCATAAAGATCAACCTCTCCATAAAGTAGTGCCAGTCCAGTTTGTGTGTTTGAGACTGTATTTAGCTGAGTCCATGTAGTTGGAAAATTTTTAT
Organism: Rhincodon typus; assembly: GCF_021869965.1. Taxonomy (NCBI): domain Eukaryota; kingdom Metazoa; phylum Chordata; class Chondrichthyes; order Orectolobiformes; family Rhincodontidae; genus Rhincodon; species Rhincodon typus. Next base: position 15,226,390 of record NC_063347.1, read on the forward strand.
TTTGGTGATAAAGCAGTAGTGACATAATTTACAGATTTATAACACAGGTTTCAGAATTTGAATGCTAAAATCAAACCATGAACTACAGATGATGGAGAACTGAAACAAAAATAGAAATTGCTGGCAAAATTGAGTAGAACACTGGAGAGTTAATGGACTTGAAGTATAACTCTGCCTTCTCCCCGCAAATGCTGTCAGACCCGCTGAGTTTAGCTAGCAATTTCTGTTTTTGTTTCTGAATTTGAACAGTTGATTGAAGCCTCTAAATTCTTAATCTATCACATTTCATAAGCCTGTGAAGCTGTCTATCTAGACATCTATCATTCCGCTGCACTTTCAAATTGTCAACTGCTTCCATAACTTACAGTGATAGTGAAACTTTTTGTTTTGGAGACTTGTTTTACTCTTGCTATGTTGCTGACAACCCTTGATAAATTGTTCAGTGCGCCAATTCAGTAGTGCCCCACCTGGTAACATTTCCTGTTCTGGTTTACTGTCCCTGTATCATGTTTTGTCACTTGATACTGTTTGATATGTCAGTAGTTTGTTACATTGGCCTTTTTTGTGATTGTAAAACCATCAGTTCTCCATTCTACTTGTTGAATAACATGTAGATTTGCAAGGTTTAACCGAAATGGAATAAGTACTCACAATTAAGATCGATGTAGGCAAGAACTGAATTCTTGTCTGTCTTTTTGGGCATGGAATCATAGAATGGTTATATAAAACAAGGAAGGCATTCAGCCTATCAAACCTGTTCCATGGCACAGCAACTCAAATGACTCCCTAAGTTTTTTTTAAATTACCTCTTCTGGGAAGCATATAACTTTCAATGTCAACTTTTATCTGGATATTTCATTCAACGATTACTAAGTAAGTGAAAGACTTTTCAATTTCCTCCATTTCTTTCCTCGCTTGCTCATTCTAAAGACTTTTCAGTGTCTTTGAACAGCAGCTGTTGGAAGCAGATTGTTCTTGTCTCCAAAATAGTTTTCCTTGTAGATAAAATACCTATCGTTTGGTAGCCTGGCTGTACAGAAGTACATTACTACAGATGCACAAACTCCTTTTGCCCTTAATTTGCTATGCAAAGACTTAAAATAGGATCTTCCTAATATGCATGATCACCAAAGTGGTTGGTAAATTTACCTGTTGAACTGTGGATGATCTGATCATGTGGCTGCTTGGGGTCACGTGGGTGCAGCACCCACACTTGTGCTAGGTGCTGATGGTGCTGCTTTAAGGTCTGACTGGAGGTAGAGTATGTACTCTGTTTTGTGCTTCAGACAAGCATCTAATTGTCATCCATCACATTTGGAACAACTAGACCCATCCCTGCTAACCTGATAATTGGAAAAAAAAGTGTATTTCTGATTGGAATTGAGAACATTTTAGCTTCATACTTGTAGAATCCCAGCCCATATTTGGTTAAATTTTCAGTTATAATACACTGAAATTAGGGCATCAAGACCTCATATCTTTGGATGTGGGATGTGGTCTTGAGCATTTGCCATATTTGTTCAAAAAACATGAACATGGATCTTAAATGATAAATTATGATAACTTGTAACCTTATGAATATGATAAAGAGCGTGTTAGCTTTCTGTGAACAGTTTTAATGAAGCAAACAGTAACATAACTTTTGAGATTCAGTATCATTAGGATTTTGAGGATTGAAAGTGTGCCATGGTGATGGTGCTGTTTTTGAAGTGTTTACACTTGAGTTTGTCTGTTGGAACATGAGTGGCACATTGTTGCTCTAAATCAAGAAACTAATGGGTCAAGACATATAGTGAATAGGACTGGTGCAGTACAGTTTGCTTAACCTTTTGGAAACTTTTGTTCTTGTTGGCCAGGATTCTGGAATCATTTAGCTCAAATAGAAGCTATTGTAATAACTATTCATTTTATCTCCACTACTATCTAATCAGGTTTAATCTGACCTTGAGCTACTGAAGGAAACTTAAATTTGTGAATGACATTGTTAAAGCCTGTGGATCAGGCTGGCAAAGTTCCACAAGGAGTCACCCATTTAAAACAGATGACAAGGACTGTTTTATCCGAGAGTAGTGAACCTGTAGAATTCTTCACTGCAAAGGGCTGTAGAAGCTGGGTCTTGGGTTATTAAGTATATTGAAACCTGAGATAGAAATATTTTTCATCTGTAAAGGGATGAATGAATATAGGGGAAAGGAAAGAAAGTGGAGTTAAAGACGCTTTTAGAGGGAATTATGAGAGACAGGATCTCCAGGCATCTGGAGAGGCAAGGACTCATTTGGGATAGTCAGCATGGCTTTGTGCGTGGGAATTCGTGCCTCACAAATTTGATTGAGTATTTTGAAGGGGGACCAAGAACATTGATGAGGACGGTGTGGTAGACACCTACATGGACTTTAGCAAGGCCTTTCACAAGGTACTGCATGGTAGGTTGTTGAGTAAGGTTAAATCTAACGGGATCCAGGGAGAGCTAGCCAAATGGATACAAAATGGGCTTGACGGTAGAAGACAGAGGGTGGTTGTAGAGGTAGCAAGAACTGTAGATGCTAGAGCTGGAGGAACACAGCAGGCCAGGCAGCATCAGAGGAGCAGGAAAGTTGACGTTTCAGGTCAGGACCCTTCTTCAGAAAGGTGGTGGTAGCGGGTTGTTTTTCAGACTGGAGGACTGTGACCAGCGGTGCGCGACAGGGATCGGTGCTGAGTCCACTGTTATTTGTCATTTATATCAACGATTTGTTTGAGAATTTAGGAGGTACGGTTAGTAAGCTTGCGAATGACCCAATGGGACAGTGAAAAAGGTTATCTCAAAATGCAATGAGATCTTGATCAGCTGGGCCAGTGGGCTGAGCTGTGGCAGACGGAGTTTAATTTAGATAAATGCAAGGTGTTGCATTTTGGTGGGTCAAACCGGGCCAGGACTTACACAGTCAATGGTGGGGCCCTAGGGACTGTTAGAGAACAAACTGATCTAGGGGTACAGGTTCAAAGTGCCTTGAAAGTGGAATCACAGATGGACAGGGTGGTGAAGGGGTTTTCAGCATGCTTGCTTTCATTGGTCAGAGCATTGAGTTTAGGAGTCTGTACAAGATGTTGATGAGGCCACATTTGGAGTACTGCATGCAGTTCCAGTCACCCTATTATAGCAAGGATATTAGTAAACTAGAAAGAGTGCAAAAAGATTTACTAAGATGCTACCTGGACTGGAAGGTTGGAGTTACAAGGAGAGGTTGGAAAGGCTGGGACTTTTTTTTCCCCTGGAGCGTAGGAGATTGAGGGGTGATCTTCGAGGTCTATAAAATCATGAGAGGCATAGATAAGGTAGATAGCCAACAGCTTTTTCCCACAGTAGGGAAGTCTAAAACTAGAAGGTATAGGTTTAAGGTGAGAGGGAGAGATACGAAAGGTTGAGAGGCAATTTTTTTCACACAGAGGGTGGTGAGTGTCTGGAACGAGCTGGCGGAGGTAGTCATGGAATCCCTACAGTGTGGAAACAGGCCCTTCGGCCCAACAAGTCCACACTGAACCTCAGAGAATCCTGCCCAGACCCATCCCCCTATAACCCACCTAATCTACACCTCCCTGAACACTACGGGCAATTGAATACAGCTTCATTATTTAAGAAACATTTGGACAGGTATGTGGATGGGATAAGTATGGAGGGCTATAGAAACATAGAAAATAGGTGCAGGAGTAGGCCATTCAGCCCTTAGAGCCTGCACCACCATTCAATATAATCATGGCTGATCATGCAATTTCAGTATCCTACTCACACTTTCTCTCCATACCCTTTGATCTCTTTAGCTGCAAGGGCCACATCCAGCTCCCCCTTGAATATATCTAGCGAACTGGACCAAATTGCTTGCTGTGGGAGAGAATTCAACAGGTTTAAAACTGAGTGAAGAAATTCTTCCTTATCTCAGCCCTGAATGGCTTACCCCTTATTCTTAAGACTGTGACCCCTAGTTCTGGACTACCTCAACACCTGGAACATTCTTCCCACATCTAGCCTGTACAGTCCCATCAGGATTTTATATGTTTCTGTGAGATCCCCTTCCCCCATTCTTCTAAATTCCAGTGAGTACAAGCCCAGTGGATCCAGTATTTCCTTATAGGTCAGTCCTGCCAACCCAGGAATCAGCCTGCTGAACCTTTCCTCACCACCTGCTGCACCTGCATGCCAGCCTTCAGCGACTGTTCCACCATGACCCCCAGGTCTTGTTGCACCTCACCTTTTCCTAAACTGCCAAAATTCAGATCATAATCTGCCTTCCTATTTTTGCGACCAAAGTGAACAACCTCACATTTATCCACATTATATTGCATTTTCCAGGTATTTGCCTACTCAGCCAGTCTGTCCAAGTCACCCTGTAACCTCTTAGCATCTTCCTTCCAGCATACACTGTCACCCAGCTTAGTGTCATCTGCAAATTTGGAGATATTGCATTCAATTCCTTCATCCAAATTGTTAATATATATTGTGAACAGCTGGGGTCCTGGCACTGAACCGGGCGGCACCCCACTCATCACTGACTGCTACTTTGAAAAGGACCCGTTTATTCCAAGTCTCTGCTTCCTATCTGCCAACCAGTTCTCTCTCCACGTCAATACATTACCTCCAAAACCATGGGCTTTAATTTTCCTCACGAATCTCTTGCATGGAACCTTGTCAAAAGCCTTTTGAAATTCCAGGTACATGACATCTACTGATTCATCCTTGTCCACTCTACTGGTCACATCCTCAAAAAATTCCAGAAGATTTGTCAAGCATGATTTCCCTTTAGTGAATCCATGCTGTCTAGGAACAATTCTGTCACCACTTTCCAAATGCTCAGTTATTACATCCTCAATAAATTGACCCAGCATTTTCCCCACAACTGATGTCAGGCTAACTGACCTATAATTCCCTGTTTTCTGTCTCCCTCTTTTAAAGAATGGGGTTACATTAGCTGTCCTGTAGTCCATTGGAACTCTCCAGAGTCTACATAATGCTGGAAAATGATCACCAATGCATCTGCTATTTTTAGGGCCACTTCCTTAAGTACTCTGGGATACAGAGTATCAGGCACTGGGCACTTAGCGGGCTTTACTCCCATCAATTTCCCTAATACCATTTCCTGACTAATAAGGAAGTTGCTCCTTCATGCTTGACCCTCTTTCCCGTAGCATTTCCTAAAGGTTATTTGTGTACTCCTTTGTGAAGACCAATCCAAAGTATTTCAACTGGTCTGCCATCTCTTTGTTATCCATTATGAATTCACCTGATTCTAACTGCGAGGGGCCTAGATTTGTCATCACCAGTCTTTTCCTGGTGAGAAAACCTGGACCAAACATGAAGAAAATATGGACCAAATGCAGGCAAATTGGACTGGTTTATTTGTGAAAACTGGGCGGCATGAGCAAGTTGGGTCGAAGAGTCTGTTTCCATGCTGTAGACCTCTACGAGTCTATGACTTTGTGATTATGCAGACTTGATGGGCTGAATGGCCAATTTATACTCAAAGACATGTAGTTTTGTATGAAGCTTGGAGAGGATGCTGCTCCAAAATGCTTTTAGACTGTTGGAGGGGGCAGTGGAAAAGCACTGGGCTAAATCATTTTTATAATCTGCACTTAAAGGTGATGTTGTAATGTGTTTGGCAGTCAACAATTTGTCTCATTTTCCTGTATTATTGTGTAGTTTCTTACAAATCGAGCTTGAATATTGGTTGTACTGTTTCTGAATGAAGTGTGGTATTCTATCCACTGATGAGGGTTTCAACTGCACAAGAACTGTTATGTGATTGAGTCAGGTGATGCTAAGCAGTTGGAAATAAGTTGCCTCACTGATGCCACGGATATGTGGCTGGAAGTTCATCTTGGTGTCAAATTGTTTTATTACACTTCTACAAAACATTTTGGATCAGGTGCAAATATAAGTTGTTAAATTTATTAATGTTTCTGGATTCCAAGAACAAATTGAAGACTAATTTTTCTTGATTTATTTATAGAAGAGAAGCTACGCGTAATTAAATTTTCTGGGTAATTGAGCTGAAACTAGATAATGAATGCGCCTGTGCATCCACGTAGGTGGGAAGCTGATCAGTCTGCTCACTGATTTACAGGCCAGAAGAGAGATGGAAAATAGAACTCCTTCAGATGTGACAAATATGACAGCTTGCTTTGTAAAAGAAATGAAACAGCTGCTGTTTTTGTTTCTCTGTTCACATCAGCCTGGCAGTTTTCACTTACTATTTATTACATGGTGGCTGAATTTGTGATGCTGTTTACCTGAATCCAAAAATTTTTGCATGAAATAAAGTGACAAATATATTTTTGATTAGTTTACCTTCATTGATTTTCTAAAACATGCTGTGGAAGGATGTGTGAGCAAGTGCCATTTTTAAATAAAGGTGAGAAATATGTGCATTGTTACAATTGAGTTGCATCTATATTCTTCTAAAGAGCATGAATTTTGTTAACTTTGCTGTTTGCAAGGGATTAGGCCAACATCCTCTCACAACTATGCTGGTTTCGATGCTCTCCATCCTCCCCAGGTCAATTCACAGTGACAGTGCTGTTGAGTCAGTTGTGTTGGCTTCTAGCAGTATGTCAACGTAGAGATGCAATAAATGGTTGGGATATGGGGGTCGAACCTTGAAGACTGAGCTATTATTTAACTGAAGCAAAATGGTGGCTCTGTCCCAAGATTCAGGAGTGGCTCCAGTAGGGAATTTAGTTATAAGCATCTTACAAACTGTTGAGATCCATTGATTGAGTTTAGATCACTGTTTGTGTTAAAAATGATCTCTTTATTCTGGAGATAATTAAATGTAATTTTGTCCCGGACTTTTCCATTTAATGTGCTAGTTGTTGGTCAAGTTGAATGATTTATTTTAATACATTTAGAATTTAGTTTTAAACTAAATTTGGTGCTTTCATTTAATTTAGGAGGGGTTATTTCCCTAGTCTTGTTTAATCCGGATACATCCCTTGCCTTAGCAGTTCACAGGGATTTAAAATCTTTATTTCCTCATTCTCTAACTCTGATGACAATTTGCACAGCATTGTAATGAGTTGTTGGATGTGTGGGTGAGTTCAAGGTTGAATCTCTTTTTCCCACTTGAATAACTTTTATTCTTTTTCCATTATTGTCTTCTGATTACCTGGGTAACAAGATTGAGAACCTGTGGGGGTGGACTACAAACATGAATCCGGATAAATATTGGAGCATATTGCCCCATAATCTCATCTCAGACCCTTGAACATTTTATACATTCTGTTGAATAATGTACTATGTTTTTCAACAACAGTAACTGATGTCACAGCTTCCTCTAGTGGCAGAAATGTGTAACATTTTGTCTTATTCAATTCACTTTCCACTCTCCTCATATTTACAAATTGTGTCTGCATGTTCTTGATCTGAATCTTTTGGAATTGCAAGCTGTATTCTTCACAGTTACTTGCTGATATGTTTAGTAAACACAATCTTATTTCTATAACATTTTCCAGCCAGTGTACCCTGTCTCTGAAGAGCAGTGGCTGTATTTCAAAATAGCTGTTTGGTTGTGAAGCATTTGGGATGTTCAAAGGACATGAAAGGCAGTATGCAAATGGAAAATATTTCTCTTTATTTCTGCCTATCAATTAAGAATAAAATCTTCATGACTACAATGCTATTACTGATCCTGCATTAGCTTCTCTTACCTTGCCCACAGTATTATCTTTGCCCCGACCCCATCTCCTATTTATTACCTGCATAATATCTGAAATTTCACCAACATCTTTCTAGAGAAGTCTACTATTTTTACTCTTGTGTAACATCCAGTTCTAGATGAAATTTCTTCCAATTAAGTATTGGCCCCAAGTTCTGTTCACTAGCCACCAATGCCATCCTCCTATTTTGGTCACTATCTACGATGGCACCAGGCTGTTTGCAACCAATTCATCCTTTTTGATTCAGAACTTAGCTTCTGACATGCTCGTTATCAATATCCTTTTCTGTTTCCAACTCTGTCTGTTATTCATTTTTGTTTTATGCCAACTCAAATATTCCAGTTTAAAAAATAACAAAGAACTGCAGATGCTGGAAATCTGAAGCAAAAACAGAAATAGCTGGAGAAACTCCAGCAGGTCTGGCAACAACTGTGGAGAGAAAGCAAAGACAATGTTACGGGTCCAGTGACCCTTCTTCAGAAGATTTTAGCTAGGAAATGGTTTGTATTTATGCTGAAGATGGTGAGGAATAAACGATAGGTGGAGTTGGAGTTCAGCGAGAGAGAGATCAGCAGTGGGACAAACAAAGGAATGGATAATGCTAAGCCAGGGAGAAAGAAAGTTACTAACGGGAACCATCAGTGGGTGAAAATGGGTTGGCTGTGGTATTTTCTGCTTTTTGTTTTGAATATTCCAGTGTTGTCCTGGCTGGCCACCTGCCTATTACCTAACTCATTTCAGCTTCATCCCCGTAATTCCTAAACTACGTTTGATTTCTGATCTTTAAATACCTTGATTTTAACCTACTCACTCTACTATTCAAATCTCTGTGGCTGCACCCCTCCTTATGCCTGACCTCTTTCAGCCATACATTCTCTGAGAAATCCATTCTTTAAATTCTGGCCTATTATACAATCCCAATTTATCTGTCCCACTGTTAACAGTTTTACCTGCAGCTGCATAGGATCCAAGCTCTGGAATTTGATCATCAGTCCTCACCTTTTCTCTCTCCACCTTCAGGATGCTCCTCAAAACTTGTCATTTTGACCAAGTTTTGGTCATCCTGCCCAATTTCTGTCCACATGACTCTGTGTCAATTTTCTTTATCTGAGTATACTTCTGAGAAATGTGTTGGGAAGTTCCGTTACAATAAGGTGCTGTATAAGTGCAAGTTGTGATCTGCTCTGTGATGTTAATACATTGAGCAGGCTTTTCTGTGCAGACTAAGTTGGTTACTGCTTCTAATTTACATGAATCTTTTGGATTTGGAAACTCGGCGCACATTGTTCAAACAATACCATGTTAGAACAGCATTTGATTCTGAGGAGGAAGTTTGGGAGCTATAAAATGTACTGGACAAAATATATTGATTTGTGAAACAATAAGGGAAATTTATTATCAGTATCAAGTGCGAAAATTGGAAAGAAAATATGAAATAAATGAGAAAAATAAATAATTTTCATTTGTATGCATTTCTTCAGGACCATGAAAACATTTCACATCTAATTGTTTACTGTCCTAGTGTTGTGACAGTCATTTGCTCATGACCAGCTCCAGAAAATAGAAGAATTTGATGAATAACCAGCTAATTAATATTCTTAGTGGTTTTGGTGTGGAACTATTATTGCCATGACACTGTGGGAACTTGCTGATTTTCTTTAAATAATACCCAAAGATATTTTACACTGATGCAAAATACAAACTAAAATGCTGAGCTATACAAGAACAATCATCAGGAGAAGGCCAATCAACAAAATAGTATTTGATCTTCTACCTCACTTACAATTTACTGTACTTATTTCCCCACCCCCCCATTTTCCTTGATTCTCTTTGTATCCACAAATCTATCAATCTCTCCCACAATATCTCAACATATATATCTCTCGTTAACAGTTTCAAAGATTCACAGCCCTTTGAGTGGAAAAAAAAACCTCATCTCACTCCTACATTAATGATCCCTTATTCTGAGATACAACTACTAGTTCTAGATTTCCCAGCATCTTAAAACATCTTTAAGAAAACATCTTAAAAGTATCTATGCTGTCAAGGCCTTTTAAGCATTTTGTGTTTCAATGTGACCACCTCTTATCCTACTAAACTCTTTGGAATGCAGGCTAGTCTACTCAATCTCTCCTCTTATGACAATCCCCTCATCACAGGAATCAGTAAGTGAACTCGAACATTTTATCCTCTCTCAAAGATTGTAGCACAGTGGTAGTGTATCTTATTGTGGGCCAGAAGATCTAAATTTAAATCCCACTTGCCCAAGAGATGTCCTAATGTATTTGGAAAGGTTGATTAGCAACTATTTACAAATTGGAAATTGTGCCCCCAACATTAGAGGAAGTTGCACATTTGATTTGCTTTTAACATTTTAGATTCTCTTAGCAACGGAACCGTTGTAATTGCTGTTATGTTCCCTCAGTTTTCTGTGCTCTGATGGTGTTTCATTCTTCATTCTCAGGACGGCAGGCTATAACTAGTGGATTACTGCAAGGATCAGTGCTGGGACCACAGCTGTTCACAATCAATATAAATGGTCTGGTTGTGGAAACCAAGTGTAATATTCCCAAGTTTGCTGATGGCACAAAACTGAGTAGGATTGCAAGCTGGGGAGGATACGATGAGTCTTTAAGGGGACTTGGATGGGCTAAGCAAACGGGTAAGACGTGACATGGAATATAGAATGAATAAATGATAGGTTATGCAATTTACAAGAAAAAGCACAGTATTTCTTAAATGGTAGAAATTTTGGGCTCTTTATGTAAGGAAAGATATATTTGCTTTAGGAGAGAGTGCGGTGGAGATAAACCAGACTAATCCCTGGAATGGTGCGATTGTTTTATGAGGAGAAATTTAAAACAAAACTGGGCCTGAATTCTTTAGAATTTTGAAGAATGAGAGGTGATCTTATTGAAACTTAGAAAATACTTAACAGGCTTGGCAGTGTGGATGTAGATAGTATCTTTCCCTTGGCTAGAACCAGGGACGTTGTCTCAGAAAAGGGTTAGGCCTTTTAAGCCTGAGAAGAGGAAGAATTTCTTCACTCTCAAGGTGGTGAATCTTTGGGTCATATCCCAGAGGACTGTAGAATCTCCATCAACAAGCAGGTTCAAGTTCAAGCTTAATAGATTTCTGGACTCTAATTACATCAAGGGATATGAAGATGAGAAAAAAGAAGTGGTGTTGAAGTAAATGATCAGCCATAATTTAATTGAATGGCAGAGCAGGCTTGATGGGTTGAACGGCCTACTTCTGTTCCTATGATTTTCAGTACATAGTCAACAGTTTAAGACATGCTGTCCAAGATGCTGCCTGTTAAAGAGAAATGGACACGTTCTCCTTCCTTCAACATCTATGTTTTGAGTTTTAAGAGTGTTTTTTTAAATTGACTATGATTTTCAATTGCTTCTTTAAAAATATAGACTTTCAGAAACCAGGGAACGTACTGAGTCTGAATAGAAACCGAAAGAACTGCGGATGCTGTAAATCAGGAACAAAAACAAAGTTGCTGGAAAAGCTCAGCAGGTCTGGCAGTATCTGTGAAGGAAAAAACAGTTAACGTTTTGGGTCCGGTGACCCTGTCTCAGAATTCTAATCATCGGACCCGAAACGTTAACTCTGTTTTTCCCTTCACAGATGCTGCCAGACATACTGAGTCTGAATGCTGAAATATAATTTGTTACAATGAAATTGTATATTCCTTTTGGAATTAATGCTACAGGTCAGAATTTTATTGCTTTGCTCCAGGTTAATTTGCACAGCACACTGTACAATGCCTAAATAACATGACTGAGAATTTAATTTGTGTAAGTTCTTTAATTCATACTGATTTTACCTTGTTTTTCAATTTTCCCCTCTCTTGCAGTTTCCCTCATGTCCATGATCTACTCACAACACTGTGGCTGCTGGGCCTCGGTGTGGTTAGGCACTGTGCTTCGGACCCCTTGATAAACACAACTTGGTGTTGGACGTCATGAGCATAGTAATTCCACTGGGAGTTACTACACCAGATACTTCATACTCTGATATGGCTGCTGGATCAGAGTGAGTACCATCTGGAAAGCAGAGGGAGATTGGGCAGTGGGTGGTGGACAACATCATTTTTGTGGGAGGTTGGCGGATATTTTGTTTTGGTGATGATGAATGCTCTCTAACGCAGAAACCTTGAGTAGTCACTGTAATAGCATGATATATTACATGTGGAAGAATGTACTTTAGGATTTTAAACTGAATATTTCTTTACATGAGGACCGAAGGCTATCTGTGGCAAATACAAATTATTTGATGATTCCCAACTTCTTTCACCTCCCCCCCCCTTTCAATAATCTCCTGACCTCATTTCTCAGACAGGTTCTCTTTGATTGGCATCAGACATTTATATTTATCTGAATATTTACCTATTTAAAATTGGCAGCTGAATAAGAGCCATGCTTTAGGCCCAAGACTACTTGTTAGCAATACAATGATAAGTCCACCAGTATATAACAAATCAAACATATAATATGTTGTCCTGGTTCTCTCACCAGCTTTCACTCCTGACCTCAACGCCAGGGGTAGTTGGAGTAATAGTAAGTAAAATAATTATTCAAAATAAAATGTTGTATTAAAGTTTCTGAAAACGTGTGCATTTGTACTTTTCCCTCATCTTTGATCTTTTAAACTTGACTTTGCTGTCAACAAATGATACACTAGTCCATTCTCGCGCACACATACATGCACCTTCTTTCTCTCAGACACGCACACACATACACATGCACATGAACACATACCCTGTCCTTTGTGTGCATGTGCCTCACACGCACCACCACCACTACTGTCTTTCTGCCATTCCCAGTCTCTAGGCTTCAGGCTGAATGAATTTAGGGACATTAGCACAGTTGTCTGCTCTTCCATTCAGAAGCTGTTTATCTTCCATGTTGACTGCTGAAAGGCTCGCTGGTGAGCATGTGGCATGTAACATTTATGTTGCTTAAACTCGAGGCAATGACCTTTACAACAAGAGAAAATCTAATTGTCACCCATGACATTCAAAGGCATTACAATCACTGAATCCCCCAATATGACATCCTGGAGGTTGCTACTAAGCAGAAACTGAAATGGACCACTCACGTAAATACTGTGGCTGCACGAACAGGTCAGAAGCTGGGAATTTTGGGGTGAGGAACTTTTGCTTCCTGTTGCCCAAATCTTGCCTATTGTTAAAAGTCTGATAAATACTCTCCACTTGCCTGAATGAGTGAAGCTTCAAAAGGACTCAAAAGTGCAATGTCATTTAGGTCAAAGCAGCCCATTTGATCGATTTCCCATTCACTCCCTTAAACATTCACTATTTCCACCACTGACGCATATGGCAGCACTGTTTACTATCTACAAAATGCACTGCTGGAACTTAGCAAAACTTTTCCCTTCCCGTCTACTACTTAGAAGGCCAAGTGCAGTAGAGAGGAATATTACTTGCAAGCTCTCCTCTAAACTATCCTCACTTGGAAATATGTCAGTATCCCTTTATTGTCACCGGTTTAAAATCCTGGATCTCCTTGCCTAACAGCACTGTGGGTGTAGCTGCACCACATGGACTGTAATGTTTTAATGTGGCAGCTCACCACTGCTTTCTCAGAAACACCAGGTTGTCCTCACCAGTGACCTCTACATCCTGTTGAATTTTTAAAGTAAGGCCTAGTGAATGCTCAGACTTTGGTATATATGGTTCATCCCGCTGTATTCATTGTGGTGGATTCGGTACCTGACAAAATGGTCATTTTATCCCCTATTAGTATTGGTCTTGCTGCTAACTCTAAACTTTAAAGAAGGAAGTATGTTTTCTGATTGCAGAGCAGATCTGCCAGGATCTTTTTTCAATTGGATTGAATTTATACAACCTGGAATTAGTACAATATTTGGACAAATTTACTGTAAATCAAGGGCTTGGGCTAAGTTGGAGTGGGGTGTCCGATTGGAGTGATTGATAGTCAGTGTTAGGTGTTTGTACGTGAGAAATTTGTGTGTATAAAATGGACCTGATTATTAAATTGTTGAAAAGACAATATCATGGTTTGCCGGTAATTACTGTTTGGGGTAGAAAGTGGCAATTGATTTTGGGTTGGTGGGTGGACAGCCTTGATTTGGTATTAGGCAGCATGTTTCTTTGTACTCTGCAGTCAGAAGTTACTTAGCTTGGTTTGTAACTTTGATTTTGTACAGAAACCTGACAGTGTTCCTGAGTCTCACCATGTACACTTTCATTTGGAGGGCAGTGCTTCAAGTCTCTGTTTTTGAATTCTTTCTTGAGTGTGTTGATTTCCAAAAATGGTTTCTGGAAACTTTCAGTGAATTTTTGTTTTTTTTTAAATGGTGTGCAACTCTCAGAAGGGTCACAAGCACCAAACCAGTTTATTTACTGCATTGTGTCTGTGCTGGCTTTTGGTAGGAGCAATTCTGGACTGCCATTCCTCTGTCTTATCCCTGCAGCCTTGCACATTTTCCTATTCAGATAATAATCCAATTCCATCTTGAATGTCTTGATTGACTCTGCCTTCAGCACAATCTCAGGTTGTGAATTCCAGATGCTATGTGAATGAGCTTAAGTATTGTGATTTCATCTTTTGACAATTGCCTTAAATCTGTAAAATGAGCTCTTGCAGACAAATATCCACTGTAAGTATTAAAGGGCAGTCTCGTATTTTTAAGGGGCTGATGGAATGGATTTCACAATGATGTTTCTATTGCAATGTCTAGTAATTTATTTAGTAGAAGTAGACTTTGGGGTATTTCACACAACCTGATTTAATGCTTTAATGATTCTGTATGGAAAGCAAGGCTAAGAAACCAATATTTTTGCAAACTGCCTTTAAATGCCCCTGTTCTTTAAATGTGTTCAAGTCTTTGTGTTCAATCTTCTTTAATTCTACAGCTGCTGCAAAATGATGAGATCAGTAGTGTTAACTTGTCCCAAAACAGTCTTACAAATCATTAACAATTTAATTCATAATAACTTAACAACTGTTAACCTACGAACTCTTAATAATCCACTGGCTCTTTCAACTTTCTTTTTGCTCACCACATCCTACCTTTACTCACTGTCTCTCCCGCGTGCTGAGCTTGCAATTTGTTGGCCTGTCTGTTTGCCTTTTGCTTCTTGCCTCTGTTGCTTATTGGTGGGATGGAAGCTATAAGGTTGATGAATAGGCATGCCAGTGAAAGAGGTAGCATGCAGGATGGTCGTAGAGGGTGAGCAGGAAGTGAGTAGGGGAAGAACGTGTGGAGTGAATGCTGTTTTCATTGCTGCCCAGGGTAATTGAGCCAGGGAAAGAGAAGAAGAGCTGAAAGAAGCTCAAGGTTGAGATTTATCCACCTGTGTCGAGTGAGAACTGAAGGCTTTCTGGAGGTTATCTGCCTGTTGTTCAGTTTAGGGAATCAGCTGTTGTTTATTATTTAATCTAGTGATAGCTTCAGGCTCCAGGAATTGACACAAGTGAATTTTGGTTGTTAATTCCACCTGATTAATCATGTCAGGCTTGTATGTTGTCTGTTTATTTCATGTCCTGGGGGAATCTACCATTTTTTTGCTGATGGGCTAGAGTGGCTGTAAACCTCATTTAACCATCGGGATGTGTTTGGGTGTAATAATTAAGTGATTAATCCATCAAGTACCATTCTGCAGCTGTGCAACTTAGAGGGAATACTGCTTCTCGTTCTTCAAAGTCTTTGGTTGTTTGGTCCAATTCACTGTGTCCCATCATAAGATAGCCCTTTCACGCAGGAACCAATCCAGTGAACCTCTGCTGCACTGCCTCCAGTGCAAATACCCCTGTATATCCTTCTTTAAATGTGAAGACCAAAAATACATACAGTATACTGGGTATGATCTTATCAAAGACATCTACAATTATAGCAAAGCTTTTTTGGTTTTGTTGAAGTCAATTACTTTGTCTGCTACTTTAGTGCTCCTTATACAAATTACTCTCAAGTCTCTGTGAATATTAGCATTTTTAAATGTTGTGCCTTTGTAGCATATTCTGCTTTTCTGTTCTGACTATTGAAATAAATAGCTAAATTCTTCCCTGCATACACTATCTGCCGCTGAGGTGTGCACTCATTTACTCGGTCTCTATCTTGGCAGCCACTTTGAGCCTTCCTCAAAACAGCTTTCATTGCCACCTATCTTTGTATAGCCAGAAACTTGGATTCCTTATTACTCTCAGTCACTTTGTCTATGCAGATTGTAAATAGCAGAGGAGCCAACTCTGATTCTTGCAGCACTCTGCCAACTTGAAAAACCCATCGATCCTCACTCTCTGCCTCCTGAATGTTAAGCAATCTTCCATCCGATCTCATGACTACCCCATACCACCTGAGCCCTTACCTTGTGTATTTTTTGTGTGACACCTTATTGAATGCCTTTTGGAAATTCAAATACAATATACATATGTATATACATATATATACTGGCTCCCGTTTATCTACCCCATTAATTACACTTGCTTTAAAAAAAACTAATAAATATGTCAAAAAGACTTTCATAAAGCCATTTTAACTTTTCTCATCAAGCTATAATCTTGTACATGCATTGCTTAAGTTTGTTTCAGCAGGTTCCAATGTTTTTTTTCTTTACCACGTTTTCTTTATCAAGGGAATATTGGAAAGTTCTAACTTGTGCATCAATTACCTTTGTTGCTACCCCTTTCGGAATCATAGGTGTAGGCCATCAGATGCTGAGGATTTGTTGACTTTTTAGTTTCTTGAACTTAATTTTTCTCTTGTTACTAATTGCTTTACATTTCTCACTCTTATTAGCCTCGTGGTTGCCCTTCATTTCTGGTATGTATTTTATATCTTCTGTGAACACACCCAATATATTTGTCACAGTCTTGTCATCTCCCAAGACAATTTCTCCTGTCTGTGTGTCTAAGTTACTGAAGTTTGTTATCTACATTTTTTCCCCTTTAATCCACTTACAAAAGTAAATGGCGAAGAGTTTGCACACTCCTGGCTAGTTTGCCATCTTTCTGCTTTCTCCCTTTTAATGAACATTTTCGTCACTTTTTTCTCATTTTCTAAAACTCTTCCAATCATCAAGTTTAGAATCATAGAATAATTTACAGCACAGAAGGAGCCCATTTGGCCTGCTGACTTCCATGACTTCCCTTTGTAGATTAAACCAACCAGCTCCATTCCTTTGCCCGATCCCCAAAAGCATGCAGATTTTTTTTGTCTTCAGCTTGCTTATGACTGTTCTTTACCTTATAAGCCTCTTTTGTGCTGCATTTTTGCTTTTTACTGGAAGGTATTTTCATTGAAATGTTTTAAATATTTCATTAAATGTTTCCCACTTTTTATTTACCTCCTTTTCATTGAATCTATTTACTCACATCAGTTGTAGCCAACTACTAGGCATGAGAGGAGAGCTGGCTCCATTTCAGTTTTATACTTCTTGTTTTTGATTGAAATATATTGCTTTCAAACTTAACATAGAATTCACTTGTATTAGGAGTCTCTGTTTTGTTTGATTTCATATTCTTATTTTCTGAGACGTTATGCCTCACAGGCGTAGCATACTGGAAATTAAGCCTTTCTATTGCCAGAGTTGTGACAAAAGTGAAAATGTTATCAAAGAATGTAAAGTCCCCAATTTACCTGTCTGATAGACCTAGGTTAATGGAAAACACCGAGCAAATTTCTGGACTTAACAAGGACTAATTTTTACTTCAAATAAATATTCTAACCACAGGTAAACACATATACCTGTAGACATTTAACTCGAATAGTTAAAACTCTAATTTTCTTCTTATGCACCTCCTTACATGCATGCATGCGTGCAGATACAGACAGATACTAACGCCTTTAAAGTTCTGGATGAGATGGTAAAACTACTGGGGAAACAGTTCACTGGCACCAATCATCAGAATTTGAGTGCTGGATCTAGGGGAAATGGAAGCTGCAAAGAAGAGGAAACAGCTTCAAATCTGCTAGCAAAGGAATACTCAGCAAACTTGGAGCTAGGAAAGCTGGAAATCATGGAGGTCATGAATTGCATGAACATGAGTGTTGAATCTCTTGCATAATGCTGCATATGTTCAGGAGGTAGTATGTGGGGGAAATGAAGCAGTGGATGCCATTGTAACGAACACAGTGTAAATTGTTAAAATTAAATCTGAGACACAATAGAAAGGTCAGTAATTGCTTGGTTAAAATATTTCAGCTTTGTAAAAATATGATGGAAAAGCATTAGCTGTCACCTCACTAATCTGGATGGTGTTTAGTGTAGTGGCTTTTGAATAAAGAAGTGTGTATCAGTTATTTTGAAAAAATCTTTTGTTGCTTATTCACGTCTGTTGTTGACTGCTAGCTTAAACACTGGTGTCTAGGAAATCAGTGCTTTCCTTGTGTGTTGTGACTTTAAATTTTATGGATGGTTAGTAATTATTGACAAAATTGATGAATTTGTCTAATTCTATGTCTGTGCAAGTCCAAATGGAATGTACATCAACATAAATACAGAAAGTAATGTTGTTACATGAGTTCATCACCAAATAAAGGAGTAATGAGAATGAAAATGTAGCCTGAAAACCAAAGGTTGTCCCAAAAGTTAACTAGTGCCCTAAACAAATTCTGCTGATACCTTCACATTCAATTCTACAGTCACCAGCACGGGAACTTTAATTATACCATTATGACCCATTATGGAAGAAATTTAGGTTCTGGTTCTTTCTTAATTCACTCGTGATGTGGGCGTCACTGGCTGACCAATATTTATCGCCTATCCCTAGCTCTGTTGAGAAGGTTCTGGTGAGTTGCCTTCTTAAACTGCTGCAGTCCACCTGCTGAAGGTGGCCCACAATGAATGCCGTTAGGGAGGGAATTTCAGGATTTTAATCCAGTGACAGCGAAGGAATGTTGATACATTTCCAAGTTAGGATGGTGAGTAGCTTGGAGGGAACTTTGAGGTGGTGGTGTTCTCATGTGTCCACTGTCCTTGTCCTTCTAGATGGAAGTAGTCATGGGTTTAGAAGATGCTGTCTAAGGATTTTTGAATCTGTTGACGTAAGCAAGCAATTTTGTTAAGATTCTCAATGTAATGTGACAATACAGTCCTAAGCTTCGATAAATGAGCAAAAATTGTGATACAGTTTGGTGATTGGTGGTGATTTGTACTTTGTCATTCACTGTACAAATCTGACTGAGAAGTAATTCTTAACAAACTGGGAGACTGTGGCTGACACTTGTTAATACGATGCTGAAATTTGGTTGACAGTGTTCAACAAGTATAGCTGAAAGTTCATCCAGTTTTTGCTTTAACTTGCGCAACTGGAGATTTACTAGAGCAAAAGTTTTGAGAAGGTTTTTAACTAGTGGGGATCAGGCTGGAAAAGGATACAGAATTGAATCTCTGAAAGGTGGCGTCGGTTTAGGACCCCTGACCACCTGTTTCCTGTTTCATGTCTTGATCCAGGTGGTTTTGGAAGTGAATGGGGAGGTGATTTGTGCAGCTGCCATGAAATTTGTCATTGAATTTTGCGTATCTTTGCAGTTTGATTTTAACAGTCAGTGCACTGATTCCCAAAGCATCTACATCTCGTACCTCCATGAGGCCAGAACACATCTGAGAGTGATGGCTTAATGAAATTGAAGGGTGGGAAGAATTTAAAGACTAAAATTGCTAAGCCTGTGGTGAGACACACAGAAAACCTTATGCTGGCAGGATTATTTCTGACATCCTGAAATCATTACATTTTTGTGTGCCATTGTAAACTTATTGGAATATATGCATCTCTACCTCAACATTCTTGCTGTCAGCCTTTTACTGCAGCACGGTACCAACTTATGCTGCTATAACCTGAACCTCAGGGTGGAGCAAGAGAAATAACAACATCAACAGCAGCTGGAACATCACCAGCTGTCTTCTACTAAGTAAAATGCCGCTCTACAGGGCAGAGAGTATGGAAACAATGGGCTGCCTCCAAAGAAGAGGGCTATTAGCAGAATCAACAGTCAGAGAGAGAGAGAGGAACAGCTTTTTTGACATGTGTGAGCACCAGTGTTTCAGAGTTAGCCTTTCACATCATACCCCTGAAAGAAGAATATCTTCCCAGTGGAAGATGGGCATACATTGTTGGAAACTATAGGTAGCTGTCACTGGAGTGTTATTTACCAAGTCCCCATTTCTCTCCTAAGTTTTGTGCTGTCTTGAAAGGAGAGTTATGATTGTAATAGAGGTATACAGCACAGAAACAGGCCTTTCGGCCCAATCAAAAATGCTGCATTATGTAGAGAGGAAAGAAGGACAACATTTGTGGAGGGTAAAATGAGGAATGGATAAGAGATGGGGCAAGGATTAGAGCATATGTTAGCTATTCAGATGGTGGTTGCAGGAGGTGCCCAGAGACAGCAGAATGAGTTCTGAAGAAGGGTCACTGGACATAAAATGTTAACTCTGCTTTCTCTCCACAGTTGTTGCCAGACCTGCTGAGTTTTCCAGCAATTTCTGTTTTTACTTCTGATTTCCAGCATCCGCAGTTCTTTGGTTTTGTTGAGTGCGGGGTATGTTGTTTAGAAGAGTACGGGTCAGAGTGAGATTTGGCACCTGAAAGTATTATGACACTTTTCCTTTCCTACTGTTAAGAATGTTGACCCTGTAGCGTGCTATTTTTAGGTTTGGGGAACCGTACCTTTTTGCTGATTTTTTTTGGCTTCTGTCATGCAGACTTGCTTGATTTGAGAGGCTGGCTGCTTTCTCACATCCTTGGGGAGTATCAACTCACTTCTGCCTTTCAGATTCTGCAGCCAGGCTTCCAGATAAAAGTGACATTTAGAGAGGTAGGAGTGTGGGGCACCGTACCTTGATCTCATTCGTATTGCAATGATTTCTGGAGCTTCAGGAATCCATATCCAGTTTAACTATTCTGATCCATCCCTTTAGTTGGAAATCCTTTCTTTGATAGATTTGATCTTCATCCTATGCACCTTCTGACCCTCGATGGTTGGGAAACCATGAATTGGAAGACTAATGCCATGGCTCAATTTAAGAGCCATGACAATGCCCCACTGCAGATTCCAATGAGTTCATGACCCGCTACAGCTCCTACTGGGACTATCATTTGAACATTCTGATCTTTAAGTTTATATTTAGGAAGATGTGAAATTGGAGTTTAGATGCAATTGTACTGGTGAATATCTGTTTTTGTAACTGATACATTGCTCAAGGCAAGTCCATTATGGAGACATGATGAATATCATTACAATGTGAATTGACCAGATAGGACCCAGAGCTTCCTGTTTCCACTATTCATACTACGTGTTTTGACAAATAATGTCAGATATGATGTTAGTATAGGACTTGGCAGTCTTATGACTGGCACGTGTTTTTTCGGATCATTTCTGTAGATCAACCACATTTAAGTATTTGTGATGATATTATCTTGTTTGCAACCTGTGGAATAGAACTAAATCAAATACTGCAATTTTCTCTCCGTACCAATGACTTGATATTTAATTTTAATGTGAAGCTTTTATGCATTTTCAGTCATGCATCCTAGATTCTCACAAGATGTTGAATCAGGTGACTTGGGACAATGCTTCTGGCAGATTGGGGCGGGTGTAGGATGTTTTCCATAGCTTCGTTCTTCACAGTTGAGTCAGTGTTTTGCTCATCTGAACTGGATGTCAGACAAGCAATGTGACAAATCAGCAAGAGGGATAGGGCTGCATTTTTCAGCATGTGGAATCTCATGTGTTTTTGGATGCTATAGCAGGTAGAGCGGAAGGGCAAGATGAGAAATAGAAGACATTTATATAGGTGCTTCTAGAGGTATAAATATTGAAAAGCCCTGCACCCGATAGACTGCAAAATTTAAGCTTAAACTCTCCTGATACCCTTTCCTTACTTTGCTGGTGGGAGGGATATTTCTGAGAGTGGCATTTTTCTGCACTTTACCTACTGGACTTGGGTAAAATGCACGATGATACTGGAGAGAGGATAGATAATGACTTTGTATCTGGCAAACACAAATTCTATGGTTATGAATTGCTCATTAGATTAATTTAGAGATCATTAAAACTGAGTGGTTTCCACATATGCGAGCTGGCTGGCCATCTGATCAGTTTCCATGCATTTGCATCTAACGAATTTGAGCTTTCAGCTTCAACTTTAAGCTATTGCATCTTGTCTGTGTAAACCTGGTCTACAGAATTTGTGTTCTACTCCCTGGATTTGTATTGCAATGTGGATGGGGAAGAAAGAGTTTTCTTTTAACTGCTATTGGTAATTACTATTATTAGTTTGCCACTACAAATGGCATTTACAAATGGGTAGCGCATCTAACATGCAGAAGCAGTAGTATTCACAATGTTGATGTTTTCTATAACCTGGGTTGTGCAGCGAATGAGAATTAAGCAGACGAAAAGGTCACATTGAAACGTCACATCATAATCAGGAAGGAAAATGCTACATTTTGTTTTGTTGGTGACCTCTGCTGGTAAGAAATAGAATGGATTTTCCTGGTATTAGGCATTCTGAAGAGGCCTTATTCTTATCTTGGGCAACTAGCAGGAAAGCGGTATATTGAATTTGATGATAAACTCTGCCCTTGCGGTCAATGAATTTTGTTTTTATATTGTTCCCTTCAAAACGTCGGGATTATACCACATTATAGCACAGTCATTAGAGTGTTTTGAAGCATAGATGCAGTTGTAACTTGGGGAAACTATCACAACCAATTTGCACACAACTAGTTTCTAGATGGTCATTTAGTAACAGTATTAGTTAATTGATCAATATTGGCCAAGGTGCTAGGAGAACTCCCTTGCTTCTCTTTGACGAGGGCCATGAACTGTTTTATTACATTCATCTAAATTAACAATGTTCCTTAATATCATTTTTAAGATGACATCTTTGACACACTGAGATGAGAGACTAGGTTGTTTGCAAGTTTAAGATCCTTTGACTCCAAAGCAAGAGCTCTAGAACTGAGCCACACAAAACACTTCAATATTATTAACGAGGGATACAGTAACATAGTAGTTGTGTTACTGGACAAGTAAGTCAGATCCTTGAGCTATTGGCCCAGTCACATGAGTTCAAATGGGGACTTCAATTTATTTTTATTCACTTGTAGGTGTCGTTGGCTAGCCAGCGTTTATTGCCTGTTCCTAATTGCTCTTGAGACGGTAGTACTGAGCTGCCTTCTGAACAACTGCAGTCTACCTGCTGTAGGTTGACTTACATTGCCATAAGGAAGGGAATTCCAGAATTTTGACTCAGTGTCAGTGAAGGAATGGTAAAATATTTCCAAGTCAGAATGGGGAACTTTTGAGGTGATGGTGTTCCCATGTATCTGCTGCCAAAAAACAAAGAAAATTACAGTACAGGAACAGGCCCTCCAAGCCTGCACCGACATGCTGCCCGTCACAACTAAAACCCCGTATCCTTCCGGGGACCGTATCCGTCTATTCCCATCCTATTTATATATTTGTCAAGACGCCCTTTAAGAGGCACTATGTATCTGCTTCCATTTCCTCCCCCGGCAGCGAGTTCCAGGCACCCACCATCTCTGTGTAAAACAAAACTTGCCTCATACATCACCTTTAAACCTTGCCCTTCGCACCTTAAACCCACGGCCCCTAGTAACTGACTCTTCCACCTTGGGAAAAAGCTTCTGACTGTCCATTCTGTCCATGCCCTTCATAATCTTGCAGATCTGTATCAAGTTGCCCCTCAACCTCCGTTGTTCCAGTGAGAACAACCCAAGTTTCTCCAACCTCTCCTCATAGCTAATGCCCACCATACCAGGGAACATCCTGGTAAATCTTTTCTGTACCCTCTCCAAAGCCACCACATCCTTTTGGTAGTGTGGGGACCAGAACTGAACACAATATTCCAAATGCGGCCTATCTAAAGTTCTATAAAGTTGCAACATTACCTGCCAATTTTTAAACTCACTGTCCCAGCCGATGAAGGCAAGCATGCCATATGCCTTGTTGACTACCTTTTCCACCTGCATTGCCACTTTCAGTGACCTGTGTACCTGTACACACAGATCCCTCTGCCTATCAGTACTCTTAAGGGTTTTGCCATTTACTGTATATTTTCCATCTGGATTGGACCTTTCAAAATGCATTACCTCACATTTTTCCAGGTTAAACTACATCTGCCATCTCTCTGCCCAAGACACCAACCGATCTATATCTTGCTGTATCCTTTGACGGTCCTCATCACTATCTGCAATTCCACCAACCTTTGTGTCATCAGCAAACTTATTAATCAGGCCAGTTACATTCTCCTCCAAATCTTTTATATATATATATTACAAATAGGAAAGGTCCCAACACTGATCCCTGAGGAACGCCACTAGTCACAGCCCTCCATCCAGAAACATACCCTTCCACTGCTACCCTCTGTCTTCTATGACTGAGCCAGTTTTTTTATCCATCGTGCAACCTCACCTGTGACGCCGTGTGACTTTACCTTCTGTATCAGCCTGCCATAAGGGACCTTGTCAAAGGCCTTACTGAAGTCCATGTAGACAGCATCCACTTCCCTACACTAATCAATCATCTTCGTCACTTCCTCAAAAAACTCAACCAAGTAGTGAGACACGACTTCCCCTTTACAAAACCATGTTGCCTCTCACTAATACACCCATTGATTTCCAGGTAGGAGTAAATCCTGTCTCAAAGAATCCTCTCCAGTAATTTCCCTACCACTGACGTAAGGTTCACCGGCCTGTAATTAGCTGGATTATCCCTGCCACCCTTCTTAAACGAAGGAACAACATTGGCTATTCGCCAGTCCTGTGGGACCTCCCCTGTAGCCAGTGAGGATACAAAGATTTCCCTCAAGGCCCCAGCAGTTTCCTCCCTTGCCTCTCTGTATTCTGGGGTATATCCCATCAGGCCCTGGGGACTTGTCTACCTTAATGTTTTTCAAGACCCCCAATACCTCCTCCCTTTTGATCTCAACATGACCCAAACTATCGACACATCTTTCCCCAGACTCATTGTCCACCAAGTCCTTCTCTATGGTGAATACTGACGCAAAATACTCATTTAATACCTCGCCCATTTCCCCTGGCTCCACACACAAATTCCCTTACCTATCCTTGAGTGGGCCAACCCTGTGCCTGGCTACCTTCTTGCTCTTTATGTATGTATAAAAAGCCTTGGGATTTTCCTTAATCCTGTTTGGCCAATGACTTTTCATGACCACTTTTAGCTCTCCTGACTCCTTGCTTAAGTTTCTTTCAACTTTCCTTGTATTCCACCCTTGCTTCGTGAGTTCCCAGCCACCTAGCCTTGATAAATGCTTCCTTTTTCTTTTTGATTAGGCTCATAACATCTCTTGTTATCCAAAGTTCCCTAAACGTGCCACAATTATCCTTCATCCTTAAAGGAACATCCCGGTCCTGAGTTCTCAGCAACTTACATTTGAAAGCTTCCACATACCATATGTTGATTTGCCCTCAAACATCTGCCTCCAATCTACATTCTTCAGTTCCTGCCTAATATTGTTGTAATTAGTCTTCCCCCAATTTAGCACCTTCACCTGACAGCTATACTTGTCTTTATCCATCAGTACTTTAAAGTTTACTGAATTGTGATCACTGTTTCCGAGCTGCTCCCCTACTGAGACGTCGACCACCTGGCCAGGCTCAATCCCCAATACCACGTCCAGTATTGCCCCTTTCCTAGTTGGACTATCTACATACTGTTTCAAGAAGCCCTCCTGGATGCTCCTTACAAACTCTGCCCTATCTGAGCCCCAAGCACTAAGTGAATCTCAGTCAATATATGGGAAGTTAAAATCACCCATGACAAAAACCCTGTTACTTTTACATCTTGCCAAAATCTGCCTGCATATCTGTTCTTCTATCTCCTGCTAGCTGTTGGGAGGCCTATAGTAAACCCCAAACATTGTGATTGCACCCTTCCTGTTCCTGAGCTGTACCCATATTGCCTCGCTGTATGAGCCATCCAAGGTGTTCTCCTGCAGTACAGCTGTGATTATCTCCTTAACAAGTAGTGCAACTCCCCCACCCCTTTTATATCTCCCTCTATCCTGCCTGAAACATCTGCTTCCTGGAACGTTGAGCTGCCAATCCTGTCCCTCCCTTAACCAAGTCTCTGTAATAGCAACAACATCATAGTTCCAAGTACTAATCCAAGCTCTCAGTTCATCTGTGTTACCTGTTACACTTTGTCTTGTCCTTTGTCTTTCTAGATGGAAATGGCCATGAGTTTGGAAGATGCTGTCTAAGGTTCTTTGTTGAATTTCTGCAGTTCATCTTGTAGATAGTACAATCATTGCTATTGAGCATCGGTGATGCAAAGTGCGGATCTTGTGACTGTGGTGCCAGTCAAGTGGGCTGCCTATCCTGGATGGTGTCAAGCTTCTTGAGTGTTGTTGCAACTGCACCTATCCATGCAAGTGGGCAGTATTCCATCACACTCCTGAGTTGTGCCTTGTAGATGGTGAACAGGTTTAGGGGAGTAAGGAGGGGTGTTACTTGCCACAGCATTCTAGCCTTTGACCTGCTTTCGTAGACACTTGTTTTTATGTGGCATGTCCAGTTCAGTTTCCGGTCAGTGGTAACTCCCAGGATGCTGATAGTGGGGACTTTAGTGATGGTAACACCATTGAATGTGACAGGGTGATGATTGGATCATCTCTTATTGGAGATGATCATTGCCTGGCATTTATGTTGCACTTGTGTTACTTGTTACTTGCCACCTATCAGCCCAAAATTGAGTATTGTCCAGATGTTGTTGCATTTGAACATGGACTGCTTCAGTATCTGAGAAGTCGCGAATGGTGCTGAACATTGTGCAATCATCGGCAAACATCCCCACTCCAGACTTTATAATGGAGGGGCGTCCTTGACAAAGCAGCTGAAGATGGTGGGGCTCAGCACATTGCCCTGAGGAAGTCTTGCAGCGACGTCCTGGAGCTGAGATGACTGACCTCCTCTGAGAAGCACAACAGTCTTCCTATGTGCCAGGTATCACTCCAACCAGCAGAGAGTTTGCCACTTGATTCCCACTGATTCTAGTTTTGCTAGGGCTCATTGATGTTAAGAGCTGTCACTCTCACCTTACCTGTGGAATTCAGTGCTTATTTTGAAGCAAGGCTGTAATGAGGTTGGGAGCTGAGTGGCCTGGAGGAACCCAAACTGGGTGTCACTGAGCAGGTTATTGCTGAGCAGGTGCTGCTTGATAGCACTGTTGATAATACCTTTGTATCACTTTACTGATGGTTGAGAGTAGACTGATGGGGTGGTAATTAACTGGGTTGGATTTGTCCTGATTCTTGCTTACAGGACATATTCGGGCGATTTTCCACATTGTCAGATAGATGCCAGTGTTGTAACTGTACTGGAAGAGCTTGGCTGGAGGAGTGGCAAGTTGTGGACCACAAGTTTGCAGTATTGTTGTTGGAATGTTGTTAGGGCCCATAGGCAATGTCCAGTGCCTCCAGCTGTTTCTTGATATCACGTAGAGTGAATTGAATGCTGGTGATGACTGGAGGAAGCCAAGGTGGCACTTGGCACTTCTGGCTGAAGATTGCAACAAGTGCTTCAGCCTTACCTTTTGCATTGATGTGTTAGGCTCTTCCATCATTGAGGATAGGGATGTTTGCAGAGTCTCCTCCTCCAATGAGTTGTTTTAATTGTCCACCACCATTCCCGACTGGATGTGGCAGGGCTGCAGAGCTAAGATCTGATCACTTGGTTGTGGGATCACTTATCTCTATCTATCACTTACTGTTGATGTTTTTCAACATTAAGGTAGTCCTGTTTGGTAGGTGCACCAGGCCGACAACACATTTTTTGGTATGCCTGGTGCTGCTCCTGGTATGCTCAACTGCAATCTACATTGAGCCAGCGTTGATCACCTGGCTTGATAGTAGTGTTTGAGTGGGTATATGCCGGGCCATGAGATTGCAGATTGTGCTGGAGTACAATTCTCCTGCTATCAATGGCCCACAGTCCTTCATGGATGTCTAGTATTGAGTTGCTGGATCTGTTTGAAGTCTGTACCAATTAACATGGTGATCATGCCGCACAATATAATGGAGGGTGTTGTCAATGTGAAGGTGGGACTTTGTCTCAGCAAGGACTGTGCAGTGGTCACTCTTACTGCTATTGTCATAGACAGATGCATCTGTAGCCAGCAGATCATGGGGAGGCGATAGCCTAGCAGTAATGTGGCTGGACTGTTAATCCAGAGATCCAAAGGATGTTCTGCGACCAGGTTTGAATCCAGCCATGGCAGATGGTGGACTTGAATTCAGTAAAAATCTGGAATGTCTAATGATGACCATGAAACCGTTGTCATTCGTCAGGAAAAACCCATTTGGTTCACTAAAGTCCTTTAGGAAAGGAAGCTGCCTTACTTGCCTACGTGTGACTCCAGACCCATAGCAACATGATTGACTGTTAACTGCCCCAGGGCAGTTAAGGATGGGCAACGATTTCTGGCCTAGCCAGTGATGCCGTCATCCCATGAATGAATTTTAAAAAATGTTGTTAAGGATGACGTCAAGTATGTTTTTATTAGTTCCCTCACCACCTGCTACAGTCCCAGTCTAGCAGCGATGTCTTTTTGGGACCTGATCTGCTTGATTAGTCGTGTGGCTGCCAAGCCGTTCCTGGTGGTGGGCATTGAAATCCCCTGCCTAGAGTACGTTTTGTACCCTTGCCACCCTCAGTTCTTCCTCTGAGCATTGTTCAGTATGGAGGAGAACTGATTCATCAGCCAATGGAGGGCGGTTCGTGGTAATCAGCAGGAGGTTTCCTTGCCCTTGTTTAACCTGAAAGTATGAGACTTCATGGTGTCCAGAATCAATGTTGAGGACTCCCAGGGCAACTCCCTACTGACTATACCAAAAAAAACTGTGCTCCTACCTTTTTTTGGGTCTGTCCTGCTGGTGGGACAAGACACAGCTCGGGATGGAGATGATGGTGTCTGGGACATGTTTGTGAGGTATGATTCTCTTGAGTATGAATATGTCGGGCTTAACTAGTCCGTGAGACATTTCCCTCAGTTTGGGAAGTAGCCCACAGATGTTGGTAAGGAGGACGTTGCAAGTTGGACAGAGCTGTTCTTGCCATTGTTGTTGGCAGGTGGTCCTTCTGATTTCATTTCTTTGTTGAGACAAAGAGACAACTGAGTGGTGTTTCTTTTGCTAGGCCAATTCAGAGGGCATTTGAGAGTCAACCTTATCTGTGGGTCTGGAGTCACATGTTGGCCAGATCAAGTGAGACTGTCAGATTTCCCTCCTGGAAGGAAGGCTAGTGAGTCTGTGGGTTTTTCTGATAATTGGCAATGGTTTATTTTGGTCATCAGTAGACTTGTAATTCCAGATATTTTTGTTGAATTCAGTTTCCATCATCTGCCATGGCAAGATTTAAACCCAGGACCTCAGAGCCTTAGCTGAGTTTCTGGATTAATAGTCTACTGATAATGCCACTAAGCTGTCAGCTCCCCCATTCCTTCATTGAATTAAATCAATGTGGAGTAAAGACAGTGTGATTAACAGCGACTGCAAAACTTCTGGATTGTAAACTTTTTAAAAAAAATCTTGTTCACTAATGTCCTTTAGGAAAGCAAATCTGCCATCGTTACCCAGTGTGGCCTTTGTGTGATTCCAGATTCACAAGAAATGTGGTTGACTTCTAATTATTTTCTGAAATGCTGTAGCAGGCCACCCAGTTGGATCAAGACAGGGTTGAGAAATTTCTGTTATTTAGCAGATTTCTGACTTCCCCATCTCACAAGTTCACCACTTTAAATATCTTTACCAGCCTTCCTATTGGGTTTTTAAAAAATTGCAGCTCTGCAGTTAGAGAGTGTGGGAACTGATCACAAAGTTGCGATTGGAGGAGTAGCCAGCATGGAAAAGGCAAGGCTGCTGCTCCAATCACAGATTCTGTTCCTTTGACACTGGCCTCTCCACCTCCCCCAGTCACAAGACCCCTCTCATGATCTTGCTGCTCCTCCAGAGGCAGAATGTGCAATTTGGAGAAGTTGGTGCACACAAAAGTCTTCAGGGAAGGAGAAAGGTGAGATGATTGTCTTTTTTGTCCCAATAATAATAAAGGTCCAGCAAGTACTTTGTGACTGTTATTTGCCCTGGGAATTACTTGTCAGTAGACATGATGTTTGAGTCAGTCAGTCTGCTGTCTGTTGTGATGGAGGTTCTGGGCATTTTCTACCAATGCACAGTTGGATGTGTTTAAGAAAAACTTTGATGCCTCTAATGTTTCTTTTAGGAAAAAAAACACCTCCATTCACTGAAACCCAATAAAGGTTTCAATTATCTAGACCTTTTAGAGTTTCAATATCTGAAAAGCAATGTGTAATTGATCAAGATCACAAACAGATTTCAATCAATAATGGTTGTCTGTGCTCTCAAACAAGCTTCATCATGTATTGAAAATCTGAGAATCTTTACTATTTTGCATTATTTTGGGCCCTAGCTTGTTTGGTAGCTCTGACTGATCTCTGCTAAGGTTTCACTGCTTGTTTGTATAGGCTTCACTGGTTTTCAGCCTGTTTCCTTTTTTTCAGGTTGGAAAGTGGGTTGAATATTTAAACTGTCTGAATGGTTGCAGCTCAATAGAAGTTTCAGGACACAATTATTTTTAAACTTATTGGTGTTAACAAAATGAAAAGATATGAATTATCATCTTTTAAAGCTTTTTTTTTAATGAGATCATTGTTTCTATCCACTATAGAGTGGGTGAATGGGCATGAAAGCATACTATTGCTTGGTTGGTCATGATGGGCCATTGGAGTTGGTTGAAGAAGCTTTACACGGCTTGGGGTACAAAAGGCTATAGAGCGTCACAGGAGGGACATACTTTGGGATGGAGGACCTGAGGAGCCAGGGTGCGCATTTGAAGGACACACCTTAGTATGGGGAACAACTGGAACACCCTTTGAACTTATCTTCCAAAAGGTTCTTGTATGCACAACTATGGTACATGTTGATTTAAAAGCCTGACTGAACTTCAAGAAAATTGTGCAGTAGGCTCTGCTGAGCTTCACAATGGAGCTATCCAGGTTGAGAGTGTTGGGTACAGGATTGTGACCTGATCCAGTCTGCACTTTTTAAAGACCCTGGTTAAAATAGGAAGACCCAAGTTTGGAGTTGGGAATTCTGGAATTGGGTTCTGGCTGTCATTTTTTTTTAAGGGTTCCCAAGTCAACTTGATTGTGTGAAAATCTCTCGCTCTCGCTCTCTGTCTTCCGCATCCCCTCCCAAAAGCCATCTTTTCCCACTCCCCTTCTGCATTCTGCCTTTGACCACTCTCATGCTTGGTCAAGAAAACAACTCGTTGCCATATTCCAGTAGTTGGGGGTGGAAAATAAATACTGGCCTTATTACTAGCAGTGCGCTGTGAGTAAATATGGAGAAACGTATTAGTCCCACTTTACAAATCATATTTTTGCCTCATGTTGCCTTGGTTAGAGGTGACTAGAGAAGGCATGAGGTGTTGAACTGTGGCAGCAAGGCTAAGGGAAAAGTGAAAGCTCATTTGATGTCTAAAGGATTAAGTTCCAATGAGAAAAACAACATTTTTGAAGCTGCAGAGGAAAAATTGCAAACAAATGATATTTTGACTTTGCTTTTATTGTTTTAGCCCAGAGTTGGTGGAAGCTAGCCCTGCAGTTGCTGAGAAGAACAGCTACTCAAATCACAACTATGGGACTGCACAACATCATGGGTATAGAGGTCTGCCATATGCTGTAAGTAAGCAAGTTCTGTTTCACCAGAAGCTATGCTAGCCATATAGTCCTATCTGGATGACAATTAGATGCCTGTCTGAAGCACAAAACAGTGTATACATTATACCTCCAGTCAGGCCTCCAAGCAGCACCCAGCACAAATGTGGCTCCAGAATGCCTTTGGGGTCACTTGGGTGCAGGACACATGATCAGATCATCCAAAGTTCAGTGGGTAAATCCCACCATTTTGGTGATCATTCACATCAGGAAAATCCCATTTTAAAGCCATTTAAGTCTTAAACATGCAGTTGATCTGAAAGAGGAAAAAAAAATTGCACAAACATGAAAGGACATCACTTCCTAACCAGCAAGATGAACATATGTGTCCCCGAGCTCTACATATGAAATAGCTAGTACAAACTGAGACTGTTGTACAAGATTTAACAGGTATGAATTAGGGAAAGATAGAAAAAAGGATTAAAAAGTATTTGAAAGGGAGGCGATGAGAATTAGAAGTGGGGGAAAATATCCCAAAGTGATTAGTATTAGGTAGTGGAATTCCACAGGGTTCTGTTTTGGAATTGTTGCTGTTTACTGTGCACTTCAGTGATTTGGATAGAGATAATTTGTTGATGCTACTGAAATGTGAGGCGCAGTAAATAATTCTGAGGATCAAAGGAAATTGCAAATGGATACTTATCAGGCAACATGAGTAGAATTCATTGTTACTAACTGAAATTTAGTACATGTTAATAAAAGGAAAATAACTGTACTTCAAATGGGGGGAAAAAAAAACTAAATGACATGGAGGAGTGAAAAGATTTGGGAATTAAGGTTCATAGACATTAAAAGCAATACCTCAGTGGATAAGAGACAACACAGTGTGAATTTTCTGAAGAAGGGTCCTGACCCAAAACATCAACTTTCCTACTCCTCTGATGCTGCCTGGCCTGCTCCACGCTGTGTTATCTCTGGCTGCAGCTTCTACAGTTTTTGCTACCTCAGTGGACAAGGTCATTTGCAAAAAGAAAGCCGGATTATTCTTTTGAAATAATTTAACCAATTTAAGTTAATCGTTAAACTTGTCACATGGCTCATTTACGCTTGCTCGACATGTATCATATGCTGTGATGTACTCTGCAACAGAATGAGTATTTTTGCATCTTTTTTAAATTACTCAATTGGTTTGGAAACCTATAGTTCCCTATTACTTTCTCTGTGACACTGCCTCAACTCATCAAACAATATTGCCAAACAATAAAAACCTCTTTTCTTGCAAGATAAATTGTAACGATTGTTTGAAATTTGTCAATCTTAAAACCTGCAGTGTATTTAAAATAAATTGAATTGTTTTTGTTGTCTTCTATTGCAAAATGCCAGAAACATTTATGATGAAAGATCACAACTTGAAATGCAAACTCTGAGCTTGATTTTTGTGTTAAGACCAAGAAATGTGAGTTGGGCAATTTCCCAATTTCAAATTGCAAGCCTGACACCTTTGTTCATATCTGCCATATTTCTGTTTCCTAAAGGCATGGGTGAGGATGGTTTGGGTTTTCTGAGTCCTGAGGCACTCTCCAAGGAGTGCAGGTGTCAAAGTGGGCTGGTGTGAAGGCCGATCTTGGTTTGCTTGGATATTAGCCCAGATCACCGAAATATTCTTATGTTCCCTCACTCTCAGTTACTGTCAACTATCAAGACGCCTCAGGTTATTATTGATGTGGAGATGCATGTTTTAATGCAGCACCTAATTTTGAGATTTGGATATGTCAAAACAATTAACACACAGCTGTCAGAATATCCCACAATTCTCAGCTGGCTTCTCCCATTGGTCATAGGCTCTCGAACCTTCTTAATGGGGTTCCAGATCTACTGCCAACACATGCGAGCACACACACAATATGAAGAAGGAAATTCAAATTTCCTGGTGCTCGCAATGTCGACGCTAACTTGAGAAGAGGTGCATACAAGGTTTGCAATTATGGCCATTGAGTGATGGAGATATACGGCATGGAAACAGATCCTTCGGTCCAATTTGTTTATGCCGACCAGATATCCGATATAAATCTAGTCACATTTGCCAGTATTTGGCCCACAGCCCTCTAAAACCCTTCCTATTCATATATCCATTCAGATGTCTTTTAAATGATGTAAGCATACCCGCCCCCACCAGTTCCTCTGGCAGCTCATTCCATACACACACCACCCTGTGCGAAAAAGTTGCCCCTCGGGTCCCTTTTATATCTTTCCCCTCTCACCTTAAACCTATGCCCTCTAGGTTTGGACTTCCCACCCCAGGGAAAAGACCTTGCCTATTTACCCTATCCATACCCTTCATGATTTTATAAACCTCTATAAGGTTACCGCTCAGCTTCCACGCTCCAGGGAAAATAGCCCCAGCCAATTCAACCTGTCCGTATAGCTCAAAACTGCCAACCCTCGTAAATCTTTTCTGAACCCTTTCTAGTTTCACAACGTCCTCCGAGTTGGAGGGAGACCAGAATTGCACGCAGTACTCCAAAAGTGGCCAAACAAGTGTCCTGTACAGCCACCACATGACCTCCTAACTCCTCTACTCAATGCACTGACCAATAAAGGCAGGCATACCAAACGTCGCCGTCACTATCCTATCTACCAGCGATTCCACTTCAAGGAACTGTGAACCTGAACTTCAAGATCTCTTTGTTCAGCAACATCCCCCAGAACTTTACCTTTCTGCCTGACCAGTAAAAAAGCCACAAAAAATGGATGGGAGTCTGGAATTTGCAGTCAAAAAAATAAATAATTTACTCTCTCTAACATGTTCCCGCCTCCATTTGGAAATGAAAATCCAGCCCAGTTTCTGTCTCTGCAGGTGTTACTAAACTAACTGAATATTTCCAGCATTTTCTGTTTTTACGTTCAAATTATTTACTTATCACTGGCAATGTCCATGCAGCAGTTCCTTTCTGCCATAGATGGTTGACTGCTTTCCAGGTGTAATACACCTTCAGAATCTATCTTTATTCGTTCTGTACTCGAGCATAATATTAGGAGTAGTCTTCTTTGCAATTGTAAAGGTGTATGGTTTATTGATGGCTTTCTTCCCAAGGAAGCCAATTGTTTGCCCTTTTTACCTGACCTTAAGATTGTGCATGCCTCAAGATACCAAATCTTTTAATCTGACCATGCAGTTTTCGTCTGCTTAAGGAAAGAGAAATTTGAGGCTGTTTCTTCCTGTTTATGAAAATTCATGTTGTTTAAATGAGAAATATCATAGCATTTTAACTATGTTTATATGAAAGGAGAACCCGGCTCATGTTGAAAGTCAATTCAATACCTTATTCCAAAAGTTTAATGTGTGCAATGTGTTTGCTTTTATAACTAGTCAACTCTAATAGCAGTTAACAACTATACTTTGTAGTGGTGCATCAGAATGTTTTCCTATAGAATATGGTTTTCCTACTGGTGCAGTATTGGCTGAGGTTATCGGTGAGACTCTGAAGAAGAGTTCAGATACTTTGACTCAATTACAAGTGGTTTTTGCACTCAGTGTCACTGCTTATGCTCAGAAAATGATGAGGAAAGAAAGAAGCTAAATGATCATTCCATTTAAAATTGAGGGGTGAATAGAAGTTACAAAGCAGGGAAGCAAAATCACGTGCGTTCCAGCTAGAATTGGAGATACGTGGAAACTGATGCCATTCAGCTGCCTTTTGCACTGCTGCTTATTCAGTTAATTTCAAGAGACAGGTAGTGTAGTAATAGTAATATATTGAATGTAGCTTTCTGTCATACTTTAGATCAAGACAGAACCATCTGTGCTTTACCATTTATATTAAGTTACCAAATTCTTAGATTATCTGAGAAATGTATTGAGCTTGTATTTAACATGATGTCCCTATGGTTGAAATTAGTACAGAATATGTTTTGACCTCTTTGGTTTGGATTATGCTGCAGTTTGGACAGAGTGACTTCAGGCATGGTTCATGTGAAAATCCCATGTATGATAATTGTTTCTTAAAATATTTGTTTAAAAGAGAAAATGAATTGAAAAACAATTGAATAGCATTTTATATCGACTTTTATGTGCATAAAGGAAGTTGGATTGTAATGTTGAGGTAATAAAGAAATTATACTGAAATGAAAAGTCAATTGTTCCAGACCTCTTTACCTCAATACTGCTTTGTGTTTTCTTCTATTCTGTGTCACTTATTTTGTGTTTTCATGACTTGTCCTTTTATTTTAAGGACCACAACTATGGTGCTCCACCTCCTCCAACACCCCCAGCTTCACCACCTCCACAGACCATCATTGCCCGAGTAGAGCTTAATAGACTACGTTGCCAGCGATATGATGATAATTCTGAAGATAGTGACAGTTCATCTGAGGATGAGAACATTCCTTGGTGCCATTGTAGTTTAACTCAGGATGGTTTTATTATCGCTTGTGAAAATTGCAGGTATGAAGTAGCACTAGACATCTAAGGGAATTTTTGAACAGGCACAGTTGGTTCAGTGATTTGGCATGAACTTCAAAGGAGCTCACTAAAGGAGCACCTCCCAAGAAAAAAAATCATGAGTGAAAGACCAATTAACAGCCGTTTTATTATTGTTTGCAATTAGTTGATTTATGTTTATAAATAGCACACAGCACCGTGTGGTTCAGGATTTCATTGTATTTTTAAAAAACACCAAAAAACTAATGTCACTAAATGGTAATATTTCTCGATGCAACTTCTAGTAGTATTTAATGACTCCTTTTATAATTTACTTTTTATGGAGTAATGTAACACTAAATGTCCGAATGATGTGCGCTAATCCTTTGAGAGAAGCTGAATCAACACTGATTTAAAATTCTTGGTTACAGGTTTGATCATCAGTAATTCATTGTGTTGTAATCGGTGTTGATTTTCACAGGGGGCTGGACAGGCGGAAGGTCATCAGACTGCAGCGCAGGAAGCAGGAGAATGTGTCTGGTAAGGAGAAAACATTTATTTGGATGCTTTTTTTCTCTTCATTTTATTATTAGTACGGAGTACAGTCTCAATGATTTAGCAATGATATTTTATAACATTTTGTTCTACTGTATTTAGATTTTTTTGTTTTAAAAGGGAACCAGTGATTTCAAAACTACTTGGTAGGAAGTAATGCTGGGACACCATTCTGTGAGAAAATATTGAACAAATGCAGTGGCCCTGAGGTGTTAAAACAATGGTATCAATCTTTGGCACTGCTGAGTGTGGTAACTCTTGCTGAACAACACTTCCATTTTTAAAAGGACTAGTTCTCATTTCAAAAAGTTTTAAACAATTCAGAAGCACACTGGTTTTTGTTCATTCAGCATTTAACTGTTGTTCACTTAAAAAGCTTGCAGTGCTGTTAAAATTGTTAATTGTTCAATTAGGACATTCTCACTCATGATTCACCATGTGGTATCTCTCGCACTTCGTGTAACAATCCACAAACTGCAATTTATTCTTAATATTATGCTTATTCTGCAAAAAGCCTGCTAATGAAATAGAGGAGAGAAAGCTTATTCCATCTACTTGTAAAAGTAACTATTGCACTTTGCAGTATTTGCTGCAGCAAACAGGTGCAGTATATATAGTCCTGTTGATGCACTGAGTTATTCAGTGTTTCGTAGTGAATTTCTTGAATCTACAACTGAAGTTAAGACAATGGAGCTGACAAGTCATCCAGGAAATTGACTTCACTTGTTTAACGAATTTATGGATGAAATCATCTTTCTCCACAGGTGGAGATAGCAGTGCAACTGAGAGTGGGGATGAGGAAGTCTCCCCATCGACAGTGTCATACACCGCGACACAACACACACCCACCAGCATCACACTTACAGTCAACCGAGTAAAGAGAGCCAAGGCGAAGAAGAGAAAGAGAAGCACAGAAAAAGCAAGAAATGCCCCCAAAACCAAAAAAATCAAGGTAGGTATTCAAAGGAAGCGTCTGCACATGGAATGCAAGTTCAGAGTTTTGGTGGAGTTTTACTTTTCTAAGACTTCAGAATGTCAGTTGCTGCAACTTGAACGTTTGAAAATAGAAACCACGTCTTCAAAGACTAGAATAAAATATAATTTTACACTTCCAGCATAAATTTTCAAATTGAAGTTGTGAAAATATAATACAGCTATAACAGAGACCTGCCTCAAAGAAGGGCTTGATAGGATATTGAATATTTCAGGTGTTTTGAAAATTTACAAAAGAAGGTGTGGCTATATCAATTAAGGGGAATATCGCAGTGCTGGAGAGAGAAAATGTTTTAAATGACTCAAAGATAAAACATATTAGAACCAAGGAATAAAAGTGGTGTACCAAAGGGGTTTCTGATTTCTAGCATCTGCACTTCTTTGTTTTTTGTTTAGTGTCAGAAAGGTGTAATTGCATTGCTGAGCACATTGCCTCCAGCAGCTGGAAAGATGTTGAGAAACAATTTTGCAAGGAAATTACAGTAAGGTGTGAGAATTATAATGCAGTTACAGTGAAGGAGTTTAATTATCTGAATAAAGACCATAATAATAATAATAGTTGTTGTAGTAGTAGTAGTAGTAGTAGTGGTGTAAAGCAGACCGAAGGGCATGATCTCCTAGAGGACCTTCAGGAAAACTTTCTATAGCAATATGTTTTCCATTCCAATTTGAAAGGATGCACTGTCAGACCTGAATCTTTGTCATGAGTTAGGCCAAGTATCAGTCAGGGAGAATTTATGGAACAGAAATCATTGAATCAGAATGTTTAGATTAGCTATGGAAAAGGTTAAGGAACAATCAGGGTGAGAATAATTAACTGGGGCAAACAAACTTCAATGGGACTTACTGGATTTGAACCAGATAAATTTGATTTAAAGTTTGGCAGGCAAGACTAACAAAAAAATTGGCTACCTTAAAGAAGGTAGAGTTTAGCACAATCAATGTATATTCCCGCAAAGGTGAAAAGCAGGGCATAAAAGCATCCACTGCTCCCTGGATAACAAAAGATGCAGGGATTAAGAAAAAGTATGCTTATTGACCAGATGTCAGCTAGATAATGCAATTCAGAACCAGTCTGCTTATAGAAGGTTCAGAGGAGGATTGAAAAAGCAAAGAAAGGGACAAGACCGGTAACTAATTTTAAAAAAGTAATTGAAAAGTCTTCTATAGGCATATAATTAGGAAGAATGCTAAAAGGAGGAGTGGGGTCAGTTAGAACCAAAGAGAGAATTTACGCATGGAGGCAAGACTGAGGCATGAAATGAATGCTTTGCATTTGTTTTTACCAATAAGAAGATGCTTCACAGGTCAGTAAGAAAGGGATAATTTAACACTTGAAGGGTTTAAAATTGATGTATGAAGTATTAATTAGGAATTAAAAGATATGGAATGATAGGTACTGAAAAGACACCATGGTGAGATGGGGTGCATCCAGAGATGCTGAAGGAAGTGAGAGTGGAAATTGTGGGGGCATTGACCGTAATTTTACAATCTTTTGTAGACTTTAGGTTGGTGTCAGAGGGCTGAAGCTAGAAACTTTAAAACACTGTTCAAAAATGATGTAAAAATAAGCCCAACAACAGCAAGCCAGTAAATTTAATGTCAGTGGTGGTGAAGGTTCTGTCATAACCGAGTTGGGAAGAGTTACACTATCTTTCTCTAAGCTGTTAGTCTTTCAAAATTTAATTGTATTATCCTGTCCCAATATGACCAGTTGCATGCTTTTTTTATATTGTACTTGGAATATAATGATCTATCAAATAGGTTTATTTAATAAACAACAAATTGGTGACCTGTTCTCAAAAATCATATTACAAGAAGATAAAAAGCTGATTACCACACAGTTTGTAATTTGGAAATGGAGATGCATACTACTCTCAATAACTCCAAGCACAGGCCTACGCACAAAAACACACCCCAATCACACTGCAAAAAGAGTAAAGAATAGATCTCTATCTACAGCAATTCACTTGTGGAAATATTTGTCTAATAAGTCTTAGTTCTTAAAGGGAGTTAAAAAAGGTGAGGTGTGGAATGTTCAGATGGCTGTCCATCTGATGTTTGAGCATGTGTAGAGACATGTCACCAACATAGCCAGATTTCTCAGGGCACCTGGCAAATGCAACTTGCTCAGAAACACAGTATCAAGAGGTCTTCCAGTCACTATTCAATCAGAATAATCAGGTTTCACACTGGATTCACTATAAAACTGCCTCAGTAATAGGAGATATGAGCTGAGCAGTTCTTTTCATCAAACCTTCTCAACTGAAATTTAAGCCTGCAAAATACAGTTCAAATGGAATAGCCATAAAACTCAGAGGTAAAAATAGGTGCTTCCCTTAAAGTGTATTCAAGCAACAAGCTCAGCATTATCTACCACAGTGCGGTTTCTAAGAAATCCCTTGCATTAAAAAAATAGTTCCAATGTCCTTTCATTCACCTGTTTAAAAAAATCCAGACACCCACAATACTTTAAGCTCGAGTCCATAAAATATTGGATACAGGAACCCATCTTAAAATGAATAGTTAACTTGAACAAATGCACACTAATTGGAGAAAGCCACTATAGATTTGTTTAGGGAAAATCCATGTTTATTTCATAGAATCCCTACAAGTGGAAGCAAGCCATTTGGCCCATGAATTTACGCCGAACCTCAAAACAGCATGCCACCCAGACCCAACCCCCTACCCTATCCCTATAAACCCGCATTTCCCATGGCTAACCCACCTAGCCTGCACATCATTGGACACCATGGGCAACTTAGCATAGCCAGTACACCTAACCCCCACATCTTTGGACTGTGGGAGGAAACCGGAGCACCCAGAGGAAACCATGCAGACACAGGGAGAATGTGCAAACTCCGCTTAGAAAGTTGCCAGAGGCTGGAACCTGACCCGGATCCCTGGCGATGTGAGGCAGCAATGCTTACCATTGAGCCAGCGTGCCGCTCATATTTAACTTGCTGAAGTTTTTTGATGATGTAACTGAGGATTTGTGAAGGTAGTGATGTTGTGTAAATGGATTTCTCTCATAAAATAAGAGTCAATACCAATATGAATACAAAATGGATGAGTGGTAGGAAACAGAATTTAGTGGTTAATGGGTGACTTTGAGACTGGAAGGAAGCTTATAGTTATGTTTTCTAGGATTTGACGTCAAGACCCACGTTCTTCCTGAAATTGAATAAATACCTTAGTATTTATGGCACAATTTCAAAATTTACAGACTGAATACTAAACTTGAATGTAATGTGAATTTTGAGAAGGATGATGTAGAGTTTCAAAATATGCAGAAAATTTGTTGGAATGGACAGATGAGTGACAAGTGGCAAATGAAATTGAATCACTTTAGACTTCCCTGCATTAATTGTGTTGGAAGACTACAGAGAAACAATATAAAACAAAGTGTGCGATTTTAAAAAGGGTGCCAGACCTGAGGGATCTGGATGTAATTGTACACAAATCAATGAAGGTGGCAGGACAGATGGAGAGAGTTAAGAAAACATACAGCATCCTAGGACTTATTAATATGGACATGGTGTACAAAAGCAAGGTGGTTGCTGGTGTTTTAACCTTGTTTAACACACTAGTTCAGCCTGTACTGGAGTATTGCATCCAACTCTGAGGCCATTTGGGCTGAGGAGTCGCAGATGGAGTTTAATTTGGATAAATGTGAGGTATTGCATTTGATAAAGCAAACAAGGGCAGGACTTATACAGTTCATGGTAGACCCTGGGTAGTGTTGTCAAACAGAGAGACAGAGGAGTTCAGATACATAGTTCTTTGAATATTGCATCACAGTCAGACTGGGAGGTTATGAAAGTATTTAGCAAGCTTGCCTTCATTGCTCAGGCCATTGAGTATAGGAGTTGGGGCATCATGTTGAGGACATTGGCGAGGCCTCTTC
Organism: Rhincodon typus; assembly: GCF_021869965.1. Classification (NCBI taxonomy): domain Eukaryota; kingdom Metazoa; phylum Chordata; class Chondrichthyes; order Orectolobiformes; family Rhincodontidae; genus Rhincodon; species Rhincodon typus. The sequence continues at coordinate 15,267,675 of NC_063347.1, forward strand.
TGGAGTATTGTGTGGCAATCTGGTTGCCCTGCTATTGAAGGATATTTTTAATTGGAAAGAGTTCAGAGAAAATTTACCAGGATATTTCCAGGATTAGAGGGTTTGAGTTATAAGGAGAGGCTGGAAAGGCTGGGACTTCTTTCACTGGAGCGTAGGAGGTTAAGGGGTGACCTTTATAGAGTTTCGTAAAATCATGTGAGGCATAGATAAGATGAAAAGCAAAGTCCTTTCCCCTAGGATGGGGAATTTCAAAACTAGAGGCATATTTTTAAGGTGAGAGGAAAAAAATTTAAAAAGGACCTGAGGGGCAACTTTTTCACACACAAGGTGGTTTGTTTTTGAAATGAACTGCCAGAGGAAGTGGTAGAGGCTAGTACAATTACAACATCTAAAAGACATTTGGACAGGTACATGAATAGACAAGGTTTAAAGGGACATAGGCCAAATGCAAGCAAGTGGGACTAGTTTAGTTTGGGAAACCTGGTTGGCATTGACAAGTCAGACCAAAGGACCTGTTTCCGTACTGTATGACTGACTCAATGTCTAGGCATTAGGGAGAGTGCCAAAAAGATTCATGAGTGGTTCCAGGGATAAGGAACCTATGAAAATAGATTGAAGAATTTGTCATTGTTTCCTTTTGGAGAGGGGAAGGTTAAGAGGAGGCCTGATAGAGAGATCCCAAATTATGAGGGTCCAGACAGGGTAGATAGGGAAAATGTTTCCCATTGATAAATAGGATACGAGCCAGAGTGCTCAGATTTAAAGTAATCAACAAAAGCAACAATGGGACTTGAACAGAGATAACAGTGTGGAATTGGAGGAACACAGCAGGCCAAGCAGCATCAGAGGAGCAGGAAAGTTTTCAGTTCGGGTTGGGACCCTTCTTCAGAAATCCTGAAGAAATCCAGAATTTCTGAAGAAGGGTCCCGACCCGAAATGTCAACTTTCCTGCTCCTCTGATGTTGCCTGGCCTGCTGTGTTCCTCCAGCTCCACATTGTGTTATCTCTGATTCCAGCATCGGCAGTTCTTACTATCTCATGGTGACATGAACAATTCTTTTTCCCCAAATGTAAGTGATTAAGATCTGAAATACACTATCTTAACATCTGGTGGAGGCAGTTTCAAGGTATTCAGGAAGGAATTATTATCTGAACAGGAAGACTGCAGGGCTCCAGGAAACATGTAAAAAAGTTTTGCCAATTGATTTGCTCCTTCAGCCATCCAGCATGGATGTATAACACCAAATGGCTTCCTTCTGTGATTCTATCTGTACAGCCCTAAAAGATTGGGATGCAGATTTTCCAAGGTCTGCAAGGTTTAGTTCATCTGGAGTTAAGCCTAGTGAGTCTCCCAATTCTGTGTTCTGATCTCTTAACGTCATTTTTTCTATAGCTTTAATCTAACAAAAAACAAGTCAGCAATGACAGCATTTCTTTCGATAGTTAATGATTTTTTTGGAAGTAGAAGCAAGGTCCTTAGAAATGTATCAATATTTGCAGGGGATTTTCTCTACATGGCAGTATTTGAAAACAAATCATTCCCAAAACAAATTTGGGGCATCTAATTTAGCAGAAGAATTTAAGATGCACAGTCAATACATTTAACTTTTACTGTGCAGTAAGGAGAAATACCCACAGTACTCTAAATTTGCCATAATAAGTTGCATCTACTGTACGGACACTGGGTGCAGTGAGGGTCGTGATGGAGATAGGGGATAGGGATTAGCAGATTTTCACTGCAGATTGGAGACATTGAAGTAAATGATTGTTCCATTTCCTGTACCAGGTACTATAATTTACTCCTAGAAAACAAATATCACTGGACTATACCAGGAACAAAACTTTTTGAAATGTAACTTAATATATTAAGTCCAGTTAAGAAACCATGTAGGGAACTTGCTTCATTCACCACCATGTTAATTACGTAACAGCAGTTGCTATGCTGAAAATGTGGTTATTTGTCTCTGAGGGAACATACAATATATAAATAGAGCTATCTTTATATTTCCATCTAAAGCTCTGTTAGTTAAAGAGCTGAGACGTTAAATGGATGATCACTCATGTAAGCTGGTGCTTGGTTGATTCTGACTCGTGTGTTTTATTGAGGTTTTCTTTTATTTTGAAAAATGTTCCTGATATGGGGTCTTACATCCCGCTGGGCAGGGTTGATAGGCCGTTTACATTATTGCAAAATAATCATTTAAGATTTTGTTATCTGCAGGCCTTTCGTGAAGGGTCCAGAAGATCCATGAGGATGAAGGTAAGGATAGAATGGTAGATTTGCAGTGTCAGATTTCCTTCTGGTCTTTTGAAATTGGCAGATTTTGGCTAAGTAAAAATATATGCAACAATTTTCAGATTGAGTTTTGAATCATTAATAAGGCTGGACCACTTCCCACTTAAAGCTGTTGGACATAATTTGTTAATTGCTGGTTGATTTGTAAATACCCATATTGCAATATTTTTCTTTTGTCCACTGTGCCCCAAGCCTTGATAGCTCATGAGAACCTTTTGCTTTTTTAAAAAAAGTAAATTAAAGCGTTGCTGAAAAAAATATGCATTATGTCAAAGTTGTTGCATCTTGCACCTCATCAGGACGTTTCGTATGAATACAAATTCAAGAGAAAAACATTTGTACAGCATGGGAGAAGAGTGCAGATTGGCAAGTGGACTCTGGTAGAGGCATGATTGTGGGGAATGCACCATTAATGCTGAATGGCAATCAACAACCAGTCTTGTTAAATTTTAAACCAAGTAGGTTTACTCTAATTGATCAGACATTGCCTGAGAAATGAACCAAGAAATGGCTGTCACCTATTTTGTTGTGTTGGAATTGAGGCAATGGATGTGCATGTTCTGTATGCAAAGAATGGCGCCCTATGTATTAACGTATATAGCTTCCAGTGCACGTAATTACCCAACAGCTCGAGCCCAATTGACAGTCCTCAATTGATATATGAATTTCAGTGCCAGTGTGATGCCAGGCGGACAGGTTTTATGACCCAAAGACTGGCAGATTGTATCAAACAAGGTGTCCCTTTGGCTGCTTGCAACAAGCAAGATACTGACTGTACCCAACCCACTGTCACTTGAAAACCTTGCAACACAAAATCTATCGTTAGAGGTGATTTTGCAATTAAACAATCTTTGCTGGATAATCCTGAATGTGCAAACTTTTAGGCTGGCAACGAATTTACCATTGTCAGTCAGGCTTACAGTGTGGCACACGTATGTGCACTGGAATCTACATGTAATAATACATAGGACCCTGGTCTTTGCAGCCAGAAAGAACACAAACACGACACCTGTTTCAACTTGACGCGATCTGCTGGTTGATTTCTCAGGGCAATGCCCTGACCAACCAGAGCCAACCTGTTTGATTTAAAATTGAACCAAGTCTGGCTGTTGGCTGTCAGTCAGCATTAATGGGTGCATTCTCCACGGCAATGCCTCAATAAATCAGAGTTCATTTGCCAACCAATCAGAACTTTATTCTCATGCAGTAAACGTGTTTGTTTTCCTCTTGCATTTGTATTCTTTCAAAATTTCCTGATGAGTGCAAAATCATTAGTTCCAATAAAATGTCTTTTAAGCAGTACTCGAGTTCTGCATGACCAGCAGTGATTTAAAATGAAGCAGTCATCCAAATCTTTCAAGAAGTTCTATTTTGTTTTGGGAAGTTTCTTTATCTATATCTATAATTATTCTTTCTCCAGTTTGTTTTTGAATGGCCTATATGCTATCAATAATTATCACTCACCATCTCATCGCAGCTTTGCAATTATGAAGCTCAGAATCTTCAGTCTTTGTTTCATTTCATAGTCATCAAACTTGTAAAGTCTAAAGCTTAGAGGCTAATCATTACTTTTATCTCTTTTTGAAACTCTTAAATACGTCAGGGCATCCTTTACCTTGGTTTTCCAAGAGCTTTGCAATCAAAAATATATATAATGTTATATCCAGAGACTGCAGAGATCCTGTGCAACACAGCTCTTGAGCCAACTCTGCAAAAGAACATAAGCGTTGTCTGTTTGGTTTTTTTCATGTAATTGTGAATAGGAAGGGAAGTGGGCAGTTTTCTTCAGTTATTTGTTCAATTTACTTAAATGAGTGAGATCACATTATGATAATCACAAGTCTGAGTTCCAGTTCTTTTACTTCCTTGCATTGTATGTATTTGGCTACCTAGTTATGTTCTGAATTTTGGCAGCTTCGGCATGGTTATGTCAATTAAAGCACATCCTAGTATGACAAGATCCAAAATGGAATGACTGATATCAGACAAAAATACTTCTCAACTTTACAAGGATTTAGCTGTTCTAAATAAAACAATTTACACTCGACACATATGTTGTGGCGACCAGGGATTGCCAGCAATAGATGGGGGAGGGGGGAGGTGAGAATTTAAAATTACAGTTCTACTCACAATTTTTAAGTCAAGTAATATTCCGAAACTAAATGTAAACTGAGAATTTGAAGAATTTACGTTTCTCTCATCAGTCATCTTTTCAGTACCGAAACATGTTTAGTTTGTTCAATTTTGCTGAATTTTATATTTAGAACTCACTGTCAGAAGCTCATGCGTTGGATGAAAATACAGCAGAGGGTTGGGAGAACAGGATCCGACTCTGGACAGATCAGTATGAGGAATCTTTTGCAAATCAGTACAGTGCAGATGTACAGAACCTTTTAGAATTGTATCGATTAACCATGAAGGATGCTGTGGGAAAAAATGTGCTGGATACTATTAATAAAACTGAACTAGCCTGTAACAATACAGTTCTGGGCTCTCAGATGCAGGTAAGTGTTAATTGTGTTTCAAATTTAGTAATACGCTGGCAGAGAGCATTAACTCAGATTTCAATTAAGCAAATAAGAAGAGTCGTTGAGTTTCAAGATTATGCATGTATTACTTCATTTTGCAAATAAATGTAAGACTGATTAAAGATTAGCTCTAAAATCAGCTTTCGCTGCTAGCTTATAGAAATAGGGCAGGAAGAAATCTGACTTAAACAACCTTCTGCTGAGTTGGGAATACGAAAACACAATTTGGAAGCAGAAGTAGGCCGCTCGGCCCTTTGAATCTGCCCTGCCATTCATTAAGATGGCGGCTGATCTAATTACCCCATATTCCTGCCTACTCCTATAAACTTGAACGTTAGTCAACAGTGAATCTACTAGATAGTCCCTCAGGATATGCAGTTTAATTTATAATATTACACTTACAATTTGTTTCAGAAAATTAACAATTATTTAGTTTATTTTATTTTCATTCACCCAAATTATTCTTTATGTTGTGAAAGCCAACCAATTCAGTTGGATATTCCAAATAATTAGCAAAGTAGTAACTTTATTGTACTATTTTCCTACTGTTGATAGCTACAGCTTGGTAAAGTCACGAGAGTTCAACGTCATCGCAAAATTTTGCGAGCAGCCAGAGATCTAACACCAGGCATACTTATCATCGAATACCGTGGTAAGGTGATGCTAAGGCAGCAGTTTGAAGTTAATGGACATTTCTTTAAAAGGTAAGACATTATTAGAAACTCGCATGCAATACTACCTTCTGTGAGTTTTACTGTCTCAAAATTGAGACAATTTGGAGCTTTGTCATAACTATTGAAGTTGATTCGGAAGTTTATTTCTAAGATCTAACAATGCATCTTTTTATCCCTCTTTGAAAAGCTAACTCAACAGAAAATAAATTGCATTATATAGTGAATTAATTACGATATCTCTATTGCTATGAATGGGGAATTGTCAGGGCAGATATTTAGTAAGAGTAATGGAAAGTAAACTAAACTTGACATCGTGCTTTGATAAACATTAACTTTACATTTCACTCCTCATTTAAAAAAAGCAGTGTGAATTCTCCATTCCTTTCAACCTATGGTTGAAAATACTGACAATATTGATTCATTCAGCTCACCTATGAAGAAAGGTATTTTGGGAGGTTAAGTTCCAATGCATGGTTACAAAAATCTTGCTTGTTACCTTGCCTTACAGACCCTACCCGTTTGTGCTGTTCTACTCAAAATTCAATGAAGTGGAAATGTGTGTCGATGCTAGAACATTTGGGAATGATGCTCGGTTTATTAGAAGGTCCTGTGCCCCCAATGCAGAGGTCTGTTTTTCTGATTACCTGGACATTTCTGCGTGTTTAATTATATAGGTTATAACATGAAGTGTGCTGAAATTATTTTTTAAAATATGATTAAAAATTAACCATGCCAACCACAATGCTGTGCTTCTGAGTAAAAATGTTGTTTGTATTTCTGTAAAAATACTTTTTTAAATGTAAGCTTTGTTTTAATGTGTTGCTTCTGGACATGATATTTGTGAGGTTATAGATTGAGATATTGAATTATGAAGCAGCTCTATTGTAAAGATGAGTCTGTCTATAATCAATCTTGTGCGAAACAAGTCCAAACTATAAGAAACCTAAATTGGATCATGATGTTAACATTTGATTACATTTAATTTGTAATCTGTAGAAATTACACCCTTCATTGACTAGCAGCATTTTGCAAAAATCCATTATTAAAAAATAAGAAAAACAAAACTGAGAAGTTTGTATTGGTTTGACTACTGCAAATGGATGTTAGATTGTTGTCACTTTACTGGCTAGGATGAGCGTGGAGAATGATCTCTGTTAGTAATATTTAGGTATATTTGTTGGCAAGTTACGCCCAACCTACACTATTCCACTACACTGTCGTATCTGATTCAGAGGAAATGTCAAGAGCTACCCACTAGTTTCTCCCCCCAGCCCATAATGTCACATTACTCTTCTTGAGTTTTCTCATTTATTTGGACAGTTAATTGTTGACATCTAGACTTTTGAATAGGCAACTTTGGTATTTATATAAAATTAATTAACTTAATTGTGTTGTGGTATAAAGTTTTCCAGAGAGCTTCCTGAACTAAACATTGTGCTGTCTTATCTTACTTCTCCAAATATGAGATAATGAAGAAACTGCGTTGCTCAGATACAAAACATCTCTACCTCACCCCTCACTGTTTTAGTCTCCATTTCTTTGTCTCCCCAGACTGTTGAAACTTCAAGTAGACTTTTGTCTCCTGGAAAATCCCAAGTAATGGGTTCAGGAAATTTTAAGCTGTGGTTAAGTTTGTCTCTTTAACAGCACAGCCATATGATACCCTATAATAGATGTTATCTGATAAAGGTTCTAATGTCACAAGTGTGAGTCTAAGTCTAGGATAGTACTAGTCACATTTCTAATTTTCAAAAAAAATTTAACCTATTTTTCTAATCAACCTGTTCAGAGATATTAAATGCGTCTCTGGAGCAGGTGTGACTTGAACCCAGGCCGCCTGGTCCAGTGGTAGGGACACTACTCCTGAGCCACGAGGGCCGCTCTGGTCACATTTCTAAGCAGTCCAAGTATGTTGGATTCATGACAGTTGCCATTTGTTTAAAAAAAACGGGATCTGGATGTTGCAGAGATAGTAGGAACTGCCGATGCTGGAGAATCTGAGACAACAAGGTGTAGAGCTGGATGAACACAGCAGGCCAAGCAGCATCAGAGGAGCAGGAAGGCTG
>NC_063347.1:15275638-15294627 GCF_021869965.1 Rhincodon typus
GGGTCTAGACCCTTTCCTGCTCCTCTGATGCTGCTTGGCCTGCTGTGTTCATCCAGCTCTACACCTTGTTGTCTTGGGATCTGCATGTTACTGGTTAGGCCAGCACTTATCGCCTATCCATAATTGCCCAGAAGACATTTAAGACTCAACTATAGTCTGGAGTTGCATATACGCCAGACCAGGTAAAGATGGCAGATTTCCTTCACCAAAATGACATTAGTGAATCAGAGAGGTTTTTAATGACAATTAGTAGTGCTTACATGATCACAATTAGGCTAGCTTTTATTTATTGCAGATTTTATGTGAATTCAGGTTTAACCACCTGTCACATGCCCATTGTCTGATCATGCATTTTCTCAAGCAATTAGAGATGTATAGTAAATGCTGGCCATGCCAGTGAAACCCATGTTCAATGAATGAATATTAAAAATGATGTATCCCAGAGACGTAACTGAAAGAGCCCTGAATGATCAGAACAGGTAATGTGGCTTCACCTGTGACTCATAGCACTCTACTTATTTTTCTCTAGATAGACAGACATACTGTAGTTAAAAGGCACCATAAACAAATTGTTAATCTACTTTGTTTTATAGACAGCAGTTCTAAAAAAAATGCAAAGCAAATCTCATCTTGGTTTAATTAATTCAACAGAAGGAAAACAATGCAAATTAGCAAAACTATCTTTTTATCGAACAATCTTGTTTAAAATTTTTTGATCATCCGTTGGAATTAAATCAGATCAGGGTTTCAGATGAATGAACTTGCATTTCCCAAGGTTAGGCTTTCTTCTAGATCAAGCTAACTGGCTGACTGAATGCACCGTGCCTCTTGTTCATATAGTTTTGAGCAGGACCTGTGCTTGCTCCTCCATTCAGCAGACTCGTCATTCAAAATAATTCTTCCATCTTTCAAAGTTTATTGTAGACAGACATCTTGTTCTAAGCTCTCAAAAATCATCTGAATCATTTGCTGTATTTGGTGCTAACGGTCACTGGAATCTGTAAGTCTCATTGTGTACTGTTCTGTTTTTCTAAAGCTCTTTGACAGTCAGATTTAACTGACATAGCACTTTTTAACATAAATTGCACTATAATCCTCCAGTGACAACATATTCAGTATTTGAAAACATCATGGGAATTAAAATAAAATCCCTGGTAATGTAATGTCTTTGTTAAAGTTGTTTAACTTTATACCAACATCCAGTAGCATAATCACCACAGAATCAGTTAGCTTAGTTAGCTGGGTGGCTAGTTTTTAATGCAGAGTGACGCCAACAGGACGAGTTCAATTCCTGTTCTGAGTGAGATCATCATGAAGGTCTTGCCTTCCTGACCTCGCCTGAAGTGTGGTAGCCCTCAGGTTAAAAAGATATACCTCTTTAATAGCAGAGCAGCCCTTTGGTCCTCTGGGAGTATGGCAACTTTACCTTTACCTTTATAACTTGCCAGGCCATTTTTGAGGGAAATGAAGAGTGAAACACATTTTTGTGGGTCCTGAGTTGCAGTTAGGTCAGACCATCTAAGGTTGGCAGATTGTCTTCTTGAAGGGATACTAGCAAACCAGATTTGAACCTGCATCCTCAGAGCATTAGTCTCCAGATTATGAGCTCAGTAACATTGACATTACACCACTGACAATCTTCCCCATCACCCCTCCTCAACCACCACCCCCATGGTTGCATAATTTTTTTATGATAGTTACTCAAGTTTAATCAGTGTTTTTGGCGAGAATTATAGCCCCTATTTATATTCTTACATTGGTAACCCCTTGGCACAAATTCAGCTAACCGAGAAAAACTGTACAAAAATGTGAAGGCAGCAAATGGGATAAATTGGGTTTGACCTAGTTAAGATTCATAAGAGAGAAAGAAACGAGCTACAACATGAATACTGTGTCCCCTAGGTGCGGCACATGATTGCTGATGGGATGATCCACCTTTGTATATATGCCATCACAAACATCCCAAAGGACAATGAGGTGACCATTGGCTTTGATTATGAATACAGCAGCTGGTAAGTAAAATCAGCTTTATCAGAACCACTGTTGTACAGAAAAGGCTTGGTGCTTATGCTAGTCATTTTTTAGAAAGACTAGTTAGTGGTACATGATTCAAATAGGGTACAAACCGTTGTTTAACGTTTGAGACCAGGGGAGTGACTGGAGACGATGGGGAAAGAGGAAGAGAGGAGGGGAAAAGCAGCACTTAGCAAAATCTTTCTTGTGCGGGACGGAGGATATGCCAGGGTGAAGGGGTGGTAGAGGCAAGGAGGCTCAGACCAGAAAAATCTTGGAATGGGCTAACTTTCTAAATCAGGAATAGTTTCAGTAACTTGGTAGGGATGCTTCAACAGCCAGAAGAAGGGATGGGAGGTGTTTGGGGGTCAAACGGTTAATGATTATTATTTGTTAGTACCTGATTGTCTTGAGTTATTAGAATATTCTTACCCTGAGACTTCCTCAGATCTAACCATATGAACTCTGAACTTTTCTGGGATTAGGTAATCCCCCTTGAATAGCACATAGTATCTTGCATGAAATTTGGATTTGCCTACTTTTCCTATGCATTTCACAGCTTTGTGAGCTTATGTATAATGTGCATTTAGGGAAAATTAGTTGAATTTATTTTCTACTTGTGATAATCAAAATAAAACCGAAAGGGTTAATATAATATATAATTAAGTTTTTATATTATTCACTTCATCATAGTAAATATAAAGTTGACTGTGCGTGTCATAAGGGAAACCAGAATTGTCCAGTACAGAAACATAACCAAGGATCAATGGAGTCCCCAGTAGGTGCAGAGACGCGGCGGAGAAAAGCCAGACGAAAAGAATGGGAAATGGAGTCAGAGCTCAATCAAGCTTCTGATGAAAATAGCAACCAACAGCAGGAGGAGCCAGCAGAATCCAAAGACCAACAGGAGTTACCTGTACAAATCCCAGCAAGTGACAGTGAGGTAAGCATATACAGACGTTAACAGAAGAAAACCGCCATGTTACAGTTTTCTCCAGATGCACATGAGGCACATATAATTAGCAAAATTGTGCTCTTGCCCACTTACAAATGCATCTCAATCGCTGATAAACTAAATCATGTTAGCTTTTTTACCCCATAAATTGAAAGAAGGTGAAGGGTATAATTCACCAGCAAAGTTGAAAACAGCAAAAGAATTGCACAGGAGCAAAATACTAGAGGAAAGAAAAATGTAAACAGCATTTTAAAAGAAGTCTGATGTATGAAGCAACCTATTAATTTTTCTAACAAGTTCACATACTGAAAGTAATATCAAGCTCTATCAGCTTAAGCTAGTTCAGGGTTTTTTTTGGTGCTCAGCTAATGATCTGGAACATTTCAATGTTATATTTTTCCTCCTCCTGTATGCACAACCAACTAACACTGCAGATTTAGCAGGATTGATATGAAATACTATTTGGCTTGAAGTTCTGTTGACTTCTACATATCAGTGTGTCTCAAAATCCCAGTTACTCCATTTACAACATAGAACAGCACAGTTGTACCGACGATGTTGTGCCGACCTATTATCCTACTCTAAGATCAAACTACCCTGCATACCCTACATTTCACTATCCTCCATGTGCCTATCCAGAGTCGCTTAAATGTGCCTAACGTATCTGACTCCATTATCACTGCCGGCAGCGCATTCCACGCACCCACCAGCTACCACTGACATCTCCCCTATACCTTCCACCAATCACCTTAAAATTATGCCCCCTTGTAATAGTCTTTTCCACCCTGGGAAAAAGTCTCTGGCATTCCATTCTATGACTCTCATCATCTTGTACACCTCTATCAAGTCACCTCTCATCTTTCTTCTCTCCAATGAAAAAAGCCCTAGCTCCCTCAACCTTTCCTCATAAGACCTGCCTTCCAGTCCAGGCAGCATCCTGGTAAATCTTCTCTGCACCCTCTCTAAAGCTTCCACATCCTTACTATAATGAGGTGATCAGAACTGAACACAATATTCCAAGTGTGGTCTAACCAGGGTTTTATAGAGCTGCAGCATAACCTCACGGCTCTTAAACTCAGTTCCCCTGCCAATGCAAGCCACACACCATACGCCTTCTTAACAGCCCTATCAACTTGGTTAGCAACTTTGAGGGATCTATGGACGTGGACCTCAAGATCTCTCTGTTCCTCCGCACTGCCAAGAATCCTGCCATTAACCCATTTGTTTCATGTATCTGATGTAATGCAAGTGATATTGTGAAATGCACAAGAAAACACATTTTATGCTTAGGGATGATATGATTATCACAGAATCATGTTTCAGGGTTGCATATAATATGCTTGTGATTTGAACTTACGACTGTTTTGAACTGAACCTATGGAATGACACTGGATAACCTAGTGTGACCAGATAGCTCAAGTGCTTTCTTCAGACAGAGGCATCACCTGTACCAAAGACCCACAGTCACTTATACGTATGTGAATGAAAGTTAAATTATGAATCATCATCAAATTGTTTTTATTAATAGTAGGAGGATATCCTTGCACTTTCCACTGCCATAGAAGGTTTTAAATGCACCTGTGAATGCGATGAGGTCTCTCCTCGGTCCAATCCACTGCCACTCAGTATGTCCCTCCCACTTAATAAATTTAGTGTGCAGATCCTCCTCTACAACAACAGTATGTCATTGAAATTGATAACACATGGGTAGGGACTTTGGTGGAGCAGCTCAGATTGAATGGCAGTTCCCTCCAAGACCTTCAACAAAGTTTTAGGCTGTTAGAAAGATAGCTCCTGTGTGGATACATGTACTGTCACTTTTATGATGAAGAGCTGCCTGTTATAATTCAGGTCATGTGTCGGAAAGTAAGATATGGGCTAACACCACCTAGGTATCACATATCGGGCATCTCTGTAGGATCTCAAAGTGGAAATTTGCAAACTAGGTGTGAATGCATGTTTCCTGTCCATTCTTGTTAAATGAGTGACTTGAAGCTCCTCTTTCTTTCCGGACAAAGTCGAGGAATTGGTCTGGATCTTAGTTGTAGATTAATTGGGAGGCACACGTGTTAACACAGTGGTCCTTAGTTGGTTTGTGAACCTGCTTGTAAGTGCAACAACCTTCTATGTTTGGATGAAAAGGAAGTAAAACCTTTGCATTGAAAGAAGAAAATGTAATATGATGTTGCAATAACATTGAGTTACCCAAAACATACACTCAACCGTGTCTTTATGAATTTATTTGAATATCTGTTGTCCTATCATGCATCTAAAATGAAGTGTTAGAATATGCTCATCGTTAGCTGTCGTAACCAAATTTCTGCGATCCATTATACTGTACAAATCTCATTCCATTACAAAAAAAAGTTGCAAAGGTAAGGGTTATCTCTGATAATGATATTGCTTGATGTTGAAACACCTTCAGAATGTTTGACTTGGTGATCAGCCTCGAGCTTAAATCATTTTTAGTAAAAACAAGTTACTTCCAATTACACCAATTTGAACAATGTTGGGAACTGTGTGGACTTAATTATTCAGCGAGTGGACTCAACGCAACAAAACCTTTGTAATCACATTTATTATTCAGAAATTAGTTAAATAAATTTGATCAAAATTATACCTGGTAAACATATATATCCTGTGGAGGAAAATAGCAAAGAATGTGGATTTATCTCAGGGGTTAGAGCGCATAACGCAAAAGCTTGCAACCTAAAGCACTTTTTCTGGCATTTGAAAAGAATGCCTGCAACTTATAGCGTTACATTTAAAAGTTAATCCCTGCTCATCAAAGTGCTATTTTGTTTATATATCAGATATTCATGAAAAGGCAGGCACTTGTTTCAGGCAAAGTTTAATAATGTAGGTAGTTGAATTGTTTTATGATGTCACAAGGAAGGGCTGTGACAAAAGTGATGTCATTGTGGGCAGTAAAGTATTAGTTTATATTTCACAGATGACATTGAACTACATCATATCAATGTATAATAATTGGGGTGCAGGCTTTTATGTACAATACTATTCACTGCACTGACTTCATTTTCTTTAAACAGGAAGGGCCTGGAGAAGGAGATCGATTAAAAGTAGAAGAAGAAAACGAGTCAGAAATGGATGAACAGCTCCGTGCAATAGCACAAAGTAAACTGGTAAGTGACAGGCAGTCATAATGTGCAGGCAAGGAATGTCTTAGCAGCTAGAAGTCATGCACCCGGATGTCATGGACTTAGCAGCGCAGTACAGCAGAAAATACTTTGACCGCAGGCAAACTAGGCGCAGGCAGGAAAATGGTGCATTTGTTTTGTGAAGCTGTGTGTGAGCAAAGGATTGGAGGGAATAATATGTTCCTAAGTAGGATAATCATCAGCTATGGGGAAAGAAAGATCAGAGTGCTTGTACAAGGGGCTGTGTTTTGCAGAGAGAAAAATGGGTTTGCATAGCTGAGATTATCACGTATTGGAGAAAGGATAGAGAATGTGTTTTCACAGGGAAAACAATGTGTCAGCAGGAGAAATAACAGGGAGTTCAGTTGAGAGAATCACACCTGATGATCCCTGACATTACTGGAAAAGTTTTCAGCAAAAGGCTGTGTCTTTTTGAATATGTGTAGTTGATCAGCACAGGAGCTTAACTGATGGGTGTGTTTATATAGCTGAAACAATATCTGATGTATATGGATTTGTATCCATGTTGACACCGACAACATGGATCTAACTGTGATAAATAGGCTAGATCGATTAGTTTGTTATGTCACTTTCAACATGGATTTTAATGCCGGTTGTTAGTGCATTTAATTCAGTTAAGCAAACATATTTAAACAGATTGACTGACTGATTTAGATGCCAATCAAAACATAACTGATCTATCTATTGTGGCTCATTGGAAGACCTGGAACCCCTCAGCCTATACCCAGACACGATCCTATAAACCCATTTCTGTTTTTTATTTATTAGCTCAGTTGGCTGGATGGGTGGTCTGCAGAGTAATGCCAATAGCATCTTTCTACTTCTCAACCTGTCCCTTTGCCTGAGGTGTGGTGATGCTTGGGTTAAAATCACCATCGGTCATGTGTCTCTGTCATGAGAGAGTGGCCTTATGGTCCAGTAGAACTGTAGTTACTTTACCTTTTTAGATGTGAGCAACACTGGAACACTGTTAATTATCTATCCCTAATTGTCCTGTGACAGTGGTGGGTGTCTATTAGGCTACTTCAGAAGATAATAAAAATTGGCCAAATATTATTGGACTAGAGTTGCATTCCTTTTCTGAAGGATGTGATCTTGACAACTTTCTTCATCATTTTCCCTTGATGTTAGATCATAAGTTGAAAGACTTGGGGGTGGCACAGTGGCTCAGTGGTTAGCACTGCTGCCTTACGGTGCCAGGGACCCGGATTCAATTCCAGCCTTGGGCACCTGTCTGTGTGGAGTTTGCACATTCTCCGTGTGTCTGCGTAGGTTTCCTCCCACAGTCCAAAGATGTGCAAGTAAGGTGGATTAGTCATGTTAAATTGCCTGTAGTGTTCAGGGATGTGTAAGTTAGGTGGATTAGCCATGGGAAATGCAGGGTTACAGTGATAGGGTAGGGATTTGGGTGGGATGCTCTTTGGAGAGTCAATATGGACTTGTTGGGCTGAATGGCCTGTTTCCACACTGTAGGAATTCTATAGATTCTATGAATTTTATTGTATTAAGTTTCCCATGTGATTGTAGGATTTGAATTGAAACTCTGGAATGAGAGTCCAGAACCACAACTATCCTACTGCTAAACTCTGGCCGTTTTTAACTTGCTTTGTATTCTCTCCCTGCTTGCCCCCTTCCAGAAAAAATTGCAGCTACTAATGTGATTAGAATCCCGCCTTATGTTTAATATAATCCAGTTCTGCTGTTCTTTACACATGCTATGTGTAGTTTAATAGGTCTATAGCAAATAGGTCCATCCTGATCTTGCCAATGGGACGTTGAGCTGCTGTTTGCAGGTGATGTTTGCTGCTGCATGAATAGATGATGCATTGGAAACATGACTGCCTGCTCCAGAGGTAGATACATTTTTCCCCCGCTTTTGGTTATTGTATTTAGCTGTAGCTGTCTTGAGGCATTTCATTCGATTATGTATCATTTACGCTGATTGTTAGCTGAATTGATCTGTCTAATTCAAAGGTAAAATACTGCAGATATGGGAAATCTGGAAATAGGAAATAGATCAAGAGACAAACAGGTTTTTAAATGAGAAATCGATCTCTTCAGTTGCTGATTTCCTATCTTAAAAAAAACAATTTTTCCCCTTTAAAGACACAGCCAAAATAAATTGATGGATTTTGATTAGTAGGTAGGGAAGAGACTGGTCGTTTCTTCAAGTTGTAGGATCAATATCTAGAGGACACAGATTTAAGGTTTCTCATGCAGCATGTTGTTATGACTGGAATGCATTTTATAAAAGGGTACTTGAAGCAGATGCAATAGTAACTTTGAATCAAGACTTGGATATTATGTTCTAAAGTAAAAGATATAGAGCAATGGGACAAAACCAAGAGTATCAAACTAATTAATTACCATAGGTAAATGGATCAACTGACTATTGTTGCTATATAATTCTATGAAGTTATTTTCTATTCTCATTAATTTCCTAATGCCAGTCATTATTCCCACCTACAGCTACCATACACGTAGCCAACCTTTACGTAAATCTCGGAGACAATAAGGACTGCAAATACTGGAAGCCAGAGTCTATAGGTATGAGGTTGGAAAAGCACAGCAGGTCAGACAGCATCAGAGGAGCAGGAAAATCACCATTTTGGGCTGAAACCCTTCATCAGGCCTGAAACATCCTGACAAAGGGTTTTGGCACGAAACTTTGACTTTCCTGCTCCTCTACTGTCTTACCTGCTGTGCTTTTCCAGCCTCACACTCCTAAATCTCAACTGATTTCCTTTTCTGTCCAGCTTTGGGAAATCAGCATCTACTGGGGAATTGCCCCCTATGGTCAACTCAATTTACCGCTCCTGAACTGGTAAAGGTATTAAATAGGTTTATTAATAATCGGCAGGATATGTGCAGATCATTAAAGCTTTATTAATTCCTTTGTAAACGTGTTGTATCTATTCAAGAGAGAGATTAACAATCACACCTCAGTCCTGGGGTGTGCAGGGGCAGTTTGCCTCTGGCGAGCATCATCTGTATATCATTGTATATATGAAGATGTGTTAATTTCAACCTGATGTATCATGACATAATAAATACTAGATTGATACACCATTAGAATTTTTTTATATATACTGATATGATTATGTTAATTATGGGTGACTTTAATCTTCATGTAGATTAGGAAAATTAAATTGGCAGAAGTAGACGCAAGGAAAAATTCACAGCGTGTGTTTGGGATAGTTTCCTCGAACAATATGTTGTGGATCCAACCCAGGATCAGGCTGTTCTGGATCTGGTAACAGAGAAGTTTTCTTCTTTAAGGTTTTGTGAATCTGTGGAATTCTTTACCATTGAGACCAGTCAGATCTGAGTCGTTAAGTACAGTGAAGGCCAAGATAGATGGATTTTCTAGATAGACATAACCTTCCTGTCCATCTATCGTATTTGAGTTAATGATTAGCAGATTAGCCATGATCTCATTGAATGGCAAAGTGGACTCAGTGGGCCGAATGGCCTTCTGCTCCTACATCAAAAAAAAATACATTTTAAAAAAAAACTTTGTCATTTGACAACATGAAAACCCAGCTCCTGTATCATATTTAAAATCCCTCTTGGTCACATTGGAGTCCCACAGTGTGACATGTTGTACAACCAATGCAAGATCTAAGGGATTGTTTTCCCTTAAAATGTGCAGAAGGTTGCAAAGCACAGAGCTGGATAAACTAACCTGTTGCTGTTTAATCCCAGTTTGTATTTAATTGATATCTTTGAATGGTGCAGCTTTGTAAGATACTATCAACAGCCATTTACTGCCATATATTAGGTCTGCATTTTCAACCAACCTTATTAGATATGCTTGTTTGAAGACTATTCCTCTTTATATGATCTTTATAGACTTGACCCCTTCAACCACTTTAAAAACTTAATAATGTACATTGTTGTGCTCGTAACCTTTGCTATACATGTCAAGTGAAAAACCTTTGATTTTAGATAAATTAAAACATAATAAACTCTAGAGAGCAGTCAAGGTCTCAGGATTTCATCGAGGTTACAAATTTCAGAGAGCCCACAAGAGTCCAGAATCCAATCTTCGGCACAATTTGGCGGATCTTGTATCTCAAAATTTTGAAGTATTGAGAATTTGATCTGCATGGAGAATTTGCCACTTGAGAGTGCCAGATTGGACAGAACATAGCGTGCTTACCGCTTGGGAATGCCACTGTAAATGGATATGGCGCGTTAGCCTCTTGAACTTTCGTGGAAAGAAGAGCTTTAACTCCTTAGAAAACTGTATGTTGGAATTGGCACAGTTCTACTGCTTGAAATGTGAAATATGCAATCTTTGGGGCCAATCAAACAAAAAAATAAGTCTGGTATTTCAGTGGGTGTACTTGCTGTTTCAAGTTGGAAGGGGGAAGAAATATTTTTATCTTTTTTTGAGTGCACTTTGTTTTTGTTGCAGCCGCAATAAGCTAGAATTGATTCCGAAAAATATAGTGACATAGTGATATTGACAAGAAAAGGATGGTAGAAAGAATACTTTGCCAGCAATACTGTAAGCTAGGGTGCTTATGATTTTATAAGTGTGGTGATACAGACAAATGGTTTGACACCTAGGAATTGAACACTGTGTTTGCACATGAAGAGGTAGGAGAGGAAATAAGTTGTTGAAGGTAAGATTTTGATCCTCTGCGTGGTTTGTTTATGTTTTTTGTTTTCTTTGACGCTCATTGTTCACAGTCGCGGGAGCAGCGGAAGATGGAAGCCATCATGCAGGTATTTGAAAACTTAGAGAAGAGAAAGAGAAGGCGTGAACAGGTGGTTGAGCGCAGTGCTAGTCAGCCTGGTGTCGATGTCAACCCGGAGACTCCAACCACAGATGTGGAGGAGGTGAAACTGGAGCCTGCAGCAGAAGAACCGCCGCCCAATGGGGCAAAACCACCACAGCTTACAGGGGTAAACACACGGCGAACTTCACAGCTAGGGGTAAGCAGAGAATTTAAATGGCAAATGGGCCAAAGAAGCACAAGAATGGTTATTAGTGCTATTGCTGCATCATGGAGAGGAGAAAGTTAGGAATTTTTGGTGCTAATTGTTTAGTGGTGTTCTGTGCTTCATTGTGTATGGGCTTTGCTCAGGCGCTTGCAGTTTGGGAAGAGAACAAGCGAACATGCTTTGTTGTTTGGAGTTTAGTCAGTTGAAAATGGCCTAGCAAGGTGGTCTTGCTCTTCCCCTCTCCAGCAGAAGTAAAGCAGTAGTTTCTGTCAGTCTAAATCACACTGAGAGGCAGTAATACATTTCCAAGCTCCCTTGATGTGACATGTTTTTGTGACATGTACTGTTTACAGATGTATTTACTTTAGGGGAAGGAAATTGGTTGAGGAAATGTTCACATCTCTAGACGTGCAATGTACTTGGTAATTGTACATCCTAGATTGCTAGTACCTGCTCGAAAATATCCCAGTGTCAGTTCATTGGTGTGTCAAGAATGATTTTCATTTTTCAAACAATGGAGCTACAAACATCGTTATGTGTTTTATTAAAATAAGCATATAAAATTAGATTGGGAAGACAACCTGAGAGGCTTGCCATCTGCTTCAGATCTGGATAAGTTATCTGGTTAGTGTTTGAAGTGCTGTTCTAAACTTTTTACTGGCATGCCAGAAATGTCAAGTAGAAATACAATTGTCATGTTTGTAGCAGATGATGTTCAACCAGCACTTGTCTAAAAACTCTCAAAAATGAAGCGGTGCATCAGTGACTTGGGTAGTCTAACAAACCAAGTTATTTAAGTAACATACAATAAATCTGTCAAAAAAATACTGATACTAGTTTAACTTTTGATGTGTCTTTTAACTTGGGAGGATGAACTTAACATTTGACAACCTTCCTTGTTGCACTGAATGTGAACAGTAATCAAATCTAGATGGAAGCCATTCGAAATTCTCTACTATGATGCTGCCTTTGGATCTGTAGTCCATTTAAAAATTGCTCCCCTAAAGTGACACACCTGAGGATGGATATAACCTTTTTAGGCGAGAGCCTCTTAAATTTCTAATGTTACACGTGAGTCTATGTTATAGTTCTCAGACTTTGGCTGTTTAAAAAATTTCTCGATATTTGGTGGTACATGTGAAAATGAGCCTTTTAAATGATAATTGAAATAGATACCTGGTACATTTCCCAGGAAAGAGAGGAAAAATCAGATATCACAAAAGCTATCTGCTGACTGATATCTTGTTACAGCACAGCATTCATGTCATGCATATGGTTGTGCCTTTAGGAGGGCTGAGTGGACCAGAAATTTTATTTTGCCATGTTCCATTGGTTCTGGGATGTGGTTATTACTGGTTAGGCCATTAATTATTGCCCATCCTTAATTGTTGTTGACCTGAGTGGTTTGCTAGGCCATATTAAGGTCAATTAAGAATTAATTGTATTTTTGAACATCTGGAGTCATATTTAGACTAGACCAGGTAAGGATGGCAGATTTCCTTCACTAAAGGACATCAGTAAAACAGATGGGGTTTTACAACTATCAGCAGTGCTGCCATTAGGTTAGTTTTTTAATTCCAGATTTTTGGGATTTGAGCCCATGACCCCAGAACATTAGCCTGGGTTCTGGAATACCATGACACCATCACTTTCTCAAAATCCTTAGCTAACAATTTATATAAGGCTTTCTGAATGGGCATTCTAAAATTATGCACATACCTGGTTTAGAGGGAGGGCGTGCGATGAGTTCACTGGGCTAAGAGGATTGTCTGGGTGGAAAGATCGAGTACACTGAGATTACATTCCCTGGATTTTGGAAAACTTGATTGCTAATCTCATTGAAATATATGAAATTCTTAAAATGACATGATGGTGTAAATATTGCCAGGATATTTGCCTTTGCTGGGGTGTCTAGAAATAGTGAGTAACTGTCTGAGAATCAGGACTGTTTAGGCTAAAATAAGAGATTACTTAAATGGTTAAAGATCTTTGTAGTTCTCTACCCAAGGGGCTTGTGGAAGCACAACAGTGGACCATTTTCTGTAGAAAATACGCAGTAGATTTTTGGATACTCAGGGTTTTTGTGACAGTATGGGCAACAGAATTGAAGTAGAAAATCAACCATAATTGTAATGTAAGGCAAAACCAGCTTGAAAGACTGAATGGCCTACTCCTGCTCCTATTTCCTATATTGAGAGAGTTGATTTGGAAATTGGTAACAAGTGTGTAAGGAGAAGAAAAAAATAAATTAACTTTCTTAAATAAATGAAGAAATAGGGTACGTACCTCTACCATGCTGTGTTAACTGGGTGTGATTACAATCACATCACTTCCTTGAGGCTTTTCCCTACCTTGTTGATGCTCTGAAACCAGAAATCTGAAAAACAGCATTTTCATTAGGATCTTCCATCTCACTGGGGAGGCTTCAAATCAGCCCATATCCAGAACCTGCTCTGAAAAAGCTGCTCACATTTTGGACAAATGCATACACAGCTGAAATAATCTGCAACATTCTAAAACAATAAATCTACCTCCTAATGTTAATTTTATGTTAATCCAGTAAAATATTCCAGGATCTGGGTTTACATTTTATCCAAGTTTACATCTGTTCTCCCTTGGGCTTTGCCCTATCTGTGTGCCAGGTTTCATAGAAACACACCCAATAAGTTTTGAGATATATGGTTTACAAGCAGACTAACGAGTCAAAACATTGCTTGCACCCTTTTTTATGCACGGACATAAAAGAAAAACTTCTTGAGTTGAAGGAATCGTTGAGTGACTTTATGCTGAGCTGTTCATCTGAAAGAAAATGAAAATATAAATTTGACTCCTGTCTTTTTCACTGAAATCAGGAGTTGGAAATATGATGAGTATTTCCTGCTATTAAAATAGACAAATTAAATTCAGTATTTAATGTTCCTTATTTAATTTTCATATAGAAATTCAGGGGAAAAAAATTAAGATAACATGTAGATGTTGAGAAAATGTTCCAAGTGTGGAGATCTCAACGTGGGAGACATAGTTACAGACTAAGAAGATATTAATTTAAAACTGAGTTGTGAAGGAATTCCTTCCAGTGGGTAGCACATATTTGGAGATATCTACCTCAGAGTTGTGGAGGCTAGATCATTGATAGTATTTAAAGATTTTTTCTTATGGATCGATTTGTGTAGTGTCAGTTATCAGCCATTAGGTGCCATGCTGGCACATGTTTCTAAAAAATGTGCTAGGAAATTCTCGCTAACAATGGCTGACTATCAAAACCCTCTATCATAAGGTTTATTTTTAATCACAGTGTCAGGAAGTTTGATCGTTTGCATGGGCATCGTTGTACGTACTGATGCAGAAGTATTAAAATGTATGAAAGTAAAGCATAGTTTCCTTCTGTCTACCAAAGAAACTGCAGAGATAAACTGAAAAGATTTCTTGGTAACATCTGGTGAGATTGGCATGTAAGTGAGTGAACAAAGTGTGGCCACTACACAACTGAAAACATAGCCAAGATTCTCTCTTCACATCTTACTACCACCAGTAGCAACCACCACCTCTCTGCACACCCCCTCCGACCAAAACATGCCATTATACTTATGAGAAATTGTTTCAGGTTGAAGGTGATGAGATTGTTTACTGTCTGCCACAAAGTAGTCATTAGGCCAAATGTAATCATTTCCCATTTCAAAAGACAATGGTTGGGAAATATGCCTAGCATTATACATAAGGAATGGAAGGAAATAAAATTTGTACAAAACAATGGGGGTATGCTGAAAGATCAGTACATTCAAAGCTTCATATTTTAGGAAGAATTGTATTTTAAATTTTCTTGCTGATCAGGAACAGTTCAGAAAGAGTAGTTGATAATATAAGAGTACCAATCCTAGTGATTCACTTGTTATTTTAGTATTAAAAGATTCATTAGAAGTCTTTTTCAAGCACTAAAGATTCAAGCATTTGAAAATTTGTCTTCACATTCTTCAGAATGAGTGATGTTTATGCAGGCAGCCTCGCTGACATGTCCAGTGCAGACATTCTTGCTCGTGTGTGTATGTGTGTGCGTATTTATTTCGCTGTCATCCATCTTAAAAGCCTTTTGAGTGTGATTGTAAACTGTTTTTAAAATTAATAGAATTTGTGTTCACCACCAGCTGAGTTTGATGCGTTTTCTGGTTCAATCCCATTACTCTCTAGGTTCACATCCATACCCCAGAAATGAAGTTACACTGTCTACAAATGAAGTCTACATTGTCCTTAAGTCAGCATTTAAATTATGGTATAGTAGTACAGTATAGTCGGTCCTGTTATAACGTAATAGTACTGCTCTCGTGCAATCTTGCATTATAAGGAAAATCGCACAATAACTGCGCCATTTAAACTATTGGGGCCGGAATTGCATTATGGCTAATATAGGTAAGGAAAGTTTGCGTTCTACAAATAGCAGTCTAAATTTTTCCATCACGTTAAAGCCAATTCGAGTTGAAGAAACACACATTACATCAGAACCGACTGTACATTGAAGCAGTTAGGAAAATGTCTCCATTCCACCCTGTTCTGCTTAATTCCTAATTTTCTGTAGTGCTGTAAGTTAGAAATAAATCAGATGAAAGGCCATTACTGGTCTATGCTTTTCTTGTGAGAGGTGCTTCATAAGGAAAAGGTTAAAAGTCTTACAACACCAGGTTATAATAACAGGTTTATTTGAAATCACAAGCTCTCGGAGCGCTGCTCCTCAGGTGAAGTGACTTCACCTGACAAAGCAGTGGCACTCCGGACGTTTGTGATTTTAAATGAATCTGTTGGACTATAACCTGGTGTCATGTGACTTTTGACTTTGTCCACCCCAGTCCAACATCGACATCTCCACGTCAAGGCTAGGTTGTCGGGGAGGAAAGAGAGTGTCGCACATTTTGAAAAAATGTATAAGACTGGAGGCCACTTCTATTTTATTATTATTTTCTTAGTTTGATGTCACTGATCATATTCATAGTCTATTCAGTATATTACCAATAATCTCACTTTGATAGTACAATTCCTCTTAGATTATCTTGGTTCACCCATTTAGATTACTTCAATGAGAAATTCATCAGTGAATAATTTTTAGCTTATAGGACGTATTCTGTTTTCCTGAAGAACATTTTTTTGTTTATAGGAGCAAGTTCCAGAGAAGCCTGCTAAACCTCCTGCATCAAAACCAACCAAGCCCAGACCCAAAAATCGGTTCTCACGCTATCGCTCCAGTTCAGCACAACGACTACGTCGACAGCGACAAGCAAGCAGCCAGGCAGAACCAGCGCCGGTTGTAGCAGTTGAGGAGGGAGCAACAGGAGCTGTTGTGACAGACTCTACAACTGCAGAAGGTGTGACAAGCGTGGGAACCCCAGGAGTTGAGACGACGTCGGGAACTATTATTTCCTCCCAAACAAATCGAACCAACCTCAAGTATCCTAAAACTAAAAGGGTAAGTGTGACCTGGCTGATCACGCTCTCCTAGACTGCTTAATGTAAAAGGTTCCAGAGGTTCACAATCACATGTATAGAAAAAAGTTGGATTCCCTTAATTTTGGACAGTTTAACAAATTTTATTTGCCACCACCCCAAAACCTGATGAATTACACATATCTATTATTTTATTAAAGCACAATTGAGACTTTTAATTCAGTTGTACAGGTTTCTTAAATTATGATTCCAAAATTGATCTTGTATTGAAGTAATTTGGTGACCAAATTGATATATGGCAATTATGAATGTTAATGTGCATGATATTCTTTCATCTCATCAATAAAATCCATAAGTTCCCTGATTAGTGTTTTGCTTAGATGCATGAAATGTATTTGACTGCTCAACGGTGCTTTTGAGGATTCTAAAAGTGATACATTTGGACATTTTCTTTAAACTTGTTTATCTTAATACCAACAAAGATTTATCTTTACCTGGTATAATTCCAGCATGAGTGCAAATGACCAGCCTTCCTGATATTTCCTAGCGATAAAGTCATATCAAACAATGTGCCTTATTGTTATAGAGTTGCAGAGTCATGCAGAGGAGAAGCAGGCCCTTTGGCCCACCATTTCACTGCTGATCAACAAATATCAAACTGCACTAATCCCATTTTTCACTTTCTTCATACCCTACTATGCCGTGGCATTTTAAGTGCTCATCCAGATGCTTCTTAAATGGTGCTAGGGTACCTGCCTGTACCATCCCTCAGGTAGCACATTCTATATTTCTACCACCTTTTGGGAGAATTTTTTTTCTCAAATCTCCTCTGAACCACTTACTTTACACCTTAAACTTATGCCCTGGTCTTAGAAACATCTACCGTGGAATCTCATGTTCCACTCTGTCTATGCTTCTCATAATTTTGTGCACCTCAGTCAGACCCCCCCGCTATAAGGAAAACAAACCCAGCCCTCCAGTCTCTCCTCCCAACTGAGACAGTTCATCCTGGTAAATCTGCATCCTCTCTAGTGCAGCCACACCCTTCCGGTAGTTATAGTACATTTGCTATTCTTTCTCACCAATTAGGAACTTGGATGCTGCAAATTATTTTTCTTTTATATGGATCAGTTTTTTTCCTGGCAGTCCCTTACAATCGAACAGCATTGGTGTTGGACCCACTTGAAGCTTCCATTAGTCATAGGCCAACCCCATAATGCATATTATAACTGTAAAACTTAATTTCTTTGCCATTTAGGTTGTTAGCATTGCACCTGTTGCTCAATTCAATCACCTATTCGTACTTCATGCCTTTTTGATACAAGTTAAAATCAAACCTTAAGAAAATTAGTGATCAAGACTAACCAATTTCCTACTGTTAAATTGGAATTGGCTGCTTTTTAGATGTCAAATTAGACTGAATTCAACAATTTAGTGTTTCGATCAAAATACGTTGGTGACAGGCCTCATGGTAAATTATACATTTTAGGAGCTTAAGAATTTGTATGGAATCTTCAAATGACTTACTACTTTTTGCTGTAACTTTTTCCCCATCTTTTGGTTCAGTATTTGGTTACAGAATGGTTGAATGACAAGGTTGAGCGATCAGAATGCCCATATGACCGACCATTACGTATCACAACTGATCCTACTGTATTGGCAACAACACTGAACATGCTGCCAGGCCTGAGCCACAACCCACATATTTGCACAACCCCTAAACACTACATTCGCTTTGGTTCCCCCTTCACTCCTGAAAGACGAAGACAAAGAGTTGTGTGTGATGGCAACTATGGATCTTGCAAAAAAGTAAGTCTGTACAACAACCGTACAACTTAAACATAGGAAGTTTATGAAGGAGCCCATTGGGCCATATTGTGTCTGTGTTGGAAGTTTAACATAGGATCTGTTAACTATATGAGATGCATGTTCAAGCAACATTATGAGCGTTGGATTAAAGTTAGAATAATAGATGTTAGATTTTAAAGCTTCTTGTATTCCTCATTTTGTAACATTCTATTCAAGGATCCTCCCTAACCCCACTGGGTATTCAAAACACTCGTCTTGGTCATGACTTGCCTTAGTTGCAAGCAAACTTTGTCAGATTGTGGCAGTTTTTTATACTTTTGTGGAATGCTGAAGTTGCAGCCCCTTTTTTCATGGTGATTTTTGCTTCTTCTGATGTGTAAGTTGAGTAAACAGATTGTTGTACCTTTTGGTGGAATCCATCATCTAAAGGTATAGGATTACAAGTCCAAGAATATATCCCACTGGCTGATCCCCTGTGCATGTCTGGATGACCACAAAGCACAATCACATGATGACTGCTGTATTCACTCAGAGCCCACGGTGCCTGGTGAGCATCACAGTACAATATCTCCAATCTTATGAAAATAACCCAAGTTGGTAAATGTTTCTGTCGTTCAGTTAGACTGAATTGTGCTGTTGCAGTAATATTG
>NC_063347.1:15295127-15324002 GCF_021869965.1 Rhincodon typus
TTCAACAAGAGATACCCTTTTCTCCAAAATTATTCCTGTGGCATCAAGAGATGCATGAATGTTCTCTGATTCCACAAGATTCCCGATTGCCGATGCACCTTCTCGTTCCTGTTCCCTATCTGCTCCGTTCTCCATGCAACCCTTCCTGTTGCTGGCAAGGCAAGTGGCCTGATATTCAACTTCTCAAAATGGAGACATGGTGGACATAGGCAGTACATCCCCAAAATATCACAAGGCCTAAGGCCCAATTTCAGGCATCAGTTGGGACAAGTACTCAATTGACATTGCCTATTTCTGGACCAAAATCAGGCTTAGAGCAAGTCTCTCTCTCCCTGGAGCAGACCGTCAATCTGACCTGTTGGATAATCTTTTTGACACATGTCATGGGCAGCCCCTGCAGCTTTGACTTGAGAATCCATCGATGAAGGTGGTCCCCAAGCAGCTCGAGAACCAGGCACACATCTAGAGATAAAGAGTGAAGGATTGTTATGAAATGCTTAGTCACTCCTTTTCAATTAGGAGCGGTCTTGTGAAGAAATAACAATGGCTTATACTTCTGTAATGCCTAAATTCACAAATTTCTCCAAACATTTCATATAGAAAGCTAATCTGATACAGACAAATACATTCACATTCAAAGCTAGTCTAATAGTAACACCAAAATCATTGTCAATTGTTGTAAAAACCCACTAATGTCCTTCAGGGATGGAAATCTGCCATCCTTACCTGGTTTGGCCTACATGTGACTCCAGACCCATAGCAATGGGCTTGACTCTTAATGTCCTCAAAAATGGCCTGGAGAGCCAATGTATTCAAGGGCAATTAGGGATGGGCAACAAATGCCAGGCTTGCCAGTGATGAACACATCCCATGTGAATATAATAATACAATGAACTACTTTGAAGTGCAGTGATTACTATTGACCAATGAATCCCATTAGATGTTTCGAACACAGGATGATTCTACTGACTACAGTGAGGTGGATAGTCAATTAATCTGCTTACAATGTTGAAGACAAGAACAAACAACAGAATACTTCATGCTCCTCTCCAAATAGTGCTCTCCACTAACATCCATCTGAACTGGCAAGACCTCTGTTGAACGTGCCTTTCAGTACTGTTTCATAAGCATCAATTTAGTTTATGAATTCCAATCCCTATATAGGGTAAGAGCATACAATTTTTCAAAACTATTAGGCTACAGCTGAATCTATATAACATGCCAAAATGAGAAATTACTAAATTATTGAAATAGGCCTGATTCTGACATTTATTACCACATAGATAAATATCTCATCCCCAAAATTCTTCACCCAAAGTCCTTTCACTTAGGAAATCTACATTCTCAATTTTCTTTTACACTGAGCTAATCCATAAAGCTCTGGTGATCTCAAATAATATCTTTCTTTATTCACTTATTAAGGTAAACATTCTCATAGTATTCTCCTCAGCTTATTCATAAACATCCGACAATCATGTACCCCTTCCATCCAAGTGTAATCAGGTGACTGTTTCTGGAATTCTTGTCTGTTTTTCAATAAACGTTTACAAAGAAAGCTCATATTGCTCATATTCCCTTTTTTTTGAATAAAAATCTGGGCTATGATTGACAAAAATGAGGAGTTAGGAATTCTGTGTACGAATAACTGTATACTCCTTATTCTGGCAGAAGAAGAAAATCCTTTGCAGAACACTAAATATAAGCTATTTGTTGTATGCCAAATTTAAAATGAGTAGATTTGAAAGGATACGAACACCATTTGAACCAACTATAATAAAATCATCCAGTAGCTGGACTATTCGGTCTTTTCCTGGGTCCTTTGAACATTTCCATCTCACCTGAGAAAATAAATAACTTTTTAATGAGAACACAATAGAATGTTAAAATGTTTTGTTGAGAACCTTAATTATTAAAATAAGAATAAGTTGCTTCACTGTATTTTTCTCTCCACAAATGCTGCTAGGCCTGTTGAGTTTCTCCAGCACTTTCTGTTTTTATGTTATACTTATGATCATTTGACTGTTTGAGATATTGGCACTTCATGTTGGGACAGTGTTCCTGCATGCTTATTTAGTTTCTGTAAATGTCTTGATGCGATTGGGAGAACGGAAGGACACAAGACACCCTTTGGGAAGTAACTGAAATATGTAGGAATCTTTAAATGTGTCATATGTAATGCCGTTCAATATCCAGCTTTAGCCATTCCTGCAAGAAATTATGATGAACAATTCCATGATTTTGTGATATTTCTGTAACATTACTGCTTCCCCAGCCCTGTGTTTTCTTCCTATACCTGTCCCATTTACACCACCCTGTATCTTGCACCAGTACCCTCTTTGTCATTTAGTCTCTCCTGCCTTCTGGCTCCTTACAGACTTTCACCTTTGGTTTTTAGCCCACTTTTTCTGTATGTTGGTCTGCCTAAAAACTATTTCATTCCTAATTCTAGTTCTGATGGAAAGCCATTAACCTGAATCTTCCCAACCCCTCAGAGATGTTAGCTATGCCAGTTCTCATAGTTGCCAGCAAGGATCAGTGAAGGAGGTGCACATGTTATTGTAGGCATCATGCTATATCAATCTCACATCTGCAACATGTGCCACCAACTTGTGTGGTAAATACACTGCATGTGCTTCAAACAAATGGCCATGTTTCAAATTCTAAGAAGGACTATTACTAGGTCAATGATATGTCAAGGAAGGCATGCCAGAAGCAGCATCAGGCATTCTATGTAAAAATGAAGAGTCAACCCTGTGAAGCTACAACTTGACCATTCACATGCTAATCAACGGAAACAGCATGTGATACACAGGGCTAAGCAATTGCACAAATTATGGATCAGATTAAAACTCTGTTCTCCTGCCACATTGAGCTGTGAATGGAGGTGGCCAACTAACAGGAAAAGGAAGCTACATGGATATCTCATTCTTAACAATGGGTGAACAAAGGTCCAATGCAAAAGTCAAGGCTGAAGCATTTGCATCCAGCTCCAGCAAAAAGACTTGAGAGGACGATCCATCTCAGACTCTCCTGGAAGTCCCCAGCCTCCCTAATACCAGTTTGCAGCTCATTTGATTCACACCACATAATATCAAGAAGTGGCTAAAGGTGCTGGATACTGCAAAACCCACAGATCCTGACAACATTCTGGAAGCAGTACTGAAGACCTGGGCTTAGAATTAGCTGTACATCTAGGCAAGCCATTCCATTACAGCTACAACACTTGGCATCTTCTGAGCAATGTGGATATTTGCCCAGTTATATCCTGTCCACAAAAAGCAAGACAAATTTAACCCAGCTGTGTTAGTCTACTTTTAATCATTAGCAAAGCAGGGATGGCAACATTGCTACCAATGGCACTTGCTCAGCTATAAATGGCTATCTGAAGCTCACTTTGGGTTCTGCCAAGTCCATCCCATTCAGTCAGTCATCTCAGTCCCAGAACATCTCTGCAGGAGTTCGTCAGGCTAGTATCCTAGTCCCAATCATTTCCAGTTGCTTCAGCAATGACCTTCCCTCCATCATGAGGTCAGAAGTGGTGGTGTTCGCTTTTAAATGGACAAGGTTTCAGCACTGTTTGCCACTTCTCAGCAGGGCTTGAGGGTAAAAGTGAAAATGGTGCTAATTAACCTTCAATGGGCCACACAATGGCAGAAACAGCCTTATCTCAAGTGACGTTAACGTGCTCACACACAAGCCTTTGGTGAGCACTCTGCTTGGGGGTCCAAGTTCCAGCCTTAACCCAATGTCCTGGAGTAAGAATCTGAGTCTGGGCAGCCATTTGTTTTGACAACCAACATGCATTCTGGGAGATGTAGTCTGTAACCAGCCTAGGCCCCATTTTGACCCTACTGCCAAATGCCAAGCCTCTCAAGGCTCCATGTGTGGTTTTCAGTGCATGCTGTCTCACATGTGCAACTGCAACCTGAACTCAGAGGAAGGTGCAGGTAAGTCTTGTGAGCTTTTAAGCTGCTTATTGCCCAGAGGAAGACGATCTAATATCATAGATCCAGGTGCCATACACAGGTTCTGTTCCCAATCTGCATGTTTGGATTAACGAGAAGACTTGACTGACTTATAGGGAATAACTCACATTGCCACCACATACAGTCCAATTCTCAGATCAGTGGACGTTTACTTTCCTTTCCTTTCTTATATCCCCAACATACTTCCCAATCATCGAATGCTGTCATTCTTAATATGTAGGAGAAACTGTGCAGCAAGGCATGAATACCATGTTAGATTCTCAGCTAGAGAATGACACTGATGCCAATCTTTCTCCTATCCATCCCCGAACATGCTCTCAAAGCTGGAGTGAAGTTTTGCTTTGGCAGCACGTGGTATCATGTAGGATATGCAGGCAGGAAAGGACCACCTTAGGGTATGGGATTGACTCCCCTTTGTCCTATGTGATCTGTTCTTGGAGTTTGCCTTTGAGAAGATGGGTATTGAATTGATAGTTTTCTGCTGGGTCTTCTGTGAGTGGGAGGAAGGAAAGGCTGTTGAGAAATTGTGCTTTGATGAATTCTCAGTGTAGAAGCATTGCAAACAATACTATCACTTATTGTCCACCCTCAGTCTAGAAGGTGGTTTCACAAAGTAATTAGAGCACAGAAAGACATTATTGGGATCAACACATGTGGTGATGGGCCTTCTATATGACTGAGTGTCTTGGAGACCACTTGCTGTTAAACCAACCATTGCAGTCACATGTAGGCCCAGACCATATAAGGATAGAATACTTCCCTTCTTAAAGGACAATCTTGAACTTGTCTCTAGATTTTTAAACAGGAATTTAAAATTGCCAGTGTTAAACCTGAAATCCCAGCAAGTTACAAAGCCCGCTTGTGTGGATCGCCATGGAATATCTTTGAGGTGAATTGAGGTAATTTACAGAAATGGTTTGCTATTTCTTTACTTCAAAGTGAAACTTCAAAGGAGTTATGTACCGATAGATATAACACTATTAGTTCAGGAAATTTGCATTTATACATGGAAATATGAGATATTGTGAGGTTCAGGTCTTTTGGATGTTGATTGGTTATTAACGCAAATTGTTTCTACATGTATATAAAAAGAAAGGGAGTAGCTAAAGTAAATGTGGGACACTTGCAGGATACAACTGGGGAATTAGTAATGGGAAACAGGGAAATGGCAGGTAATTTAAAGTCATATTTTGCATTTGTCTTCACAGTGGAGAACATTATAAACACCCCAAAGATGACAGATAAGCAAGATGCTAATGAGAGAAAAGATCTTGTAACGGTCTCTATTATGAGGGACATTATATTTGAAAAGCTAATGAAACTAAAAGCAGACAAGTCACCAGGACCTGCTGCCTCCATCCAAGGGTTTAAAGGAAATGGCTGCTGAGATAGAGGAGGCATTTGTTGAAATATCCCAGAACTCACTGGATTCCAGGAGGTTCCAGTGGATTGGAAAACTGGTAATGGACACCCTGTTCAAGAATAGAGGGAGACAGAAAGATGGATACTGTAGGTGAGTTAACCAAACATATTTCATTGGGAAAATGCTAGGATCCATTGTTAAGGAAGAAATAGCAGACCATTTAGAAAAGGTTAACATAATCAAACAGAATCAACATTGTTTGTGAAAAGAAAATCATGTTTGTCAAATTTGCCAGATTTCTTTGAGGATATAATAAGCAGAGTTGTTAAAGGGTAACCGATAGGTGTAATAAATTTGGATTTCCAGAAGGTATTCAATAATGTGTCACATAAAAGCTTATAGGAAGATAGGAGCTCATGGTATGAGGGGGAATGCATTAGCATAGATCGAAGATTGGTTAATACACAGAGACAGAGAAATGGGATTAATGGGACTTCTTCAGGTTGGAAAGATAAAACAAGTGGAGTGCCAGAAGGATTAGTTCTAGTGCCTCAATTATTTACTATTTACCTTGATGACTTATTGGAGGGGACAGAATGTGCTGTATCCAAATTTGCTGACGATATAAAAATATGTGGGAGAGCAGTTTGTGATGGGGATATAAGGAATGTGCAAGGGGATACTGTAAGGTTGAGCAAGTAGACAAAACTTTGGCAGATGGAGTTTAGTGTAGGTAACGCAGGAAGAATCAAAAAGCAGATTATTATTTAAATGGAGAGAGACTTTAAAAAAGATGGAGCACATGTGTTCTTGTGCATAAAACACAAAAAAGTTAACATGTAGATGCAACAAGTAATTAAGGAGACAAATTAAATGTTGACCTTTACTGTAAGGGAACTGAAGTTTTAAAAAAGTGAGGCTTATTTACAAATATACAGAGTGTTGGTCAGGGTGCACCTGTGTACATGTTCGGTTCCCATATTTAAAATAGACATACTGGCATTGAAGTTATTTCAAAAGAGATTCATGAGGATGATTCCTGGGGTTGGCTGATCGAGACAGCTAAATAGCTTAGGCCTTTGTTTATTAGAGTTTAAAAGAATAAGGATGATCTTACTGAAACATGCAAGATTCTAAGGGGACTTGGCAGGGTTGAAGTTGAGAAGGTGTTTCGATGAGTCTCGGACAAGGGGACATAGTTACATAACTTGGGGGCATTCATATAAAACTGAAATGCAAAGGAATTTCGTTTTTACCCTCGAGAGTGTTGGATGCTAGATCACTGAAAATTTTAAAGACGGTGTGGATGAAGTTTTGAAATAATAAATGGCCTACTCTGCTCCTATTTCATATGTTCCTCTTCTAGAGATTGTTCAAAATCATGGCACAGCAAATCCTTAATTTTTAATTTTGCAAAGTCGGGAGGAGGAGATGCTCTGACGTACTATCTGGGTCTCACTGATTGCACAAGGCCTCTCCACTTGTATTATTTCCCAGAGCCGAGACTCCAAACTGCGATATGGCAGAGGATGAGCAACGACAGATATTCCAGCTGTATCGGGACACCTAGTTCCTTCATTTAATGAGATAAAGTCCTCATAATTAGATAGTGTTTTTGATGACCTAGGGATATCTAAAATCACTTTTAATTATGGGCACTTAAAGGGTAGCCAGTGTTTTAGTGAAAGAAATACAACCTCCAATTTTCACACAGTAAGAATTCCAGAAGCAGCAGTGAGATAATGGCCAGACAATCTATTTTAGTAATATTGATTGAGGAATAAATTTTCATCAAGACACTGGGGAGAAACGACCCCTTACATCAAATACTGCTGTGGGATTTTCTTAAAATCTAAGAGGGGAAAGTGTGCCTCTATTTAATCTCTCACAAGGCAGCATTCCAATGGTGTGGCTCCAGTCTTTTCATTGGAATTTGAAGGCACATCCATCTTTACGTTTGCTTAACACTTCTATAAGAGGTTACTCACACATTTCAGAAGCCTGATCTCATCCTGCGCTGCCTCTGAAAACCCCCTTGCACTCTTCGCCACCTTTACTGCCACAAATTTATTTTTTCTGTTAAATGAAATGTAATTGCATTAAGTTTTTTATTGACAAAGCAACTTGCATATGTGTAGCATCAATACAAAACTAGTCCTAAGCCCCTTCACAAATGTTTAAGCTATTCATCATGTGATAAAGCAGTTTGTGCCTTTATGCAGCATGAACTGGATAACATCAGGCTGAGACTGATAAACAGGGGGTAATACACAAGCTATACAAGTGTCAGGAAATGGCCATCTCAAACAGGGAACTTAACCCAAAGGTAAGTCCCTAGTAGGGTAATTATCTCTTTTTAATTGAGTCATCCAGACACATTGTTACACATACAAAGCAGATGGGGCCAGAACCAAATCTTCTGGCCTAGAATCAGGGACCCTAACACTGTGTCACAAGATCCCCCAACTCATCTACTGACTAGACAAGTATTAAATGCCCATCCTTATTTAACCAGAGTACTGTTAAGTGTCAACCACATTTCTGTGGTTCTGGTGTTATATAAAGGCCAGACCAAGTAAGAATGGCAGATTTCCTTCCCTAAAAGAATTTAGTGAACCAAATGGGTTTTTTTATGACAATGGACAGTGGCTATATAGTCACCATTAGTTCATCTCTGTATTCCAGATTTTACTGGATTCAAATTTCACCATCTGCCATGGTGGGATTCAAATCTATATCCCAGAACATTAGCCTGTTTCTTGTCCAATGACATTACCACTATGCCACCACCTCCCATATAAGGAATGACTGAAAGAGGCATGGGAATAGATTTTTACTTGAGGAGATAGCGTAAAATGGGGGTAAAACATCAAATCTCTTCAAGATGGAGCTTTGCAATAAGCAGCACATTAATTTTGAAGTATTACTGTTCTTTCCCTCTGGGGCCTGTTTAAGTATTCATCCAGTGGCATAGTATGACTTCAGTATGTACAATTCACTACAGGAATTCACTATAACAACTCATCATAATTTCTTTGGTAGTTCCACCAAACCCATGACTCCCCTCAGTGAAGGGTGTAAACCTGAAATGTCGAGTTTCCTGCTTCTCTGATGCTGCCTGACCTGCTGTGTTCCTCCAGCTCCACACTGTATTGACTCTGACTCCAGCATCTGCTGTTCTTGCTATCTCCCCATGAATACCTCCACATTGCAGGGCAAGGACAACAGGTATATGAGAACACTACACCTACAATTGCCCTCCAAATCTCACACTATCCTGAATTTGATATGTATTGTAATTTCAACCTCACCTTTAGGTCAAAATCCTGGAAGAGCATTGCTGGAGTACCTTATTATAGGATGGCCGTGATTTAAAATGATGGCCTACGTCAAGTTTCTCAAGGGCACATCAAGGTAGGCAATAAATTTGGCCACATTGGTGACAGCCATATTGACATCAATGGAAATGAATATTAGGAAAGATGTAAAATATGTTACCAACTTTCAACACTCATTTCACAGTCATCCCTTTCACTTGGTGCTCACAGATTTCAAAATCTCACACTTGATGTAATCAAATCACTATTTTCTGATTTACTTCATCTCTTTTGTTTTAATCTTTGTGATGCAGTTAAACCTCCTGCATTTGCCAGAAGAGAATTGTGAACAGTTTGTGAATTTGTTGATCCATTTGATATTATTGTGTATTATTTTGCCTACTGCAATTCTAACATTCACTCATCTGTGGCTTTCCAGGAGAAAACGTGTGCACTGTGAGTACTGCAGATCGTTCAATAATATCACTAACTGTGGTATTCCCCAGAAGTGCATCTCCTGTGAAAAGCAGATCTGTACTGTCCATCTACAATCATTAATCTTGGTTTGTCAATTTAAAAATAAACTGCAGGCCTTAACAATTCTTTAATAAAGTCAACATGAACAAGATTGGTTACTTACAGCAGATCCTGACAAAGCCACACTGTTGAGTAATAGCCCCAGCCCAGTTTTCTCATCACTTGATACCTTCCATTAAAAACATCCCCTAACTTCACTGGATGGTAACCTCCTGTAAAGATAAATCTCAGCTTTAGCTCAGTTCTTGTCAAGGAATAATATGACAGTAACCAGAAGTTGTAGATCACTCCCTCACGCAAATGCATTTACATCAATTGATATTTTCATGCCCTGAAATTGAGATTGTTTCATCTCATTTATTGTTAAGGTTTAATCCTGCAGGGAAGGGAGCAGAATATTGCTATGGAGTTAACTGTGGTTTCCCACACAATTGTTTTAATTTAAACATGTATATACATTTCAAAATCATTTATTTACTGAATGTATAGTCCATCAGATCTAAGAGGCAATTATACATTTGTTTCCAAATTTGCATGTACTTGGTTGAAAATTTGTTTTCATAATCAAAGCTGCAAATTAGAGTGAATATATAATTACCTGTCAGTATATAGCAACTGAAGAAAAGCTATTAATCTATACTAGTGAAAGCCTTCACTCAGTGGCATAAGTCAAGAGTGTTACGGAATATTCTCTATTTGCCTGGATGAGTCCAATAACATCAGGAAGAAAAAGCCTGTTTGATCAGCAAACATACACTTACTCCACTATCAGTGCACACTGGTAGGATCTACTGGATGTGACTGCAGCCAGTGGCAGATTTCAATAACTGAATTGGAGATTCCTGACACTGTCCCTTATTGACAGTTAAGGTTGGAGAAATGCTCCCCGAACACCCTGGCTGGTAATGACCTACAAGTGAGAACCCTCTTTTCCTCCAGGAAAGAGTCTGCCTTTGTGTTGACTCTGCCCATTCTCTCTGTTATGCTGTAGTCCAAGGGGGATGCATGTAGTGTGAAGTAAATGATTGGCACAATAATCTCGAAATCAAGGTCATTCCTTCACTATTTGCCACAGCACTCCCTGTAGACTTTAGCAATTTAAAACACCTCTGGAAACTACTGTACACCTCAGCAATGGTGGCAGTGAAAACTGTGAAAACAATCAAAACAATCTTTCAAGTAATTATTGATCCCTTCAAGCATAAGAAAAGTAGAGATCACCTGAGTGATAAATGGAGACAGGATAAGAAACCAGGAAAATGTCTGCTAGAGGATCAGATTAGTGAGGATTAAACGTGGGTCAACTTCAACAAAAATGGTGGAAAAATATGAGATTTTGAAAGCAACTACTGATATACGAACTTCTGTTTTCTCTGTCAGATCTTTCTCTCTGACATGTGCTTTTCTCTATTGATACCAGCAAGATCAAGCTTCATTAACAACTGTGATGTGGTAAACCCAACTGCACTTTTAATGTAAATCTATGACTTTTTTTCATTCATTTGTGGGATGTGGGTGTCACTGGCTGGCCACATTTATTGTCCTGTCCCTCATTGCCCTTGAAAAGGTGGTGTTTATCTGCCTTCTTGAGCCGGTATAGTTCACCTGCTGTGGGTTGACCAGCAATGTCATGATGGACAGAATTTCAGGATTTTGACCCAGTGACAGCAAAGGAACAGCGACATATTTCCAAGCCAGGATAGTGAATGGGTGCTGTCTGAGGAAGTTTGGTGAATTTTTGCAGTGCATCTTGTAGATAGTACACACTGCTGCTACTAGGCATCGTGGTGGAGGGTTGCAATAAGAAGGATATGATTAAATTGGAGATGGTACAGAAAATATTTATAAGGATGTTGCCAGAACTGGAGGGTTTGAGTCATAGGGAAAGATTGGATAGGCTGGGACTTTTTTCACTGGAGCGTAGGAGGTTAAAGGGTGACCTTATAAAGGTTTATAAAATCATGAGGGGCATAGTTTAGGCCAAAAGCAAAGGTCTTTTCCACAGGGTAGGGGAGTTCAAACCTAAAGGGCATATTTTTAATGTTTTCCCTCTCCTGTTGCAAAACCCCACAATATAAACAATCTTCCATTGACTCTCCAGGATTTCTTCATACTACTACTCTCTGTCACATGCTGGTTTAAAATCATGGTTCCAAGAAGACTGTTCTAGTTAATTATTAAGGTACTTCACACACAAAAAAACCCATTTGTCACTGGTTTGAAATCCAAACTCCACAAAAAAGTGACAACATATATAATTCACATACTTTTCATCACACCATTAGCTGGAATGTTGAGCTCCAAAATGAGAACATCAGAGCTAAACCTTCTAGCCTCTGCTGTCAACCAGAAAAGCATCAGGTGCAGTTGTATGTAAGATCATAAAACACAGGAGCAGAAGTAGGCCATTCATCCCATCGAGTCTGCTCAACCATTCAATGAGATAATGGCTGATCTGATAATCCTTCACTCCAGTTTTTTGCCTTTTCCCTACACCTCTTGAGTTCTTTACCAATGAAAAACCTGTTTCAGCTTTGAATATACTGAATGATCCAGCCTCATCAGCCCTCGGTCGTAAGTATTCCACAGATTCACTAATTTCTGAGAAAAGAAATTCCTCCTCATCTTTGTCTTGAATGTGTAACTATTTATTCTGAGATTATGATCACTGGTCCTAGAGACTCCCATAAGGAGATACAACCTTTCCACATGTACCTTGACAAGTCCCCTAAGAATGTTGTTTCTTTCAATAAGGTCACCTCTCATTCTTCTAAATTCCAGTGAGTACAGGGCCAATCTACTTAACCTCTCCCCATTAGGTAGTCCATATTTGGTATCAGCCTCCTTTGCCAGTGTATCTTTCCTTAGATAAGGGCCCAATCTGTTGATGGTATTTGAGGTGTGGTTTGATTAGTGCTTTGTACAGTTTTTAGGAAAGCCTTCCAGCTTTTGTACTCTATCAGACATAGTAAGAACTACCGATGCTGGAGTCAGAAATAACACTGACCTTCTGAAGAAGGGACCTGACCAGAAACGTCAACTTCCCTATGCCTCTGATACTGCCTGGCCTGCTGTGCTCCTCCAGTTTCACACTGTGTTCTATCAGCTTTTGTACTCTGCTCTCTTTACGGTCACACGACTGCTGCCAGGACATGCACAAATGATCCTGATGCTTTCTATTCAACAGCAAAAGCATCAGTAGTGTGTATGAGCCTGCACAGCATCAAATCCACTTCAGTTTCCATCTTTATTATTTGGGTAGACTTGTTCAAATTGTAATACATTGTGGAAATATAAAATTAAATTTGTATTTGCAGGTTTAAACAACAGTCTCAGAAGCAAGTTGGAAAGGCTTTGTCAAGACATTTCCCAGCTAGCTTGGCTGGTGGTCTGTAATCTCTTAAACCCAGACTCATAGTGTCAAACCCCACAGTACCTGGCAAGTTTTTAAAATTGAATATTGCTTATTTGTTATCTCTTTACCAAAGTATAAACTCATTTCTGGAATGAAGTAGGAGTTAATAAATAATGGAAGGTAGATTAAGCCCATAAATGTCAACTCTTTTCATTCCATTCCTTATATTATCTGCAAGAAGTTCTATTAAAAAAACAAAACCATAGAAATGACATAGCACAGAAAGGGGCCAGTTGGCCCACCCTGCCTATGCTGACCCAAATACACCCAGGTGCCTTTTCTAATCCCATTTTCCTGCACACGGCCCATAGCCCTGCAACTTACAGCACCTTAGGTGTAAATTCACGTACTTTTTATAAGAGCTTAGGGTCTCTGCCCCCACTATCAATTCAGCCAGTGAGTTCCAGACACCCACCACTTTTTACATAAAAAAGCTTTTCCTCACGCCCCCTCTAATCCTTCTGCCACTTAGCTTGAACCTACAACCCTGAATTTTTGAGCTGTCTGCCAAGGGAAATATCCTGGCAAGACTTCATAATTCCAGTAGAAAACCTGATGGTTGCCAGTCACCTATCTGGGTGA
The DNA here is from genome assembly GCF_021869965.1 of Rhincodon typus. Classification (NCBI taxonomy): domain Eukaryota; kingdom Metazoa; phylum Chordata; class Chondrichthyes; order Orectolobiformes; family Rhincodontidae; genus Rhincodon; species Rhincodon typus. The sequence continues at coordinate 15,308,328 of NC_063347.1, forward strand.
TAATTGATCCAGGGCACTTTCTGAACAAGAAGACAGAGGGTGGTGGTTGATGGGAAATGTTCATCCTGGAGTTCAGTTACTAGTGGTGTACCTCAAGGATCTGTTTTGGGGCCACTGCTGTTTGTCATTTTTATAAATGACCTGGATGAGGGTGTAGAAGGATGGGTTAGTAAATTTGCAGGTGACACCAAAGTCGGTGGAGTTGTGGATAGTGCGGAAGGATGTTGTAGGTTACAGAGGGACATAGATAAGCTGCAGAGCTGGACTGAGAGGTGGCAAATGGAGTTTAATGCGGAAAAGTGTGAGGTGATTCACTTTGGAAGGAGTAACAGGAATACAGAGTACTGGGCTAATGGTAAGATTCTTGGTAGTGTGGATGAGCAGAGAGATCTCGGTGTCCATGTGCATAGATCACTGAAAGTTGCCACCCAGGTTGATAGTGTTGTTAAGAAGGCGTACGGTGTGTTAGGTTTTATTGATAGAGGGATTGAGTTTCGGAACCATGAGGTCATGTTGCAGCTGTACAAAACTCTGGTGCGTCCGCACTTGGAGTATTGCGTACAGTTCTGGTCACCGCATTATAGGAAGGATGTGGAAGCATTGGAAAGGGTGCAGAGGAGATTTACCAGGATGTTGCCTGGTATGGAGGGAAGGTCTTATGAGGAAAGGCTGAGGGACTTGAGGCTGTTTTCGTTACAGAGAAGAAGGTTAAGAGGTGACTTAATAGAAACATACAAGATGATCAGAGGATTCGATAGGGTGGACAGTGGGAGCCTTTTTCCTCGGATGGTGATGGCTAGCACGAGGGGACATAGCTTTAAATTGAGGGGTGATAGATATAGGACAGATATCAGAGGTAGGTTCTTTACTCAGAGAGTAGTAAGGGCGTGGAATGCCCTGCCTGCAAAAGTAGTAGACTTGCCAACTTTAAGGGCATTTAAACGGTCATTAGATAAACATATGGATGATAATGGAATAGTTTAGGTTAGGTGGGCTTCAGATTGGTTTCACAGGTCAGCGCAACATCGAGGGCCGAAGGGCCTGTACTGCGCTGTAATGTTCTATGTTCTATGTTCTATGTTTCTCTCTACTACACCTTCATGCCTTTGGACTTATTTAAATAAAATGGGAAAATCTCAGCCACAGCGTCAGTCACAGGCTCCTCCTGTCTAATCCAACTCTAGCCCCCACAATTTTGTATACCTCAATCATGTCACCCCTCAGCCTTCTCTGTTCCATGGAAAACAACCCCAATCTCTCCAATCTCTTCTTGCAACTTGAAAACCCTGATGTGTTTCTGATGGAATTGTAATAATAATGATTGACAAATTAACAGTACACTTTGGGGAACAGTCAATCCTGATGTGATTCTGTTTTAATTTTGTCCCTGATACCAAGTTTAAATTCATTTGGAATTATTTAATTTGAGACGTCTGCCTAGCTGCAAATGATACAGCCACAGGCAGATTCACTGCAACACTTTGTGGCTGAGATTTTTTCCATTTTTGGAATAAGTCCAAATGTATGAAGGTTTAATAGAGAGAAACCTTGTTCAGAAAGTGCCCTGGATCAATTATCTTTCAGGTAGGTGACAGCAAACAGCAGGTTTTCTGCTGGAATTATGAAGTTTTGCCAAGATGTCCCTCAACCAAAGGAAAATACTACAGACGCTGGAAATCCGAAACAAACACAGAGAATGCCAGAGAAACTCAGCAGGTCTGGCAGCAGGCTCTGAACAACAGCGATACCAGGCTCAAAATGTTAACTCTGTTTCTCTCTCCACAGATGCTTCCAGACCTGCTGTGTTTAGTTCCAGGATGGCCCACTTATCTGGAGTAGCTGAGACAGCACCGTCCAGATTCCACCAGAGAAGGGTAAATGTTTGCAGAGGGGGTATCCTGATACTGGGGCAAGAGGGACAGAGAAATCAGGAAGTGAGGGCAGGCTGGTAGCTCTGAGAGGTCCTTCTCTGAGCCCTAGGGCATGTCCCTTGGTCTTACAATAATGTGCAAATTGGGAGATATCCTTCCCACCTCCCCCACAAGTGGTTAGGAAGTCCTAACAAACCACTCGCCTTGCCGCCGCCCCCCCACACCGAATATCTGCTCTTTTCACCGCCTAGCCCACCACTTATTGGAAAGGGAATATTCCACCCTGTATCTGAACATGTGCAGGAACTGCCGTCCCTGGTGGTGCAGCACAAAGAAACACATCTCGTGTTAAGTCAGTGTTACACACTCGTTGGCTGCATTATCTCCTCTACTCTGCATGTTTCACTGGATGCTCCCTGCAGATGTGCTAAGGCTGTTACCAGCAGTGCTTTTTTTTAGGTTTTGCATGTGATTTGGGTGTCGCTATCTAAGCTAGCAATTGTTGCCTATCCTGAGTTTTTCTTGAACTAATTGGTTCTGTCGGTCATTTCAAAGGGCAGTTAAGAGTTGACCAGACAGGGCTGGAGTCACATGTAGACTGGGTAAGGATGGCAGATTTCCTTCCCTAAAGGGCAGCATGGTGGCTCAGTGGTTAGCGCTGCTGCCTCACAGTGCCAGGGACCTAGGTTCAATTCCACCCTCAGGCAACTGTCTGTGTCGAGTTTGCACATTCTCCCTGTGTCTGTGTGGGTTTCATCTGGATGCTCCAGTTTCCTCCCATAGTCCAATGATGTGCAGGCTAGGTGGATTGGCCATTCTAAATTGCCCATAGTGTTCAGGGATGTGTAGGTTACAGGCAGATGGGTCTGGGTGGGATGCTCTGAGGGTCGGTGTGGACCTGTTGGGCCAAAGGGCCTGTTTCCACACTGTAGGGGTTCTACGAAAGGAAATTATTGAAGCAGATGGATTTTTACAACAATCAATACGGGTTACATGGGGTTGAAACTTAGGCTTTTTTTGGTTAAATGGAAGTTGTTTTGAGTCTTTTGGAGGGTTCTCACCATAAGACCCAGCGAGATTTCTGGCCGTATTTTACCAAATGTACTTCATTAACTACTTATACTACCCCCATGGCATCCCTGACATCCAATTCCATCCCCAGCTTATCACATGCTGTTCCTGGGACAACTTGCCACTCAGGAGATGGACAAGGGCTCGGCACGCCTGGTGCCCAGAGACACTGTTTGGTGCTGAGCGACATGGAGTCTTTGTAGTGAGCAGTGAGCTGAAGTCACCAGGTATCCACTTCGGCTTCCATGTTGAAACTTTCAACATCTAGCTTGTTTGGTGTGTTTGGTAAAACAGAAAGCTAAATATTAATGAGATGAGTTGGACCATTAAAAAAGTATTTAACAAGTTATAATTCCCCTTAATTGACAACTCACCACTGTCTATTGAGGAACTACCTGGTCGCTCAGCATTTTCTTTTAACATATATAATTTCTGTTATTAAAATGGTGCCGGAGTTTCACTGTTTTTTTTTGTAAAAATACAAGTAGCAGTAAATTACTATTCTATTCTGATAGAGTCACAGAGTCATACAGCACAGAAACCAGACTTTCGGACCAACTCTTCTATGCCGACCAGGTTCCCAAACTAAACTAGTCCCACCTGCCTGCACTTGGTTCATATCCTTCCAAGCATTTCTTATTTATGTACTTATCTGATGTATTTTAAACATTGTAACTGTACCCACATCCACCAGTTCCTCTGGAAGTTCATTCTACACAAGAACCACTGTGTAAAAAAAGTTATCCCTCATGTCTTTTTTAAATCTTTCTTCTCTCACCTTAAAAAAAGTTCCTTAGTCTTGAAATCCCCCACCTTATGGAAAATACACCTGCCACTCACCTTCTCTATACTCCTCACGATTTTATAAACCTCTATAAGCACCCCTCTCAACCTCCTATGCTCCAGTGGAAAAAGTCCCAGTCTATCCAGCCTTTCCTTATGACTCAAACCCTCCATTCCCACTATATCATGGTAAATCTCTTCTGATCTCTTATCTGATTGTGCCACAAATTTTACCACTGTCCACAGTAACCATTAGACCATTTAATTCCAAAATTTATTTCTTAATTGAATTCAACTGCCATGGTGGGATTTGAGCCCATAACCGCAGAACATCAGCCTAGTGTTCAGGATTGCTGCTAGTTGAGCGACATGACTCAAAAACACAGCCAGCCAGAACAGCATCAGAAGTATATCTGTGCCATAGGGATGCAACTCTAGAGGAAAAATAGCATTCACTGTGACAAAGAAATGGACCTAACAGAATTGGATTTCATGACCTCTATGACAATTATCTGAGACTTTAAGTTGGAAACCCATGGCACTCAAGAGACTGACCTGTGTGATATTCTGCTGGATCCTCATGCCCTTCATTTAGCAACTGCCTTGACATATTGAGAACTTGGCTGATGAGATATTTTCCAATAATCTCTTGCTGTTTACAATGAAACCTGGAATAATGGTAAAAGATAACGCTTTGACAATCTCATCCAGAGGTACAAAGATGCTGTCTGGGAAAAGCTTAGTGCAGGATTCTTATAATGACTTCTATGCAACATTCCAGGTGATGGCAGGACACTGAAACTCTGAAATAAAAAGAAAAATATGATGGATATACTCAACATGTAGGTCGACAGTTCCCAGAGCTGTTCTTATAGGGTGACTTGAAATATTGAGCAGGGTTTCCAGATCCTTTTGATATCTGTATTGGAATCAGGGACACATCAGAGCTACCACCCAGCCACATGCTGTGGGTAGCTGCAGTATTTTTCCTTTTCGTCATCACCTGGACCCATTGAGAGCTTAACTTTTTTTAACCAATTAAACAAGATTGACTGGAATCGACAAGTAACAAGATCCTGAATGTAGGCATCAAGGCCAAGGGTCCCGGATTCAAGATAGACCTAAAGCGCCCCATATCTGTCAGGACCAGCCCTGGGTCATCTTGTATAGGGGTTTCCTCACACTTTCAACAGTGACCTGCAACTGCTGAGTGATTCCAACATTTTCTGTTTTTTATTCCAGATAAGGGGAATCTGGAAGCATAGCAGGGAATTAAATTCTTATGTTAGTCTCCACTAATATAAAATACACACTATAGGATTGATTTATAACATAATACCTTTACCATAGATCATCAAAACATTGATGTTATAAAATAATACATTAGGTAATAAACATTAGGTAAAAAAATCAGTATATTTTTCATTTTCTCATATTTCACTTAAGTCTTAACTGGGTGTGGAAAGGCTCACAAAGCTGAACATTCCAGACCATTTCACTCTCTTGTCTGATGCAAGAGAGTCTTTGCACAATGTCCTGCTGTAATTTGATATCTTAGCGACTGCTCCTGCTCTCATTATGCCAACATCACAGATTCATATCTGTATTTTACCAATGTTTTTATGGGTAGCACTGGTTAAACCAGGCATGATGCTCTGAGACGGTTGTCCTTTTCATGAAAACTTTTAAATTGAAATAATCTAAGGATGGGTCTTGAAGATTATTGCCAACTATTGCCAGATCACAAGATGGACGTAGATGCGAAAGGCAATTGGTCAATCTCAGTTCATCCATTACAATCAATACCCCAGCATTTCCCTTTCCCAAAGTGCCTCCTATCACAACCATATCCTTTTACTATATTCAGCAGCTATTCAACAGATTGCTCATTCCTTCCCAAAGGTATTTTTAACATCAATCTTAAATATTGCTTCTTGCCATATAGTGCCTGTGTCCCTTGTCCTGATGTCATTGTTCAGTGGTCCTAGATTCCATTCTTATACTGTTTAATCTCTTAGACAAAAGCAAAATACTGTGGATGCTGGAAATCTGAAACAAACACAGAGAATACTGGAGAAAATCAGCAGGTCCGGCAGCTTGCGTGGAGAGAGAATCAGATATAACGTTTCAAATCCAGTATGACTCTTCTTCAGTATATGGTTCTGCAAAATCTCCTATTTGTTGATTTATTTCAATTTTGGAAGGCTTCTGTTTCTCTGCGCTGTCTCTGTAGTTATGTATCACCTGGTCCATCCTTCCTAATATAGAGAGCTTCACTCACTCGGTCTGCAGAATGTGTGCAATGTTAAGTATCCTAGCCTCAACTCCTACCCTTCCTGGCAGTAAGTGTCCTAGATGGCCATGACTGCCTGAGCAGTAAAGAACATGTACTAATGCTTGCCCAGTTCTTTATGCAGAAAGAGAATGCACAGAGGAAAGAAACTTTTCAGAAAGACAACAAAATGTAAAAGAAAGCATAAATCTGGACATTTGGCAAGGTTTGAAGCAAGACTGCACCTCACAAAAGATATATTTCAGCATCAATAAATATCCCAATATTAATTTGTTACTCCAGAAACAATTCTACTCTTGGTGGCTGGCCAGGCCAACATGAATCCATCTCCATGGTAACTTTGCCTTCCTAAGTAATGCCAAAGCCGGGAATTTCTCAATGAATCACTTGAAGAACAGCCATCATTACTTGGCAGCAGAGAGCTCCTTGTTCTGCTGTAGCTTCTGTCATTAAAATGATTGCAATACAAAAATACGCTAAGTTCCCACAAGGCAAGCTTTGGTCACAATTTAGGTTGTGGTTTAATAGCTCAGCTTAAATAATTTTTATCATGGCCTTAATGAAAAGAGCAGAAAATTTGATAGTCATTCAATTCATTCATTGTTTTGGTTGTAAAAGAAAGAAAATCCCAAAGAGCTCTGAATGAGATTGCCATCTTGTGGAGAATCATGCAGTTTTGTAATGACACCTTCTAGAAATTAGGTCAAAATTGTCTTTAATCCAGCTGTAATGAATTCAATACAGGTTTTCCACATCCAGCAGAAGGAAAGATGACCATCATCTTTTCAGTCAGAGTCCCAATGTCTTCTTCCAATTCTGGGCACAAGTTTTAAACATGAATGTATAGTATGTTTAACTGTTGCATTAATATTCTCCCTATGGAATTATCCGTCCATTTCTCAGAGACCTGGCAGAAATACTGCCCAGAGTGATTCAAAATGGTGCATTTTATCCAGGATGGACCGCCTGGTTACTATTGTAAGTAGCTCCAGATGTCGCCCGAGCAGTGATTTAAAAATTCAGTGACATAGTAACTTTTGATACCATTCTGCCTCTCAGTCAATGTTGGGCTCCAGTCTCTCATCAATGTGGGGTCTAATGTCGTTGAGATGGGGTCCAGGCTCTTGCTGAGGTGATGTCTAAACTGTAATAGAGGTGAGGTCCAGTGTGTTACAGGTATGAGCTTCAACTTCATGGCAAAAAGGTGACGTGATTAACTTAGTGACTTGTTGAGATGACAAAGGCACCCAGTTGACCAGCAGTCTTTCACTACCTTAAACATTCATTCCCTCCACCACTTACATACAGTGGCAGCAATGTGCAGTATGTGCAAGATGCACTACAGCAGTTTGTCAAACCTCCTTCAATGGGACCTACCAAGCCCAGCTAGAAGGCGAAGGGCAGTAGATGCATGGGACCATCCATGCAGTCTCCCTTCAGCTCAACATCATCCTGACTTGAAACTATATTGCTATTCCTTTGCAGTTGCTGGTCAAAATCCTGGAACTTTGTTCCTTACAGCACCAAGGATATACCTACACAACATGGACTACAGCAATTCAGGAAGGCTGCTCATTACCTTTTCAAAAGCAATTAGAGGTGGACAATAAATGCTGGCCTCGAGAGTAATCCTCATATTTCATAAACAAATAAAAGAGAAGAGAAAAGTGAAGCTTTTACAAGCTTTGAGCGTTGATGTTGGAAGCCTCAGTTATACAGCAGTGTGCTTAGTTATGGGTGGGAGATTAGTGATGCCTCCGGTGGGTGTTTAAACAGCCTGATCTGTCTGCTTTGTTCCTCCTCATCCTCTTCACTGCAGTGGAAAAGCTGGTTCTTCAAGTGAAATAGCATAATGTCTTAAGGTACAAATATCACAAATGAAAAACACCAAAAGAAAAACTGAAGCAATCAACAGAGGGGAAATAGCAGTACCACACCTGAACAAACAAGCCTTCAGCAACAAACTATAACCCACAACAGCAACATTAGCAACTTAGATTTATATCCAAATAAGAAAATAATAGGATTTATGGTCAAAAACTTGGTCTCCTAAACCAGGAGAGGGAGTTAGAAATGCAAAGAGATTTAATACAGTTTTGAAGTGGCCTTTAATACTTCTTCTGCCTGTGGCCACAGCCTTTGGCAAGCCTGAATATCTTTATTATAGTGGAAACCATTTCAAGAGGCAGGCAGTGAGACAGATGCATGTTTGATTCATAGCTGACAGTCCCTCAGTGAGTACTGCAAAGTGACCACATCACAGTCTCAGAAAAGTTGCAGTGGAGCGATTGAATAGATGGGAATACAGTACTACACATTGATAATCTATACAATCTGCTCTGACTGGCTTCAAACTGGGCAAAAAATGTCAAGAAATTCGAACCAAACCCTGTGAATGTATCCGTTTAGTCACGGTGAGAAAAGCAGTGGTAATCACACCCTTGAGAGATTTTCTTTTCATATTCAATCATGGTATGTGAGGAAGGGCGGCATTTGTTGCCCATCTTAGACACATGAGTGGCCTTTAAGGGCATTTTAAGGGTAAACCATATCGTTACATGAAGCATGCCTGGGAGGGTTGGCAGATTTCCTTCACCAAAGGACATGAGCGAACCAAGTGGATTTTTCAGACAATCCGGAAATTTCATGGACACCATTAATATCTATTTTTTTCAGGTTTATTTATTTAACTGATTTAAATTCCCAGCTGCCATGACAGGACTTCAACTCATCTACATTACCAGTCTGGTAACATCATCACTATACCATAAGCCCAGAGGTACATAAAAGTTAGAGCCTGGATCAAGCAGGCTCATGTTGCACACTTTACTGATCTCACTGAGGATCTCAATGACAAAGATGGAAACGGATTGAAGGCCAATGACAGATACATTTGGCATCGGGTTTCTCTGTGTTGTGCTCTGCCTGAATGCTCTAGGATCAATTGGGGATCAGGAAACAGCTTGCTCTGCAAATCTTTTTTTTCCTTTTAACAGCTTCTGCTTTTTATACTATTGGAAACTAGACAGGAATAAGTCAGTACACTCATTCCTGTTGGCCTCCCTGTCCAATTGGCACCTGGACTCCATCTGCAAGTGGCAATGAGGGTGGCACTATCATTCTGTTGACCCAGGTCTTCCAGTCTCCAGACAGTCGGACACTGCACTGATTCAGAAAGGTATCTTGCAAGTCCTGATCACATGAGAATTTCTGGGAATTTGAAACTTACGACCACTATTTATCCAATTCAGAGTCAGAAACTTTAGAGGGTTCTATCTGCCACCATAATGGTCGCCCAGGAGAGGATAAAGGGCATTAAACCTGCTCTTGCTCCCAGCTAACAATAACCCTCACCCCTCAGTCAATCACAATCATCCCTGATATCGCCTTTGAAACCTGATTTCCCTCCCAAGACTTGACTTCATTGACACATGATTTCCTATTCCCCTACGAACACGCAACATTCTCCCCTACCCACCCCTGTCCCCACTCTCACATACTCAAACCCACAACACCTAGACCCCCAACACTCAACCCTCTTGACACTCGATCCCCTGACACTGGAAGCCACGCCCACACCAACATCTTCCTGCCCCGGCTTCTGGGCAGTCAAATGTATCCCCTCAACTGAACCCTGATCCTGATGCTTGACACACTCTGCTCTTTTACCTACTTACCTGTAACCAGTAATCCCTCACCAAGCTGCCATCCTACGCCCTTCCAACTGCTACCCTATCCCCACCCACTTATCTGCCACCTTACGCCCTCATCCATGTGTCTTATTTGCAAGACACCCTTACCCCACCATCTCGCTCACCCATCTGCTGTTCTATCTCCTTAATCACCTGCACTGAGCGTTATCAAACACTTATCTCCCTAGCCCCTCATCCCTTTACATAAAGAGCAAATGAGTAACTAAGGAAAGTACAGAGCCAATGAGAGACTATGGAGGTAATATGTGTGTGGGCCCAGAAGACAAAGGTACAGCCATCTTAGAATACTTTGCTTCAGTTTTCTTAATGATAAATGAGGATGCAGGTATAGACGTCCTCCACCTTGAAATGTTAGAATAGATTCACATATAGGAAGGGGAGTCACTGAAGGATTCATCAACCTTAAAATTGGATGAATCCATCCAAATGAGACATATCCCAGGCTGTGAAGAGAGGCAAGGGAAGAGATATTAGGGGCCAGAGGACTGCAGGACTGCTAATGTTGTTATTTTGTTAAAAAAAAGGTATGAAGAGATATACCAGGAAATTATCGGCCAGTCAGTATAACTTCAGTGGTGAAGAAGGGGAAGCTTTTAGAAAGAATTCTGAGGGACAGAATATATCTAGGCTTGAAGAGGCAGGGATTAGTCGGGGATACTTAGCAGAGATTTGTTACAAGGAGGTAGTGCTTGAATTCAACCGGGAAAGTGTGAGGTAATGTATTTGGGGAGCGCTAACAAGCAAGGGATTACACTGAAGATCAGAGTGACCGTGACGTGCATATCCACAGATCCCTGAAGGTGGCAGGGCAGGTAGATAAATTGGTTTAGAAGAAAGATGGGATCCTTGCTTTTATTAGCTAAGGCACAGAATAATTTTATGTTGGAACTGTATAAAATGCTGGTTAGGCCACAACTGCTTGCGGTTCTTGTCACCACATTGCAGGAAGGATGTGATTGCACGAGAGAGGATGAAGAGGTGATGCCTGGGCTGGAGGGTCTGAGCTTCGAGAGAAGTTTGGATAGGCTGGGGTTGTTTTCCCTGAAGCAGCAGGGGGGTTGAGAGGGGACCTGATAGAAGTGTGGGGCACTGGTATGATGGAAAAGAAGGCACTTTTTTCAAATAGTAGAACTATCAGAGACAGAAGGTTAAGAGGAAAGTTGAGGAGAATTTTATTTCACCCAGAGGATGGTGAGAGTCTGGAACTCACTGCCTGAAAGGGTGATTGGGTCAGAAACTTCTGCAACATTGAGGCAGCATTTGGATATTCACTTGTAGCGCCATAGTCTCCAAGGATATGAACCAAGAGCTGGAAAATGGGATTAGAGTAGTCGAATTTTGATTGATCTGTATGAACACATTGAGATGAATAGCCTCCCTCTTGCTTTAAATGTCAATGAGTCTATGAGAAGCTTGGACATAAAGGGCACACACTTTTTTAACAGAAAGTGATAGGGAAAATTTCTAGCAAGAATTGCCCTAAATCAACTTATTCATTTTCAGTAGGCAGTTATGGAGTGACCTAGGTTTAGGACAAAGTCACCTTCTTGTCATCTCAGCTGCCAATGGGCACCTGACAAGGAGAAATCAGTGACAAAGAAGATGCACAACAGTGCCTAATAAAACAGTTGTAAATTCATCTGCCAAAGTAAGCACATAAGCTTGCACTGCAGCATCAAACACAACTAGCTGAATCAGATTTTCAACACGTTCCCGTTATACTCACAAGTTTTCGCTTACATTTATTTGCTGTTCTGCTCCGGTAAGCAACATCCCATCTGGATAGCTGTTGACAGTGTCGCAATTTAGTCCTGGGATTCAAAGAACTCCACTACCATAACCTCAGAATTCAAACCACAGTATGACCAGTTACAGCAATATGCTCAAATAACCCCAATCTCTAGTTTTACAGATCACACTGCAGAGAAAAAACAAACCTCATCAAAGGACCTCATTTTAGAGCAAGTCTATATTTATTTTTGTTTAAATTCCGTATGTTACTTACTTGTGGAAACAGCTGCAGAGAATGGAGACCAGGGAGGATAAATAGCTTACAGTGGGGGAGGAGCCTGTCACTAACTCAGGATGGCAACAGTTATAGCACCAAGACCCTTCTACAGTTATGGTACATGACAACTGGCTGGATTGTGCAAGTGGGAAGAGGGAAGGCAGATTTTCTGCTTGGCCACTATGTTCCAAGGACAAATTCAAAACACAGCACAGCATCAGGATAGGTTTAAGCTGCAGAGGGCTGTGCCCTGGAGGTTTGAGATGAATTGCTGCTTTGTGGGAAGAAAAAATATGAATAAATCTGAACTAAATGTCAACAGGGAGTAATTGCCACCTTTAGAAAACCTATACATTGGCAGAAATATGAGCTGTACAGCTGGCAAGTCTCATTAATATGGAAGCAGCGATCACCTCAGATGACTTATTGTAGCTCCCCCATCAACACTACAGCTCATCTTTCTCTCAGACGGCAACTCTTCTGAGATGGACATACAGCTTAGTCAGGGAATTTGAGACACTGTAACACCATAGGTCAAGATAAAGCTCAGGAAGGGACTCTAAAACAATGATGTTCTAGATAAAGTAGGAGAGGTTACAGTATTCTTCACCCTTTGTACGGGTCTGAGATACTAAAACAGTACAGTCCTGTAGAACACAAAGGGCTGAACGTCACATCAATAACTCAATCTTATATTTTGAGCAGATCGAAGATGTGAAACTATCTTAGAATCAAAATGCTCATCATTATAAAATATCTCAAATAATACCAAAATAATAGTACAGAATAGCTTAACACAGGTCTAAAACATTATCTTTAACCACAGATCAGAAGGATGTATTATAATTACCAGACAAGTATTTACTAGTTACCACTGCAGAAATTGTTAACTGCAGTAGAAACATGTTATAATAACCAGAGATAGTATAAAGTAATACACATGGAAAGCAAAACAAAATGGTAGCGTAAGGGAGATCATCATGACTCTCCAGTTTTAATTCCTGTTTTGTTATCAAATTCAGATTCCATGCTGATTAAATAAATAAAAAATCCTGGCAGTTAGTCCAGCAACGTAGATCACAGCAAAATCTGATTCAATAGAAAAAAGTCTTCTTACGGGTTCCTGTCTATACATCTGTACCAGCTAATTTAAATCACCTCAACACCTCATGCACTGAAGATTATACAATCTACTCATTCCAATGATATACACCTTTCATGGGTCACTATACGTATTCCTTAACCACTTATTACAGGAAGGTGGAGTTACAGAGAATAAGCACAAGAATAGACAAGGAGAGAAAAGAAGAGTTGAGTTTAATCTGATTTTAAAAGTTTGAAATTACATTTACATTCAGACTCAGGTATCCTGAAATTCTTGGTTCTGCAGAAGAGTCATACTGGACTTGAAAAGTTAATTGCGTTTCTCTCTTGCAGATGTTGCCAGACCTGCTGAAGTTTCTCCAGCACGTTCTACATTTATTTCAGATTTCCAGCATCTGCAGTATTTTGTTTTTATCAGGTGTCCCCCTTCAGGTTGCACAGTCTGACCCCCTCATGGGGCTAACCTTGAGTCAATGGTAAATACTTTTACCTTTCCAACAGAAGGTTATGAGTTTATTGGCACACTCCAGAGATTTGAGTACCTGACTGAGGTTAAACAGGAAATATTGGGGAAAGAGTAGTTCACCTCATTATTGTTTGTGGGAGTTTGCTGTGCGCAATTTTGTAATTGCATTTCTCTAACAGTGACTAAAATGAAATTTACTTCATTGCTGCATTGAAACTGCAAGTCTTGACATTGTAAAATATGATTTATTAATGCAAATCTTACTTCTTTATCATGTTACTCTTAAAATTAAACGAGAAACTGGTTTTACAAAATGCTTCAGTGGTTACTGCAGTGATACAGTGTGCATGTTCCCCTAATCACTGAAACTCAATCCTCTCCATATTAATGCAGTTACAGGGTCAGTTCACATCAAACCATACACCTGCCTCCATTCTCTTTGTATGAAGAATAAATAATATTAAAAAGAAACAAAGTGAGCGTTTTCATTTTTGTTGTAATGACCTGTACCTCAACTGTTGCGCTGTAAGGTACTCTTTCTGAAACACAAAGCTATTGTTCATGTACTAACAGTTACACTACTTAACAGTTTTAATATAGAAAGCATTTTAATGTAAGTTCATTTCCGTATGGCAGTAGTTTCAGAAACACAAATGCATTATACGTGGTAGGTTACAGGGTTCTTTCAACATAATCCCTGCAACTGTAACACTTATAACCTATTGATAGCAAGCAGTTGGCTGGATTGATGCATTCCTTCCACATTCTTTGCAAACTGGTACACGATTAGACCATCCATGGACAGCATCCAGTTGGCTACAAGGGGGTCAATGAGGACCTCAAAACGACCCAGTTATAAGGTGAATAGAGCCTTACATCCGTATGGTATTTTTATCTGGTGGTGAGGTTGAACAACTGCTGTCCTTTAGGGGCAGGACAACAATAGACCGTAATGAGAGAACGTTATCACCTTAAATGGACAAGAATAAGAAATAAAGAAATTTTAATAAGGGAGGATGACTAAAATTTGAAAAATATGTAGCTTGACTGTTAGAGTTGTAAACCTAGATAAATGAATTAATTCTAGTCAGGATTGGCAATAGCATTCGGTGACATATTCACCCCAATCCAATCCTCATAAAAAATTAACATTATACGTATAAAAATATTCATGATGTCAGTAAAATAGACCAAAATATAACTTGAATCCTCTAGTATGTAATATAAGGGTGCATTCGTGCATTTGAAGATAATAACTGGATTATGATTTTTAATCTACATTCACATTAAGTCAAATCTATTTCTTCTATCTATCTCTCAATATCTTATTATGTTACCCACCTTTTATAACTTAAAGGAAAGGTTGAAAATAAGGTCAAGTTAATGACAGGGGCAGGTTATACAGGTGGAGAATGGGAGTGTGGTATTTCAGAAAACTCCACAAAGTGCATCTTTTCTACTTGACAGTTTTCATTTGGTTGTTTCCTGTCTGCCAGGATTAGCTTTCAGATGGACAGCGAGGACTTCTGAGCAGGAGCAGGTAGGTCTAACTTGCAATGTTTTATTGCATGCATTGCTTTAGGCTGAACTTCCTGCCCTGTGAGTTTCATTGTGATGAAAAAATGAGAAATAAATAACTCATCTTTCTAAAGAGATTTCATTTTATGTGAAATAAAATTAACTGTAGTTTAATTTTGGACTACAATTTTTAAAAGAAAATTAGTCTGCCAACTTCGCTCAGGAGAGCATGTCCTGTTAGCTTCTTGAATAATTTGAGAGCCCGATCCTCCACTGCTTGTGGTATTGATTACTTTCCAGGTAGGTGTTAGAATCCAATTGTGATCTATCCAACTTTCCCAATAAAATGCCAACTGTTTGGCAGCAACAGCGTTCCTTTAATAGTGTCCTTACCACCAGCTTGGGACATGACCATGAACACCAATATGCAAACCAGCAATGTAGAAAACTAGACTTTCTTGGACATAACAGCAGACTATTACATGTTAAATGGATGCCAAGGCAGATGGTGAAGTATGAATCCAGACACAAATCCTTTCTTCATTATAGATTTATTTCCAGAACGCATCTTTACAATTTCTCTACCTCCTACACCAAGAACAGTGTCCCAGCAATCCCACATATGTATTCAAAATATTTAATCAAAAAACACCATCTTGCTGTTTATCCTTAACCTTCACGATACAATTAATGTATGATTAACATCAAGGAATTCCACCATTCCACAGGGAGGTCAATAAAGTTATGGAAACCTATCAAAAATGTTTGTTTTGAGATAACAAGGTGTAGAGCTGGATGAACACAGCAGGACAAGCAGCATCAGAGGAGCAGGAAAGCTGATGTTTCAG
>NC_063347.1:15324402-15349208 GCF_021869965.1 Rhincodon typus
AGGAGCAGGAAGGCTGACGTTTCGGGCCTAGACCCTTCTTCAGAAATTTCTGAAGGGTCCAGGCCTGAAACGTCAGCCTTCCTGCTGTGTTCATCCAGCTCTACACCTTGTTATCTCAGATTCTCCAGCATCTGCAGTTCCTACTATCTCAGAAATGTTTGTTTTTGTGTTTGATGGCTTTCAATTAAAAAAATTATGTGGTCATAAAAGATCACGGGCTTGACCATAGTAAGAAGGCATGAGGTTTGAAAGCAGAAATCTTACAATCATAGAATTATACTGTATATTTCATTCACCAAGTCTATGCTAGAACAGCAATCAATCAGTTAAACCCACTCCTTTCTCTTGCCCAGATCCCTGTAACTTTTTTCTTGAAGAATTTTGAAATTTTCATTTGAAGACAATTAATGAATCTGTACCTATCAACTTCTCAGACACTGCATTCCAAATTCTAACTACTGGTTGCATAAATAAACTCTTACATGTCATTTCTGGTTCTTTTGCCAATCAGCTTAATCTGTGCCCCTGCTTGTCAACCCTTCATCCAGTGGATACAGTTCCTCTTTATTTACTTTACCTAACCACTTCATGGGTTTAAATAGAACTATCAAGTCTCTTCTTAACCTTTTCCGTTGTAAGGGGGGAAACCCAGTTTCTCCAGTCTATCGTTGGAACTGTAATTCCCCATCTCTGGAACTTTGCTCTCAAATTTATTCTGTATCCTCTCCAAAGACTTTGTGTTCTTCCTAACATATCTTGCCATAATTGGACATAATGTTCCATTGGGATTGAACCAATGTTTCTGATGGGTTTAGTACAATTTCCCAGTTTTAGAACACTATTCATCCAAATATAAATCTCAGGAGCACATTGCTTTACTAATTTCAGGAATATTTGTGCACAACCACCCCTAGATGGTTAAGTCTCTATTCTTGTGCTCGCTTTAAAATTACACCATTTTAGTACATCTCTTCATTCTTCCAATCAAAATGGATCACCTCACACACTTCTGGGAAATTGAATTTCAGCTGACAAGTCTATTAAAACCATTCTTAGTATTTACTCATTTCCAAATGTAGTGCCTTCTGAAAATGTTGCTGTAGTGAGCTCTGGCTTTAATTGTCCTCCCTTTCCCTCTTGTCAGAATATACTTAAGTTCTTTTGGAACAATTTTATTTTTAAAGGCTGCCCATTACTTCATTATATTTCTACCTGCCAACTTTTGACGTCAATTTATCTGGATCAGATCCCTGCTCAATTCACTGAAATTAGCCTTTCTCCAGTGAAGTGCTTTTAATGTTGAATGCTTTCTGACCCTCTGCATGAATAAACCCAATGGATTGTATGATCACCAATCCTTGATCTTCTGCATTATTGATCTAAACCCAATGATCATCAGCCCATCTTTCTTTGACCCTTCAAAGATATTATTTCTTTGTAGCACTATACTGTTTTCCTTAAACAAAACAGCTACCCCTCCTCCTTTTTATCACTTGCCTATTTTCCGATATGTACTTGAAACAATAAGCACCCAATCCTCCCCTTTCTCGAGCCAGTCTCCGTTGTCCCTACTGCATCGTATTCCCATGTGTTTATCTGTGCTTAAATCTTGACCAAGCCTATTAATATCACTCCATAAATGTACAAACATGTCCTCCAAACCTAATGTAGTTCTCTTGTTTTCTATGATCTCACTTCATTCTTGATCATTTCAAACCAGCTTTTTTAGTCATAGAGACATAGAGCTGTACAGCATAGAAACAGACCCTTCGGTCCAACTCGTCTATGACAACCAGATATCCTAAATTAATCTAGTTCCATCTCCCAGCATTTGGCCCATATTCCTCTAAACCCTTCCTATTGATATACCCATCCAGATGTCTTTTAAATGTTCTAATTGTACCAGTCTCCACTACTTCTTCTGGCAGTTCATTCCATACATGCACCACCAGCTGAATGAAAAAGTTGCCCCTTAGGTCTCTTTTAAATCTTTCTCCTCTCACCCAAAACCTATACCCTCTAGTTTTGGACTCCCCCATCCTGGGGAAAAGGTCTTGACTATTCACCCTATCTACAATTTTATAAACCTCTACAAGGTCACCCCTCAGCCTCTGACGCTCCAGGGAAAATAGCCCCAGCCTATTTAGCCTCTCCATATAGCTCAAACCCTCCAACCCTGGCAACATGCTTGTAAATCTTTTCTGAACCCTTTCAAGTTTAACAACATCTTTCCTGCAGCAGGGAGACCATAATTGAATGCAATATTCCAAAAGTAGTCTAACCAATGTCCTCTATGCACCATGCATCTGCTTTGTAAAACTGCATCTTGATGTTCAAGCCCCTGCTGAAGTTGTTTAACCCCTCTTCCACAGCAATGGTTAACCAGCCCACAAGATAAATATCTTGAGTTCTATCCAAGTGCAACCTATCCATTTGAACATGTCCCTCCTGCTACAGAGCTGATCCCAATTTCTGAGGAATTTGAAGATCACCTCTGCTCAATGTCACCAGTTACATATGCAGTTGTCATATCTTCTTAATATAGTCTCACTAGTGTGTAACGTGGAGAGTAATCAAGAGCAATTATTAGTTTCAAGGTCCTCCTTTTTAACCCTTCTGTGTCTCATTGAACTCAGAGAGAGCTAGGAAGAAATCTTAAGATGTTTGACACAATTTGCATAAAGGTTGAATAGCCTGGCATTAGATCCTATGAAAAAGTTACTGGCTAAATGTGATGTTCCATGAGCAAATATTGATATATTCATGACCTTTACCTTTCATATAAAGCTGATCTGCTATGGCATTGCTTATATGCAATATGAAATTGGATCATGTCTGTAATATTTAGTTACGAACATGACCAGTCCCGTCCGGGCTACTGCTCATGCTCTCCCTATAAGGGAAGCGATCCAACATATCCTGAAATCAAATAGATATCAACTCATGTTGCTCCAGGAAATGTTTCAAATTCAGCAGCTGCTTGGCTTCTCTCCTGAGAGAGAGGAGCTTGACTCTAGCATGTGTCTGTTTCACTTTCTATACATCTGATTAAATAAAAGGAGTGTTCCGTTATGGCTTTATGTTGTAAATAAAATGCGATATTTGAGATTTGACAGATGTGTCTCAAATCTTTTTTTAAATAAGTGTTCTCATCAGAAAGAGCACGTTGGGACATCAGCTGGGTAACGGGGAGCTAGAAAATACTGATGTGCATTTATAGTCACACTACATAGATATTGATCACAGTCGCATCTGAATGAAACCCTGAATGAAAGCCAAGTGGTTTCCAGCATGGAAACAGAGAAGAGTGGAGGGCCAGCTATTCCAAAACTGTTCTTGCACACAAATATTGACATTGACAGAGGCTTGGGAGCTGTCAACACTTAGCTGCAGATAGTGACTGTCTGAGAAACACCAGGACAACCCGAAGGACAAGACATAAGGATTTGAAACTATCAAAAATGTTGACATAGCATTGGCATGGAACTTACACAGAAAGGAAAATCCGCCATTTCTACCACTGATCCATAATTCTTCTTGCCTTTTTAGGGTCTTCTAATACTCAAAAGTTGATGTAAATTAATTCTTCCGTCATTGAGGTTCTTAAACCAGTTAATAAGAAGATGGTCACTGAAGCTTGCCATAAGTTGTAGCTAGAGAAATAGACAGTGAATGCTATACATTGGGGATTGACAACAGATAAAAGTTGATATTTTACCTGTTGCTAAACTTAATTACAGCCCAATTCACTGCAGGATACAAATCAATTACCAACTAAGATGAAGGAGATGACTTTACCTGGCTTCCATGCAGGATATTTGTGTAATGATTTATGTACTTATAGAATTATTTTTAAATGCAGACAATGGACATTGCTGTTCTTTGTTTAAATTTATTTTAAATTCCCTTTATTTTGCACTGTTCTGAGTTTCTTTCCTCAGGTCATTTTGCTTTACATCCATTAGTTGTTGTGACGAAGATGCTAGGACTGAGGGTGGGGTTTGATGGATAAGAAAGTCTACATTTTAACTTTGTACAAATTTAGTTTAATTTGTAGTTGGGATTAAACTGAAATGTGCAGTTTAAATTCTGTAGTCACCAACCTAAAACAAGGTTCTAACTGGGCTTCCAGTAAAACAGCAGCTTAATGAAGAAACAGCTGAAACTGGATCCTCATTTGTTCAATCAGATAGGCCTTTTATTTTAGGAGCATATAAAACTAGCCAACGTAGTGTGACATGGCACTTGAGTGCAGCCAATAATATAATACCGAGGTTATGTGATTAACAGAGTTAAGGGGAGGAACAGAAAGAGGTGTTTTGATGCTTTTGCTTACTCTAAACTTTTCAGTATCAGGAATTGGTTTTGAAACTGCCAGAGGAAAAGAAGCTGCTTATTTATTGAGCATCTGGTAAGTGATGAAGGTCTATTCCATTCCTAAGCTTAAATATAGCATAGTAAAGTTAATGAAATATATCAAAACATAACTTAATATAAAATAATAAGTATCTCCTTAGAACACATTAAGGATGACAGAATAGATAACGTGTTGCAGTTACAACATGTACAAGTTCCTTGATGATTGTTTGGTCTGGAGCAAACACTGCCACAGTATTTGTTAGTCAAGCAGCTTTGGCTCAGACATTATGAGATGGATACTGAACTATAGGCACTGTGATACATCAGGGAGGGGAGCGTTACCTGGATTCTTTGTAGCAGGAGTCAGCCACACCTTCTGGGTTGGGCCATTTGATTTCATAGAATCATTGAATCAATACAGTGCGGAAAGAGGCCATTTGGCCCATCGAGTCTGCACCAACCTCCGAAGAACATCCCACCCAGACCCAGACCCAGAACCCCATCTATCCCCGTAACCCTACATTTTTCATGGCTAACTCTCCTAGCCTGCACATCCCTAGACACTACGGGCAATTTGCCGTGGCCAAGGCAGCTAAACTGCACATCTTTGGACAGTGAGAGGAAACTGGAACACGTGGAGGAAACCCACACAAACACAAAGAGAATGTGCAAACTCCATATAGATAATCACCCAAGGCTCGAATCAAGCCCAGGCCCCTGGTGCTGTGAGACAGCAGTGTTAACCACTGAGCCATCATGCTGCCCAGATTTGTTCAGTGTTCAGTGATGAGACAATGTGACTGTGAGTGAGGCAGAACGGGGATCTAGCAAGAGTGCAGGAACCTTAGCTTTTGTAAGTGTCCAACTGGTTTTAGATTCTTTTAGCTTGGCTGGATGACACAGCTGTGGGGCGAATGTACTAACTGAGTATGGCATCATGGTAGAGGAAGCCATTCAAGAGGGTAGAGTAAGAAAGAATGTAGTGGTGGTAGAGGACAGTATAATGAAGGTGAATTAACACCATTCTCTTCGGCAAAGAGCATGAGTCCAAATGGTTGTGTTGCCTGCCCAGTGCCAGTGTTCAGGACATTAGCTCAGGGGTAGGGAGGAAATTACATTGGAAGGAGAAGGATCCAATCATTGTAAACCACCAGTGACATAGACAGGACAAAGAAGCAGTTCAACATAGTCAGAAGCAGAACCTCAAAAGTGATAATGTCTGTATTATTACCCGAGTCACAGACAAACTGGCATAGGGCAAATCAGATTAGAGAGATGAATGCATGGCTTAAAGACTGATAAGGAAATGTGGGTTCCAGTTTGTGGGGTACTGGCACCAGTACTGGATAAAGTAGGTTCTGTACTAATGGGACAGTGTCCAGCTGAACCATGCTGGGGACAGTGTTCTTGCCCGTTAGGTACTTTCAGCCTAACAATACACTCAATACGTAATTTTTAAAGGTTGCGAAGCTTCCTGTCTCTACTCTGTCCCAGGCAATGTGTTCCAAAATTTTCACCATCAGTTGGATAAAAAAAATTCCTTAAATCCTCTCAAAACATCCTGTTTTTTTCCTTTAAATTATAGTCCCTCATTATTGGCCCTTCAACTATCCACTCTTTCTATGCACTCTGTCCCAGCCCCTCATCATCTTATAGACCTCAATCGGGACACCCTCAGCCTTCCCTGTTCTCAAGAAAACAACATGAGCTTATCCAGCCTCTCTTCATTGTTCAATTTCTCTAATCCAGGCAACATCCCCGTGAATCTCCTCTGCACCCCATTCTGTGCAATCACATCCTTCCTATAGTGTAGTCACCAGAACTGCACACTGTAGTCCAGCTGGGGCCTAGCAAAATTCTTGTACACTCCAACGTGATCTCCCTGCTCTTTTAATCTATGCCATGTCTGATAAACCACCCTGTTAACCTACCCTATTAACCTATTCTGCTGCCTTCGGGGATCTGTGAACAAGCATTCTGAGATCCTTCTGATCTTCTTGGTGTCCTGCCATTGCGTGAGCTTCAGGCATAGGGCTTGTGCTTTTTCTCCAGTTTTAGTTCATAAGGTTGAGAGGGAGATGCACTTGCTGGCAAGTCTGTGTCTCCTAATTCTACACAGATCATGTAGCCAAATATCAAATGGAAAATCCAACTCTATTGGCAAAAGTAGAAGGTTCCATGGGTTGTCTCCAATGATGGTAACAGCCATTGTATTTTATTGTTCAGTGTCATGACCATGGGTCAGAACGCTGACATACTGCGGACATTCTTAACTTGTAATTCCAAATCTGTTTTTAAAAGAAGGCTGATACAGTGAAAGATAGCTGTGGATGTAAATTAAGTGACTGTTGGGTGAGAGAGAGAGAGAGACAGTCTCATCGAATGTCACACCTAAAGGATCAAAGGGAACTTCAAACAACAACTCTTCATAGAAGGAAGAAGCAAGTCAAAAAACTAAACTGTAATCTTTTATGACTACAAAGATAACGAGTGATTAATGACCATCTCTTCAACAACAAGTCACCTCCTGTGGATTATGTCCTGAACTGCAAACACATTTTGTGTTTTTTCCCTTTGAACAAACAAACGGACAGGGTTAAAAAGCCAGCTTCAATGCTACTGGACTGTGCTGGTGGGATTGAGGTTCTCTGTGCGCTAGTGGGTTAAGGATATCACGTGTTAGATTGAGTTTGTGAGTACAAGAGTTACCCAGAGTTGCAGGTAAAGGGACTCTATTACTCTGAGTGCTAGAAGTCAGCTAGCTAGAAAACCAGATAAAAGGATTCTGGACAACAAAAGGAACCTGTCTCACTCTGAATGCCGAATTCAGTCGTGGTCAAAGGGAACCAGAACAACAGAATCTCAACCAATCTACAAAACTAAGATTATTGAAATTGATTGTTCAACTACCAACATCAATGTGATCAGTATCCTCGACTGCATTGGCTGTAACTTTCAACTATTCTCTTTTTTTAATTATCTTTTTGGACTTACCCTTTGTTTGAAGTCTCTGTGTACATATGTTGCATTATTAATTACTAAATGTTGGAAGAATTAGAAAACTCACTCTTTGTTGACTCACGAATGACTGGTTACATTAGCTCTTTTTACAGCATAAGATCATTTGGATCTGGGAGAAAGGTATCAACAGGGAAAGTGATCTGTTTTTAAATCATTTTGTGACCAATAAGTCGATGGGTAAACAAAGATGGGGAGCAAGTTCACCTCTTCTTATTTGGGATCTTAACAATTTGGGATATCCTATCCAGAACCATATCAAATTGGGGAACCTCAGCTGGTTAGTGCTTTTGTAAATAGAACATCTGTGCACAGCCACTGAAATAACTTCCACTGGATACTGACTTAATGAACTCTCTCATTCATGTGAACTAATTCCAATGTCTTTGATTTTAATGCCAATGTCTTTGATTTATCTGTGGATAAAATCAGTCACTGCCAGCATCAAGTTCTGAAATCCAGTCTATAAGGTACTGACTCAGCAATGACTAGCTTTCTCTCTGACTACATGAGGATTAGGGATCATATCCCAACCAGCAGGTGGTTACTAGGTACTCAAGAAACAATTGAGCCTTGGAAGCTGGATCTTCAGAACAACATGCCCTGACTTGCATGAGGACTTGCAGCAGAAGAGAGATCTTTTGTTTTCATCCTGTTTAAAATCATCTATTTTTGAAATGGACATTTAGCTGGAGTGACAACATAGCTACCACTAATTGCATGATGCCAGTTGACCACAATTTCTGGAAAGTTCGGATCAGCAGAAGTCAGTGGACAAAAGCTTACATTATTGGTCAAGGTGACCACTGAAATGCCTTATTGCTCAACTAGGTGATCATTGTTATTTGATACCAAACACAAGAGTTTTAGGCCTGGATATAAAAACCCAACTCATTAGCTGAATAACTAAGATAGAAATCCAAGTTGCATGACTGAAAGTGCTAGTTTGTTTGAACATCATTAATACACAGTTCTTAATCCTTTCTCCAGTCTGCTTGTAACACCAGAACAGTAAGCAGTTCCAAACTTACTAATGGGTGAATCTGATCTCTACCTGTCTCAAAAGTCTGATTTCTGGAAAGAATCCTTTATTTCACATGCGAAGTGAACCACTTTCCAGCTTATAACTACTTTGCCTTCACTAGCTATTTGGCTGGTTAGTGCTTTTGTAAATAGAACATCTGTGCACAGCCACTGAAATAACTTCCACTGGATACTGACTTAACGAACTCTCTCATTCATGTGAACTAATTCCAATGTCTTTGATTTTAAGTAATTTGTAATTTGTAGCCTATTTCCTTTCTCACGTGTGAATGTGTTGTGAACCATTTCCCTGGGTTTTGAATACTCTAGTAAAGTCTACTTTGTATTCAAACCTAAAGAATTTGCTGCACGTTATTTTTAAACTGGACCTCACAAACAAGGTTTGGGCAAACACATTACTGCTTATTTCTAAAAGCGAAAAGAAAAATAGAAAAGGCAATTAAAAGCCACTTCAGTTATGGATGGAAGAGGAGAATAGTAAGAATAATTCAACTCACCTCTCTAGATAGCATTGAGTGACTGTGAGCTACACAAGTTCATCAGTGATGTTACCCAAGGAGGTAGCTCATGCCAAGAGGCCAGTAGGGAACACAAAGCTGTGACTCAAGGATGCTATCATTGACTTGAAAGCCCTCAACATCAATCACAACAAGTGGGAAACTCTAGCTGATGCTCAATTGTCAATGTAGACACCAGTTATGGACAGGAATTTGCCACCACAACATGTGATTTCAGAAGCTCCAAAGTGTCACTAGCCCTGTAAACTAGGCATGAGCAGAGAGCATCCTTCACAACTGGCAAGGGATAACTTCATGTGTGGTAACTGCAACAGAATTTAACGTTAAAGAATCAGCTTGTTCAGCTATCAAATGAAGTGATGTAATCTGACCTCATCAAAGTTTTTGAAGATGTATTCCCATCAGCTGTTAGTGGGAGAATGTCAACCAACCAATAATATTTATTCCAACTTTTAATAAAAGCTTACTTATTCAATTTTGTAATCCTATCTGTCAAACTGTATTCATGAGGGAACTGTTGAGACACTATAAGCTTATTAGGAGAAGAATGACATAGTCCTCACTGAATCTGCATGGTTCTACAATGTAAATGGATTAATCTCCAAACAGTCTTTAAATACCATTCTTTGTCTCACTTCCATTTACTGAAATTCTGTGGTAACAGTTACTCTGTTCCACAATTGATTTCTATCGTAGGCTTCCCAAAATTATTATTAAATCAGGAAAAAAAGACTAAATTGTTGTTTTGTGTCCATTTTTCAGCTTGAAACAATCAAGAAATTGTTTATAATGTACTAACCCTTCAAACAAATGAAAAGAAAGAAATCGAAACCTGCTCAGCAGCATTTGAACAGAGCTCAGCTCATGGGCGACGAACTACTGAAAAAAAAAGCAGGCACTTGAAAAGGGCATGGAATCTGGCACTGATGTAACTGCAAAACAATGTTGGATGTTGAAGAGAGGGGTGTACAGGGTTACACTGAAGTAACTTCTGATGCAGAATTGTACAATGTCAGGTCCTCAAACATAAGGTAATTTTTCAGTGACTGTGGGATGTCAAGAGTCCTGATGGCATGTAGCCTCCGATAGCCAATCAACTCACGGATCTTCAGCCGGCAGGTTTGCTTTAATGATAGTGGGTTCTTCTGATACCCGTCTATCCAGGACAGGAAGGTGGTCTTGGAAGCCAACTGTTTAGGGGCCTCTCCGGTGTTCTGAAATAATAACACACTTCAAAGTGTCACTGCTTTTGAGCCGTAGCTCAGTGGATCACAACTTAAAAATGTAAACTTAGCGCTAGTGACTCTGCAATCTAAAGCCAAAGGGACAATGTGATATCACTGGAAAATGAATTTTGAAGCTGTAACGGCAACACATTTCAGAAGAATACTTACTTTTTTTAACTTCTATTAATTTGCAAATCTAAAGATTAATGAAGGTACATTCTATTAAGAAAGGATATACCTTAATTACATGCATATCACTTTTATTCAAAGATAGTCCATTCTCCAATTAAAAGTGTGTGCCCTTCTTCATATATGCTGTCAGTTTCTCCAGCACTTTCTATTTTTAGTTCAGACTTATAGCATCGCAGTAATTTGCTTTCACTTCTATAAAGTATCGCTTCTGTTTTCTGGTACAACCATCAATTTACTGATGACCCAGGTAATGTT
This sequence comes from Rhincodon typus, assembly GCF_021869965.1. Classification (NCBI taxonomy): domain Eukaryota; kingdom Metazoa; phylum Chordata; class Chondrichthyes; order Orectolobiformes; family Rhincodontidae; genus Rhincodon; species Rhincodon typus. The sequence continues at coordinate 15,335,015 of NC_063347.1, forward strand.
CTGGGGACCTGGTTTCAAATCCCACCATGGCAGACAGTGAAATTTGAATTAAATTTTTAAAAATCTGAAATTAAATGTCTATTCTGAATTAAATCTGTTGTTGATTTTCAGAAAACATCATCTGGTTCACTAATGTCCTTTAGGGAAGGAAATTGCCATCCTTATCTGGTCTGGCCTACATGTGACTCCAGACCCACAGCAATGTGGTTGACTCTTAACTGCCTTCTGGGTAATTAAGAATGGGCAATAAATGCTGGCCTAGCCAGCAACGCCCTCATCCCATGAGTGAATGTACAAAAAAGTTTCCTTTTGTTGCAAACTGATTGAGTGAGCATTGTGACAAAGAAGAACCAAATTGTGGCTAGCAACCATTTTAGTAATTGGAATAACTAAGAAATTTTGTATTACATAAAATTGAAATAGAATTTGAAACCATATGATCTGCCAAAATATAACATTTATTAAGAGGTACCAAGTCCCTCTGTAAAATGGATAAAGTTGCCAGCTCTTGAGCTACTGCCCTTGGCACTTTTGGCTGCCAGGTAGGATTTTCTGATCCCTCTACACACCATGTTTGAGTTCAGAAACTCAATATGACAGCACATTCCTGAGCTACAATTCAGAGCACTTTTAAAATTCTTTTTCATATCATTACTCAAAATTACTCAAAAGGGGTGGCATGGTGGCTCAGTAGTTAGCACTGATGCCTCACAACACCAGGAACCCGGGTTCAATTCCACCCTCGGGTGGCTGTTTGTGTGGAGTTTGCTCATTGTATCTCTGTGAGTTTTACCCGGCTGCTCCAATTTTCCTCCCACAGTCCAAAGATGTACAGGATAGATGATTGGCCATGCTAAATTGTCCAGTAGTGCCAAGGATATGCAGGCTGGGTGGATTACTCATGGGAAATGCAGGGTTACAGGGATAGGGGTGGGTCTGGATGGGATGTTCTTTGGAGAGTCAGCGTGGACTCCATGGACTGAATGGCCTGCTTCCACATTGTAGGGATTCTATGATTCAAAATAATTGTGGCAAATACTTATATTTGGTTTTACCAAATGATAACTGATGTTACCAAAACAAGTTACCTGTTTGTGGAACTTCATTGCAACTAAAAATGGCTGTTATGTCCCTTAATTTACAGCAGTCACTAGGCACCAGATATACTCAATCAGCGCTGAGGCACTTGGGGATATCCTAAGGTTGTGAAAGGAAGTATATAAATGCAAGCATATTTTATGTAGTGTCACCATTATTTAGATACAGCATTAAACTAGAATCATGATAATTAGATGACAGAAATGGGAAAAGGCTTGGAAGGAAATTTTATCTGTGCTCTCCCCCCTCATTCTGCACAGAAATATATTGCCATAGCTTGCATTCAAAATGAAGTTGCCTGTTTTCCTTATAAAATCCTTGGCACAGATTGGCTGAGGAAGGAAAGCACTCAACCATTCCACAGTTTCAAGGTAAATAGAGAAAATTAAAATCAATTATTATTTTAGGTCTGAGACGATGTTACTTATTAAACAATCCATTTGACTGCAATTAATTCCATGTAAGAATTAGTCTATCTATATATAGACATTAACATTACAGAACATGGGTATTGCCGAGAAAAGACACGTTACTATTGCGAAGTTGGGTACAGCACTTATGCATTGGGAGGCAGGAAACTAAAATTTGTAAAATGTTTGTAAAATGCGAGAGGGGAAAGCAATGTGTGGCACCTTTAAAAGATCATGTGCTTTTTCTTTGCTTAGAGATTTAAAATGGATGTCTGTGAGCAGCAGCTTGAAAGTTTGCAAGTACACAGAGAGCACCTGAATTTCATCATTTGTACCAAAAGGCTGCACAGTTAGCAGGCCAAGCAGCTGTTTTTAATATTGACAACAAGTTTTCAATTTAGTCAATAAATTTGAATCAGGCACTTCGATACCGAAAGCCGATTGAATTTAAATCTGATGGTTTTGACGACATAAGACCAATCCTACTGTAAGAAGTTGACATGTCATCAAGGGTATAAAAGAAGGGGGCAGTTGGACAAAGACTGCAGAGCTAACTGCCATCCGCCAGAGCTAACAGCCCTCGGCTCTCAAGAGAGAATCACTGGCTCTTACAGTCTCCTCTAAGTTTTAGAGAAAGCACTATCTAAATAACAACGGTACCAAAGGCACAACTAGTGAATATTCCTGAATGAGGAATCAACAGAGAAGGCATTCCTGACAGAAGAATTGACAGAGAAGGCACAGAACATTCCAGAGGACAAGTAACCTGGCTGTAATTTCAAGAGGCTAAGTTCTGTTTCATTTTATATAAGTGGGACTTGTCTTTATTGGAACAGCATAGCATTAGAATCTTGTTTTATTTGGGAATAGTCAGTCGTTAGAATGAATTTATTCAGCTTGTTAATGGTATATTTAATTTGTTTACTGTTACAGTTAGATAAATAAATTGTTACTTGTTGATTTTAACCTGAGTGTCAGGGATTTATTTTATTTAACCACTAGAAGTTGCTGAAGAACAGGTTACACTACTTTTCACATCCTTTCACAGATTTTGGGGAAAGGTGCTCCTCTTTGAGTGTTTCGGTGTTAGTTCTCAAAGCGGGTGGTCAACCTCCGCTTTATAACAGTTTGGCGGTTCTTGTCCAGGATTTGGATGGATCTGAAAGGGCCTGAACAGGTTTGGACAGATCTGAACAGATTTTAACAGACTTGGGGACTAGTGCTCTAGATGTTTAAATAAAACTTACGTGAGAAGTGGAAAATCTGTTTAATTTCAGTTGCTTGTTGTTGGTTAAATCAAAAGTGGGAAAATGGCTCTTAATGTTGCTAAAGAATTTCTAGGGTTCAAAGGTACTTCCCAAACTTGCCAAGAAAATTTAGAAAGACAGAGAAGGGAGACACTTTTAAATTAGCAGACAGGTTAAAATTGGGTTTAGCTAGGGGTAATAGGAAAGCTGAAATCATAACAGAGTTAGCCAAGCATTTAGGTATATCAGAGAAACAGTCAAGTGTAGCAGAGTTAGAAAAAATTAAAATGCAAACAAAACAACTGGAGTTTGAAGACAAAGAAAGGGAAAGGGGACTGAAACAGTTTGAATTACCATTAAGAGCAGAAGAAGGAAAAAAGGAAAGAATTCCCTGGAAAAGGAAAAAGAAAAGAAAAGAATTGCCCTAGGAGAACAAAAAAAAACATGGTTTGAACTTCGGAAGTTGGCAAATAGACAGGAAAGTCAATTTAAAAGGATGAAGATAAAGTTTCAAGGTAGTCTTAGTGAGGAGGAGAGTGAATATGAGCAAACCCATTGTGGCCAAAGGCCTAGTAGGGATATAATACAAATATGTTCAAACATTACCAAAATTCAATGAAAAACATATAGAAGCTTCTTTTATTTCCTTTGGGAAATTGGCTAACCAAGTGAACTGGTCAGAGACCATGTAGGTAATGTCAATTCAGTCTAAATTGGTAGGCAGGGCTAGTGAGGTGTTTGCAGAGCTGTCACTGGAGGTGTCAGGAGAGTCTGAAGAAGTTAAACAGGCTGTTTTGAGTGCTTACGAATTGGCACCACATGCACATAGACAATGTTTCAGAAATGTAAGAAAGGAACCAGGTCAGACTTGTACTGTGTTTGAAAGAATTAAACAGAACAACTTTGATAGATGGATGAGAGCATTAAAGATAGAAAAGACACAGACTTAGAGATATTATTCCGCTGGAGGAGTTTAAAAACTCACTTCCAGAAATGATCAGAACTCATGTTGACAAACAGAAAGTTAAAACAGCGAGAAGAGCTGCAGAGATGGTGGATGAATATGCTTTAGCGCATAAATCAAAATCTAGCTTCCGACAGCAATTTCATTCCATGAGGGATAGAAATTGGGAAAGAGGGAGATCTTTCAATGAAAAATGAAAAGTAGATCACACTGGGAACAGTTTACCACATGTGAATAAAGAAACCCAAGAGGGTGGAAAAGTGGTGAAAGACCTCAGGTGTTTTCACTGCAATAAAGTCGGACTCACAAAGTCTCGGTGCTGATGGATTAAGAGCGGCACTGGGAAAAAAGATGCGGTAAAAGAGGCTAAACCAGCAGGATTAGTTGAGGTACTGAAGGAAATCCTAAGGGAAGTTGAGGAGCTGCAGGAGAGTCCACAGCCTAGTCACGGTTGGAGAGGAAGATAGCACCTGATCTTGGGTAAGATTTACTCAGGTAGAACAGGGGGAGTAGGTAAAGAAGTTAAAATGTTGAGAGATACAGGAGCTAGTCAGTCTCTAATAGTAAGAGATGAAAATATTTACACTCCTTCTGAAATATTCCCCAAGAGGATGCTAATCTGTGGAATAAATGGAGAGAGAATTAGTGCTCCCCGTGTAAGATAAGGCTAGAAAATCCAATCAAGCCTGGGGAGGTGATAGTGAGAGTGATGGAAAGAGTGGTTATTCCAGGAATACAGTTTGTTCCTGGAAATGATATTGCTGGACCACAGGTGGGACTGATGCCCATTGTAGTGGAAAAGCCAAAAGAAAAGCAGCGAACTGAGGAGTTAAAAGAAAAATACCCTGGAAATTTTCTGGACTGTGTGGTGACAAGATCCCAATTCCAAGTTAAAATAAGTAGGAAAAACAGAAGAGAAAGATGAAGGAGTTGAGGTCCAGTTAACTGACACTTTGTTTAATGAAACGGTAAAGGAAAAACCAAAGCAGGTAGAGGATCAGGCAGAGGTGTTTCGTTCTGAAAGATTAATGAAGTTACAACAAAAAGATGAGATGATAACAGATTTATATCATAAAACCTATTCAGAAAAGGAATCAAAATGTATTCCAGAATGTTATTATCTTAAGGATAAAATCTTAAGGTGGAAATGGAGACCTGGGCAGGTTAGTGCAGATGAGAAATGGAAGTTCACCAGATTGTGTTGCTGGTAGAATACAGACAGGAAGCATTGTGGGTAGCACATGAATTGCCTGTAGGAGGTCATCTAGGAGTGAGGAAGACTCAGGCTAAGATACAGCAGCATTTCTATTGGCCTGGATTACATAAATATGTGGTTGAGTTTAGCCATAACTGTCGTATCTGGCAGATAGTAGGAAAGCCACAGGCAGTAATTAAGCCAGCACCTTTGATGCTCATTCCTGCGTTTGAAGAACTTTTTACACGGGTTATGTTTGTTTGTGTACGTCCCCTCCCTAAAACCAGTGGGAACCAGTATTTGCTAACCATAATGGATGTGCCTACCAGGTTTCCGGAGACAATTCCATTACGGAATGTCAAGGCAAAAAAAAAGTTGTGGAGGAGTTGCTTGCTTTCTTTACCCATTAGGGACTACGCAGGGAGATTCAGTCAGATCAAAGGTCTAATTTTAGTGCCAAATTATTTAAGGAGGTCATGTTAAATTTAGGCATCAGACACTTTAAATCAAGTACGCACCATCCTGAAACCCAGGGAGCATTGGAAAGGTGGCGTCAGACCCAAAAGACAATGCTGAGGGCTTATTGCCAGGATTACCCAAATGATTGGGACAAAGGTATTTGCTATTAGAGATGCTCCAAATGAACTGACTTAGTTTACTCCATTTGAATTGATATTTGGATATGGAGTGAGAGGGCCTTAAAATTAATTAAGGAAAAGTTGATAGGTCCGAAGTCAGAGATCTCACAGCTGGATTATGTATCTGAGGTGAGAGAAAGATTAAACAGAGTAGCTGAATTAGCTAGAAAACATTTGAAGATGGCACAGCACATCATGAAGCAAGAAGTAGATAAGAAATCCACAATTCGTACGTTTGGGGATAAAGCATTGGTGCTGTTATCAATGGTAGGAGATCCCTTCAAAGCAAGTTATAGTGATCACTATCAGATTGAGAAGAAGTTAAGTCAGGTGAATTATCTGATAAAGATGCCATAAAGGAAAAAACTTATCGGGTATGTCATGTGAACAAACATGCTGAAACATTACTGTGACAAGGAAAGGGAACGGTATTAGTTACTGCCACTCAGAGTGAGGAATCAAATCCAGATGATTTGGATTTTGATTTGCCTCAGAATAAACTGAATAAAGATGAAGTCCTTAAGGAATGGGATAGGGTAGTGTGCTATCTGTTCCAGGAACACAGAACTGAATTGAACGACTTGTTGCAGTGCTATGAGGACCTATGTAGGAATAGAATGGGGAGGACGAATGCCATAGTACATGAGCAGACGTAGGGAATGTTGTTCTGATAAAACAACAAACTACAGCCTTAACCCTCTCAAAGTAGCGCAAGTTCAGAAGAAAGTGGAAGCAATGCTCCAAGAAGACATCATAGAGATGAATCAAAGTGAGTGAAGTTCACCAATCATGTTGGTTCCCAAACCTGATGGTACTCAATGATTCTGCATAGATTATCGGAAGGTCACGCTGCAACCAAATCTGACTCATACCCAATTCCAAGGTTGGAGGATTGTGTAGAAAAAGTAGGACAAACCACTTACATCATAAATTTGGACTTACTTCGTTGATACTGGCAAGTAACTTGTCGGTCAGAACAAAAGAAGTTTCTGCTTTGTCACCCCAAATGGACTATATCAATTTAAAGTATTGCCCTTTGGAATGAAAAATGCACCAGCCACTTTTCAAAGGCTTATGAACAGAGTTGTTGCAGAATTGACTACTTGTGCCATCTACTTAGATGACCTAGTGATCTTTAGCCATTGGTGGAAAGAGCACATGGAGCATTTGGCAGAGGTCTTTGAGAGGCTACGGAAGGCAAAGTTGGTCATAAACTTGGCAAAAACAGAATTCATGAAGGCGGAAGTGACATTCTTAGGGCACAATATTGGATGGATGACACCGAGGAACCTGAAGAAGAAGGCCATTGAGGAATTTCCAACACCATCCTCAAAGAAGGAAGTGATCCAATTTTTAGGTTTGAGCAGATTCTACAGGAAATTTGTACCAAGCTTTAGTAGCATAGTCACACCGTTGATGGATTTGTTAAAAAAGAACACGAAATCTCAGTGGACAGAAAAATGTCAGGAGACGTTTGAGAATTTGAAAGCGGTGTTAACACTGCACCAGTTTTAGTCAACTTTTTTGAAACCCTTCCAAGTTGCCATCAATGCAAGCAATGTAGGTGTTGGAGCTGTGTTATTACAGGAGGGTGATTGTTGAATTGAAAGACCAATTCGTTATTTTTCAAAAAAACTCAATATCCACCAGAAAAAATATTCAACCATTGAAAATGAGTTATTGAGTTTGCAAACAATGCATCAGAGACAGTTGTGTATACCGATCACAATACTTTGGCTTTTCTGGAAAGATTTAATGACAAGAACACCAGATTATTTCATGGGAATCTCATGTTACAAGCATGTAATTTATAGATTGCACATGTTGCGGGTCATAAAAATATTATTGCAGATGCTTTATCGTGAGTTTAAAAGAAAAATATTTATATAAGATAGAAATGCTAGTATTCAATTCTATATATATACAGAATAAATATGAAATGTGTAACTCTACATTAATGAGCTATGGGATCCAGCAATATAATAGAGTTAAGGTTTTAAAAGAAAAATGAAGCTATCTTTTCTTAATAGCCGTTCATTTTTTTCTTAAGGAGGGAGATGTTGTGAAGTTGCATTGAAGGCTATACAGTTAGCAGGCAAAGCAGCTGTTTTTGCATTGACAACAAGTTTTGAATTTAGCCAATAAATTTGAACCAGGCACTTAGATACCAAAAGCCAACTGAATTTAAATCAGATGGTTTTGACAACATAGGACCAATCCTATTGTAAGAAACTGATATGTTCATCAAGGGATAAAACAAAGGGGCTGTTGGACAAAGACAGCAGAGATAACTGCCATCCACCAGAGCTAACAGCCCTCAGCTCTCAAGAGAGAATTGCTGGCTTTCACGGTTTTCCCTAAGTTTTAGAGAAAGCACCATCTAAATAACAAAGGTATCAAAGGCACATCTCGTGAATATTCCTGAATGAGAAATTGATGGAGAAGGCATAGAACATTTCAGAAGACACGTAATCTGGCTATAATTTTGAAAGACTAATTTCTATTTTATTTTGTATCAGTGGGACTTACACTTATTGGAACAGCATACCATTAGGTTCTTGTTTTATTCAGGAATATTTAGTAGTTAGAAGGTATTTATTCAATTTGGTAATAGTATAGTTAATTTGTTTACTGTTAGAGTTCAATAAATAAATTGTTACTTGTTGATTTTAAAGTGAGTGTCAGGGATTTATTTTATTTAACCACTAGAAGTTGCTGAAGAACAGGTTACACTATTTTTCACACTCATTTTACATATTATGGGATGTGGTGCTCCTCTTTGGGTGTTTCGGTGTTAGTTCTCAGAGGGGCATCAACCTCCGCTTTATAACATTATAGTGCAGCTTTTCATCTTGTACAGATCAGGGCAATTTGCAAGAATATCTATATAAAGGGGAACAATGTTTTTACAATGTGTGAGAAGAGAATGCTGATTTGTTTTCAGTGGAACTCTGACAAGTGATTAGTTGGCAATGCCTCTGTCATTCAGAGTTCATTTACCAATCAGTGGGTCCTTCTTAAACAGTATAAACATCTTGTTCCTATTTACTCTAGCATTCTTGCAAATTGTCCTGATAGGTGGAAGACAAAAAAAGTTTCAACAAGGTGTGTGATTTCTCAGCAACACCCATATTTTTTATTTGTGAAATTGTCTGTATGAGGTAGGCTAAATTTTGAAATTACTGAAAACAAAAGTCAGGAGAGATGCAAAATAGACTGCTGACTTGTCACCAGTTTTACATGATTTCATACATTTGAGGTCCATCTCATGGTCATGAACAAAAACAGAAACTGCTGGAAAAGCTCAGCAGGTCTGGCAGCATCTATGGGCAGAGTTAACATTTCGGGTCCAGTGACCCTTCCTCAGAACTCCTCATGTTGCCTGATGCTGCTGATGTACCAATGCTTCTTTTTTTTCCCCATACCTTATTTCTGTAAGTGATTTTTGCTCCAGACAGGACAAGCAGTCGCAAACAGTCAAGTTGTCCACTACAGGCAGCCAAGTACATGGGGGTTACACCCCAGTTGTCAGGAAGGTCTACATCTGCTCCATTCTGAAATAGAGAAAAGATGGGGAGGAAAAGCTTGATGCTAAATCTATGAGATATAATGGATCTTTTAAAAATTTCTTGCAGGTGGTTACATGTTGAAAAGATTACAATGTGTTCACGTCCTTTTGAATTTCTTCCACTATGGACTTTTATCATTTTACCCTCTTCTTTGATATCCCTGGATAACACACTGACCCCAACTGAAAATCTGAGCAGACAATGTGTTCCCAAGCATTATCAGTTGTTAAATGTTGTAGGGGAGTCCTGTTCTTCTTTGTGGAACTCAGTGCTCCAACCTCCACCTTATGTAGATCCAAGGAAGCAGGTCCAATGCAGCCAGAGATGAGGATAGAACTGAGAAACCAATTTGATCCACAATGGCTGTCCTACCAACTGAACTGGTCAAACTGTGCAAGGAGTCAGAATTGCTATGGAAACATACAATCTTACTTGCATGTTTTAGCCTGGAGCTATGGATTGTGATGGTAGAGTCCCCAGTTCCTTTCCAGTATGCAGCTAACCAGGAATTTACTCCACTGTTACCATCTACCTATGTCATCTTTGGAAGGATTTACAATTTAACGTTCAACCTGTTTGGCCAAGTTACGACACAAACTCCATGGCAGTCAAGTTCTGGAGTGGGACGTGAACCTAGAACTTCTGGCTCAGAGGCAGGGACACTATCCACTGCATCACAAGATCTCTTCACTGAAGAATTAAACTGGTTATGTCCATTCTGAGACAACAAGGTGCAGGGCTGGATGAACACAGCAGGCCAAGCAGCATCATAGGAGCAGAGAGGCTGACGTTTCGGGCCTAGACCCTTCATCAGAAAAGGGGGAGGGGAAGGGGGTTCTGAAATAAATAGGGAGAGAGTGGGAGGCAGATAGAAGATGGATAGAGGAGAGGATAGGTGGAGAGGAAACAAACAGGTCGAAGAGGCGGGGATGGGGCCAGGAAAGGTGAGTGTAGGTGGGGAGTTAGGAAGGGGATAGGTCAGTCCAGGGAGGACGGACAGGTCAAGGGGGCGGGATGAGGTTAGTCGGTAGGAGATGGAGGTGCGGCTTGAGGTGGGAGGAGGGGATAGGTGGGAGGAAGAACAGGTTAGGGAGGCGGGGTCGAGCTGGACTGGTTTTGGGATGCGGTAGGGGGAGGGGAGATTTTGAAACTTGTGAAATCCACATTGATACCATTGGGATGCAGGGTTCCCAAGCGGAATATGAGTTGCTGTTCCTGCAACCTTCGGGTGGCATCGTTGTGGCACTGCAGGAGGCCCAGGATGGACATGTCGTCTAAGGAATGGGAGGGGGAGTTGAAATGGTTCGCGACTGGGAGGTGCAGTTGTTTATTGCGAACCGAGCATAGGTGTTCTGCAAAGCGGTCCCCGAGCCTCCGCTTGGTTTCCCCGATGTAGAGGAAGCCACACCGGGTACAGCGGATGCAGTATACCATATTGGCAGATGTGCAGGTGAACATTGCTTGATGTGGAAAGTCTTCTTGGGGCCTGGGATGGGGGTGAGGGAGGAGGTATGGGGGCAGGTGTAGCACTTCCTGCGGTTGTGGGAAAAGTGCCGGGTGTGGTGGAGCTGGAGGGGAGTGTGGAGCGGACAAGGGAGTCACGGAGAGAGTTGTCCCTCCGGAAAGCAGATAAGGGTGGGGAGGGAAAGATGTCTTTGGTGGTGGGGTCGGATTGCAGATGGCGGAAGTGTCGGAGGATGATGCGTTGGATCCAGAGGTTGGTGGGGTGGTACGTGAGGACGAGGGGGATTCTTTTTTGGTTCTTATTGCGTGGACGGGGTGTGAGGGATGAGTTGCGGGAGATGTGGGAGACACGGTTGAGGGCATTCTCGACCACTGAGGGGGGGAAGTTACGGTCCTTGAAAAACGAGGACAACTGAGATGTACGGGAGTGGAATGCCTCATCCTGGGAGCAGATGCGGCGGAGGCGAAGGAATTGGGAATAGGGGATAGCATTTTTGCAGGAAGGTGGGTGGGAGGAGGAGTATTCTAGGTAGCTGTGGGAGTCGGTGAGCTTGAAATGAATATCGGTTTCTAGGTGGTTGCCCGATATGGAGACAGAGAGGTCCAGGAAGGGGAGAGAGGTGTTAGAGATGGTCCAGGTAAACTTAAGGTTGGGGTGGAAGGTGTTAGTGAAGTGGATGAACTGTTCAAGCTCCTCGTGGGAGCACAAGGCGGCGCCGATACAGTCATCAATGTAACGGAGGAAGAGGTGGGGTTTAGGGCCGGTGTAGGTACGGAAGAGGGATTGTTCCACGTAACCTACAAAGAGGCAGGCGTAGCTTGGGTCCATGTGGGTACCCATGGCTACCCCCTTTGTCTGTAGGAAGTGGGAGGAATTGAAAGAGAAGTTGTTGAGTGTGAGGACGAGTTCAGCTAAGTGGATGAGGGTATCAGTGGAGGGGGACTGGTCGGGCCTGCGGGACAGGAAGAAGCGGAGGGCCTTAAGGCCATCTGCATGGGGAATGCAGGTGTAGAGGGACTGGACGTCCATGGTGAAGATGAGGTGTTGGGGACCGGGGAATTGGAAGTTCTGGAGGAGGTGGAGGGCGTGGGTGGTGTCACGGACATAGGTAGGGAGTTCCTGGACCAAGGGGGAGAAAATGGAGTCTAGATAGTTGGAGATCAGTTCGGTGGGGCAGGAGCAGGCGGAGACAATGGGTCGACCAGGGCATTCAGGTTTGTGGATTTTGGGAAGGAGATAGAAGCGGGCAGTGCGAGGTTGGGGAACGATGAGGTTGGAGGCCGTGGATGGGAGGTCACCTGAGGTGATGAGGTTGTGGATGGTTTGGGAGATGATGGTTTGGTGCGCAGGGGTGGGGTCATGATCAAGGGGGCGGTAGGAGGGGGTGTCGGAGAGTTGGCGTCTGGCCTAGGCGATGTAGAGGTCAGTGCGCCATACTACATCTGCGCCTCCCTTGTCCGCGGGTTTTATGGTGAGGCTGGGACTGCAGTCTGACTTACTTTCTCATAGGGAACTGTACTCTTTCAGTCTCAAAAATAGCAAAATGGCATGGGAAACCAACCACTTGGAGCATCACAGCACCAACTCATATCTTACCACTGTGGTTTGATATTGTGAAACATTCAGGCCAAATTTGTGGCTGCAGGGTTTTTTTTAAAAGGCCTGAACCAAACAGTTACTATTTTCTCAGACTAATTCCTGATTCGCGAAAGTTTCAGCCTCAGTTTGCTGATTATTTGTAGTCCATAAAGACGTGCTCAGTACCATGCCAGAGCGCTAACCTGTATGAGAAGCAGAGCACAATCAGGAAATAGACCAATTACAGCATGGAGTGGAGTGGCTCCATGTTTACACTGGCTGTTGGCATCAGCACCATGTTCCAGCAGTAACTTGATGCAAGCTCGCTGCCCTTTGTATGCAGCCCAGTAGAGGGGGCTCTTGCCATAGTAATCCTTCTGATTGACCTGATCCTCACCTGAAATGGCACAAGATCAAAAAATAATTATTACGCTTGAAGTGATGTTACAAAACGTCAGATGTGTATAACTATGTTTCACAGTCAATCCTCATATTTTGCATGTGCATCACTTAATTAGAAGATTGTTATACTGTACCAATGCACAGGGTCAGTACGATAAGAGTAACATATCCTTCCTTCTACCTCTGTCCCACGATACTGAAGACACAGCAATGAATGTGTGTGTTTTCATTTTGTTGTCAAATTATAACATTTGTGAGTTTTTTTCACTCTTTCAAAGCTACATTGTTTACTAAAACTTAAACACAATTCTTAGCACATAAGATCATAAGCCCATCAAGTCTGCTCTGCCATTCAATAATCTCATGGCTGATCTGATAATCCTCGACTCTACTTTCCTGCCTTTTTCCCATAAAGCTTGATTGCCTTACTGATTAAAAATCTGTGTATTTCAGCCTTGAATAAACTTAGTGATCCAACTTCAACAGCCCTCTACGACAAAGAATTTCACAAATTCACTACCTGCTGAGGAAAACAATTCATCTTCATCTCTGTCTTACATGTGTGAACCCCTCTTCTGAGATTGTGCCCTGTGATTCTAGACTCTCCCACAAAGGGAAACGACCTCACCAAATCTACCCTGTCAAGCAACCTAAGAATCTTGCATGTTTCAATAAAGCGGTCTCTCATTCTTCTAATCCCTAATGAATGCAAGAACAACCTACACAACTTCTCCTTATCATAAAATCTCACCATAATTGGAATCAACATAATGGACCTTCTAATGCCTCTAATATCAGTACATCTTTCCTTTGAGGTGGGGACTAAACTGTTCATTGTATTCCAGGTGTAGCCTGACTTGTGCCTTGTATGCTTTTAGCAAAACTTCCCTATGTTTATACTCCATTCCTTTTAAAATAATGACTGACAATCTACTTGCCTTTCCTATAACCCGCTGAACTTGAATGCCAGCTTTCTGTAACAAATGCACAAGGATCCCTGAAACCCCTGGGATGGAGCTTTCTGCAGTCTTTCTCCATTTAAATGAATTTAAGCTCTACTTTCCTGAAAATCTGCATAACCTCACATTTTCCTACTTTACATTTAATCAACCAATTTTTTCCTAGTCATTTGACCTGTCTATATCCCTCCCCACTAGTCCCAATCTACGCCTCCCACAGTCCTGATCCCTCCAACTCCAACCCGCAACCCTACCAGGTTCTGATCTATCCTCAGTCCCGATTGGACTCCCTCGCACCCCCGCACCCCAGCCCCCTACCCCCCCTCCACTGGACCCAATATCCCATACTGTCCTGATTTTCCCACTCCATCCTAGTCTCTTCGTCCCAGTCACCCAGCCCTTCCACCCCCACCTGAAATCTGCAGGCATGTGACTTAAAGTGGCATATTGCACTGGTATGCATTGGTGTCAGCAAATACAGCCTTAATTGTTTAGTTTGTTTGGAATGCTATTGATATCCTGTACATTGAAGGCTGGTTCAGAGTGTTTATTCAGGGCCTCTGCCATTTCCTGGTTCCCTATTATGATCTTTTTCTGAGATAGTAGGAACTGCAGATGCTGGAGAATCCGAGACAACAAGGTGCAGAGCTGGATGAACACAGCAGGCCA
>NC_063347.1:15354208-15376389 GCF_021869965.1 Rhincodon typus
TGGCCTGCTGTGTTCATCCAGCTCTGCACCTTGTTGTCTCGGATTCTTGAGAAGGTGGTGGTGAGCTGCCTTCTTGAACCGCTGCAGTCCACCTGCTGTAGGTTGACCCACAATGCCATTAGGGAGAGAATTCCAGGATTTTGACCCAGTAACAGTGAAGGAACAGCGATACATTTCCAAGTCAGGATGGTGAGTGGCTTGGAAGGGAACTATTTCCCCAGTCTCATTCTCTAAGGGGCCTATGTTCACTTTGGCCTTTCTTTTCCTTTATATAAATTTGAAGAAGTTCTAATGTTCTTTTTTGTATTACTTGTGAGTTCGCATTCATGTGTTCTTCCTGGTGAAGATGGTGCTTCAACGAATCAGGGTCAAATGACCGAATCTGAAAGAACAAATTTCTGCTTGCTATGTCTTAAGAGAGCTCGCCACACAGAGGAAAACATCTCTTTCTTCCTGAACTAAATGTTTTGGGCTTGTTTCCAAATTAACACCAGTAACATTTGTACTGGTACACTGATAGCACAGCATTATGAGATTCAGCTTCTGCCAAAGTTCTGCAGCCTTTCCCTAATTCAAGTCTGAGCTAGATAGATTTTCAATTGATAAGGGAATCAAGTGTTAAGGGGTAAAGGCAGGAAAGTGGACTTGAGGATTATCAGATCAGCCATCATCTCATTGAATGGTAGAGCAGACTTGTTGGGCTGAATGGTCTACTTCTGCTCCTACATCATATGGTCTTATGGTAACGTCATTCTTCTTTTCGACATCCCGCTTTGGCTGAAGTCAATGGTGTACAGTCTCAGTGTTCTATCCAAGTTTGTGTCAAAGACCATATCCTACCCATTTCATAGATTCTACAGTCCGTCCCTTCCCTTCCACTGAAACCCTGACAATATTCTTTTGACCTCAGTATAAGATTTCATCAATGTTCTTTGAGACTCTGCCAAACTCCAACTTATCCTAAACTCTACACTTCCAATATCTGGGCCACACTGAGTTCCATCCACCTATTTTCCTTATTGTGACCGATTTCTATTGGTCCATTTTGAATTAGAAAGTATTGTCCCTCTGCAATGTGACGTCCGCAATGTGACAGGCAGTACCGGACCAAGTTAGAGGCCCAAACTAACTATATGGACTCCTGCTGCCTGTGGCAAGGCCTAAATAACATAATGGGATACAAAATGAAGCAGAGCAAGATAGCGGACAAAGACACATCCGTCCCTGATGCGCTCAATGCTTTCTACGCTCAGTTCAAGCAGAATGCCGGCAATGCAGTGTCACCTGCCCTGACAGCCCTGGCCGCACCTGCTCCCTCCATCACCGCTGCAAACGTTATATCGGTCTTCCTGGGAGTCCAACCAAGGAAAGCAGTGGGACTGGATGGAGTGCCCAGCCGTGCACTTAGATCCTATGCGGACCAGCTGGCGGAGGTATTCACTGACACCTTCAACCTCTCCCTCCTATAAGCCAAAGTCCCCAACTGCTTCAAGAAGACCACCATAGTCCCAGTACCTGAGAAAGCACAAGCAACATGCCTTAATGACTACCGCTCGGTGGCTCTGACCTCCACAATCATGAAGTGCTTCAAGAGGCTGGTCATAATCCACATCAACTCTAGGCTCCCAGCCTACCTCAATCCCCTGCAATTTGCCTACTGGCATAAGAGATCCACAGCAGATGCCATTTTCCTAGCCCTGTACTCACCCCTGGAACATCTGGACAATAAGGATACCCACATCGGATTCCTGCTCATTGACTACAGCTCCACCTTCAACACCACCATCCCCTCCAGACTGATCTCAAAACTCCAAGATCTAGGTCTCGGCTCCGCCCTCTGCAACTGGATCCTCAGCTTCCTGACCCATAGACCCCAATCAGTGAAGATAGATAACTGCACCTCCTCCACAATAAAACTCGCCACTGGAGCTCGCCCAAGGATGTGTTCTCAGTCCCCTCCTGTACACCCTGTACATCCATGACTGTGTAGCCAAATTCCTAATCAATGCCATCTACAAGTTTGCCAATGACACCACCATGGACAGATATAAAACAACAATGAGTCAGAAAGGAGATCGAGGGCTTAGTGAAGTGGTGCAATGTTAACAACTTCTCTCTCAATGTAGGCAGATCTAAAAAACTGATCATTGACTTCCATAAGAAAGGAGGAGAACAATCCCACATCCACATTAACGAAGCGGAGGTGGACAGAGTCAAGACTGTCAAGTTCCTAAGAGTGACGATACAACAACCTGTCCTGGACTTCCCACATAGATGCGAAGGTGAAGAAGACTCAACAACACCTCTTCTTCCTTAGGCAGCTCCAGAAATTTAGCATGTCCATAAGGTCCCTTACCAACTTTTACAAATGCACCATTGAAAGCATACTGTCCGAGTGCATAACTGCCTGGTATGGGAATTGCTCTGCCCAGGACTGTAAGAAACTAGAGAAGGTGGTATGCACAGCCCATACAATTATGGAAGCCAACCTCCCACCCTTGGACTCCATCTACCTGTCTCATTGCTGCAGAAAGG
This sequence comes from Rhincodon typus, assembly GCF_021869965.1. Lineage (NCBI taxonomy): Eukaryota > Metazoa > Chordata > Chondrichthyes > Orectolobiformes > Rhincodontidae > Rhincodon > Rhincodon typus. Next base: position 15,356,744 of record NC_063347.1, read on the forward strand.
CTGTCAACATCATCAAATGCCCATCCCACCCCAGTAATTCTCTCCTACAACCTCTTCCATCAGGCAGAAGATACAGAAGCTTGAACACGCACGCCAACAAGTTCAAGAACAGCTTCTTCCCTGCTGTTATTAAGTTGATGAATGGACTTTGTAACTTCAAATAATGTTGATCTTGCCTTGCGCATGTCCTGTGCGGTGTAACCTGTATGCCTCACTATGTCCAAGTTCTTTTTCACTCTATGATCTGTATGTCCTTGTTTACCATGTTCTGCCTATACTGCCTGCAAACAAAGATTTTCACTGTACTTAGGCACATGTGACAATAAATCAAAACAAATCAAATCATGTACAAAATCCTCCCTAGCTTTGGCTCACTTGGCAACATCCCCCAGTCCCAAGTTCGAGTGCATATGCTCCATTCTTCTGTGTACCTTCCTTCCTACTCCACCCTCACTGATTATCAGCAGGGAGTACATGCCTATGCTCTGGAATTCTCTCCAAATAATTTTGCCACCTCTCTTCATCTGTAAAAGTTTCATCAGTTTGACCTTAGTCACTCAGTTATCTTTTCTTCCACTGTTCTTCAATTCTTTCTGTGTTGCACGTAATTTAACGAAATTCTGTAATTCTGTAATTTAACGAAAATTGGTATTTAAATACTAGGACTTGTTTAAGATCTAAAACAATTTCCAAAGGTAAAAGGATAGTGTTGCAATATCACTGCCATGAATAAACTGGTACTTCTTATATACGACCTATTGTACCTGCAATGTGAAGTAATGCCTGCAGTTTCTCGATGTTCCCTCGGCTTGCTTCACAATGTAGATCAGTCCATTTGTAGTTGTAGTTGGGTGCTGTTTGGTACTGCCGCCCCTGCAGTGTTCCTGGCTGGAATCTGGTGTTTTTTAGTTCAGTCCCAGACATGGAACTGATATAAAATCCCATTATGTTGTGTCTGTAAGGGAAAAAGAAACTAAGCATTCCATGGTATGAACCTCATAAAGGTAGTCTGTAGAACTACCTAGTAATCTGACAAGATACTTAGTGGGCAGCATGGCTGCTCTGTGGTTAGCAATGCTGCGTCACAGCGCCAGAGACCCAAGTTCGATTCCACTGCTGGGTGACTGTCCGTGTGGAGTTTGCACATTCTCCCTGTGTCTCGTGGGTTTCCTCCCACAGAGCAAAGATGTGCAGGGTAGGTGAATTGGCCATGCTAAATTGCCTTTAGTGTTCAGGGATGTGTAGATTAGGTGGTTTACAGGGGTATGGGTCTCAGTGGGATGTTCTGAGGGTCAGTGTGGGCTTGTTGGGCTGAAGGGCCTGTTTCCACACTATGGGGATACTATGATGATGATACCAATGAAAGTTTTCATAAATGGAAATAATGATATGTAAAATTCCACCAGTGGCCCACTGAGCAAATGCAATGTTGTACTAAGCTTTAGAAGCTGGGATCAAAAAGATTTCAAATGAGAGAGAGAGAGGCCATTTTACTGATTATATCTGGGCTATATTTCTGCAATACTTATCTACTCAATCTAATTTCTGTATATTTCCCTGATATCTTGAAATGTGTTTTTCATGTTATTGATTTTCCTTTTAATAGTGACAATGGCTTCTATTTCCAAGATTGTTTCTGGAAGAGCATTCCATATCCTAACAAACCTTGGCTTATCTCCTAACAAAGAAAGCCTAAATCTCTGCTGGGTTTGGTAATAGCATTGGAGAGCTATCACTTTGTGTCAGTTTCACCTGGTATATGGCTACCAACAAACCGCTGCCAGGAGCCAAGGAAAGCCCTGGCCAGGTATAATGAAAGCAAAACACTAGCATATGCCGGCGATTTGAAACAGACACAGAAACTGCTGGAGAAACTCAGCAGATCTGGCAGCAACTGTGGAGAAACAGAGTTAATATTTCAAGTCTGATATGGCTCTTCTCTAGAAATAAAATGGTGGATTTTATACTTTTGACAGAGGTGGAAGAGGAGAAAAGAGAAAATGTGGAAGTCCAGTATAAATAACAAAGGGATTACTAACTAGGGTGAAAGGTATCAAGATGTAAAGTTGGAATAAATTAAAATGTAAAGGACTGAAAATGCGCTCTTTTAATTGAAAGCAAGCTAAACAAGACACAAACAAGACAAACCAGTTGAGGGAGAGAGGTAAGAATTTAAAAGAAATGGAGGACAGACTGTATAAGGTCAGGTTCTGAATTTGTAGAATTTAATATTCAGGTTGTAAAGGGTCTAAACAGAAAATGATATGTTGTTCTTCGAGCCTGCATAGTGCCTCATTGGTACATTGCAACTGGCTCAAGGCAAAGAAGTTATCATGGGAGCAAGGGAGTTTTTGAAAGGGCATGGAACTGGGAGGACAAGATCATTCCTATGGACAAGGTAAACGTGTTCCACGAAGAGGTCACCCAGTGTTCGTTAGGTCTTGCTAATGTAAAGGAGACTACATTGTGAGCAACAAGTATTGTAGACTAGATTGAAAAAACTTTTACAAATAAAAAGTTGCTTCACCTGGAAGATGCGTTGGTGGTGGGAGGGAAGAGAGGAGGTGAATGGACAGGTGTTGCACCTCTGTGATGGCATGGGAAGGTGCTATGCGACAGTGAGGAAGTGTTAGGAGCAAGGGAGGAATAGGCCAGAACATCATGGAGGGAATGGTCCCTGCAGAATGCTGACTGTGGAGACATGGGGAAGATATGTTTGGTGCTGGCATCTTGCTGGATGAAGCAGAAGCGACAGAGGATGATCTTTTGAATGCGGAGATTAGTGGGTTGGAAAATGTGGACAAGTTGCTTTGGGAAGCGGCAAAGGGATGCGGACATAAGTGTGGAAAATGGGCTGCATACAGCTGAGGGCGTGTCTACCATAATGGAGTGTAATCCTCAGTTGAGGTCATGTCAGAGGCACCCCAGTGGAAAGAGGTATCATTGAGACAGAGACAGAGAAATTGGGAGAAAGGAATGGAATCCTTGCATGAAGCACGGTGTAAGGAGGTGTAGTCAAGATAATTATGGGAACTGGTGGGCTTGGAATGGATATTGGTGGACAGCCTATGCCCAGGAATGCAAAGTGAGAAGTGAGAAGAATGTGATTGAAGAGTTAGAGTTGGACCAGGTGAATCACTGGCCTGGGACACTTATTCTCCATCTTATCTCCTCTTTGACATGGGGTACCATACTGCAGAAGAGAGGTTTCACTTAAGTGAAGACCCGATGTAAATTTGAAGCCATGGCTAGAATCAAGATATCAGGGCTCCAAACTAATTTCTAAGCTTCTACCACATTTCTCTTGTTCCAAATCTTGGTAGAGTACCCTGGAAAGTTCACAGATTTTCAGACACAAAGACTAATTTCTCAATTTTGAAGATGTTTACATTCCCCTTTTAGGTTTTCTTGCATGGAAAATGGAATATTCTCAGTGATAAAATGGATAATTGACTTCTGTGGCTATCTACAGCCACTCACTGGGACAGGTACATAAAGGTAGGAGAAAGTACCTTTGCATTATAGTGTCAATCAGGTAGTTTCGAGAAGGTTTTGATTTGGTCAGACAAAAGACATGTCACTGATTAATTGTAAACATTAAGCTTCTGTATCATGCAAGCAAACCTCAGTGGTTCAGTGACTGGCTGTCATTCTTGAGGTGAACTGATCACTTTGCAACTGTGTTGGATCTGAAATGCTGCTACAATAAACTATGGGCCTTAATCCTAATTCCTGCACTGTCATATAATAGGCATCGAGCAATAACTTTCATACATGCAATGATTGGAAATGACCTACCAGCAATCCTTCATTTCTGCCATTGGAGCAGTGGCCTTCGAGTTAACGCCAGTGTTTGTGAAGCTACAAAATGATTTTTGTCCTGCCATGGAAGATTGGACTTCCCGGGCAAGTGAAGACTTTAAAATGGCCAACAGTTGTCTGTAAAAGATTACGAATTGATAATACAGTAAATTTATTTAAAAAGCACAAAGCAATTACTGATAAAAACATTCACTATATCAGATGAATGGCCAGTCATGAAGCATCTGTGACAACCAAAAGAAAGAATACAAATTTTGAACACCAAACCCATGAGTAATAAAGATGTGAACATTGAAATTTTTTCATTTGTAAGTTGGAAGTATAACAGAAAGATTTCTTTTAAAAAGTGTAAACATATTTTTCTCCCTACTTTTGCTACTATGCTTTCTCTTTTGAAGATGCTCACTCTTCATGTGTTTTGAGCAATGTGAAATATCTTATGCCAGTAGCCATTATTCATACCAAGTCCAAACAGTGTCTAAGTGTCACTAGGGTATGGTAGACAAGATCAATCACTTCTTGATTATGATTGTTACTAATTTTCAGAAATTATTAGATAACCAGTAGGTGCAGGAATGATGATATTCGCCTTCTGAGTCCAAAAAGATTGGAAATAAATGAAGGGCTCCTAATGTAACAGTGGGGAGTAATGACCAAAACAAACTGAGAATGAAGGCCTGCAGGTACGCGCAGCTTTAGTAATCATTGTCAGCTAAGCTACGGCAGTCTGTATATCTTATTTTGCATAGATAATTTAATTCTTATATATAATTTATCTAGGTTGAAATAAGAGGTTAACCTATGAGGTTACTGCTAATTTGTAAGGAGTTTGGCAACTAGTATTCATTGTCTGAGCTTGAAAAGGAGGGAGAGAGGGTGAAGGTGGGGAGATATCTGCACCTTCAATCCTACCGCACAAAAGCAGCTTTACGTCAGGACCCACATCACTGATATCATTTGTTGTTTTATTCATTGCATTTGCACGTTCTGCCAATAAATACAAGAAACAGAGTAGGAATAGCCATGTAGCCCATTAAGCCTTTTCCATCATCTAATATATCATTGGCTGATTTTTGCTTCAACTCCAATTCCTCACTCATTCCCTATACTGTCAGAATTCTGTCCATCTCAACTTTAAATATATTTAACAATGGAGTATTTCAAAATTTCTGGAGTATAAAACCTCAAAGACTCATAACCTCTGAGTGAAGAAATATCTCATTTTCATCCTAAATGATCAACTCCATACCCTTAGACCAAGACCTTGTGGTCTAGATTCCCCAATCAGGGAAACAACCTCTCAGTTTCAACCCTGTAAAGATCTTGCAGAAGCTGAAATGCTTCATTGAGATAACCTCTTATTCTTCAAAAGTCTGAAAAATATAGGCCTGATTTACTCACTCCCTAATCTTGGGACTGTCCTCTCTGCTTGAAGATTAATTATGTGAATTTTCACTGTAGCACAATAAATACAAATATATCATTACTTAAAAATGGAGACCAAAATTCAACATTCCATGTGTGGTCTCACTGAAGGCAATTGCATGAAGGCATCTTTATTCTCAGTCTCCATTCTCCTTGCGTTGAAGTCCAACATGTTACTTACCTTCCTAATTGCTTCCAGTACCTGGTAACTAACTTTGAGATCCTTGTACCAGTATACCCAAATCTCACTGTCATCCAAATGTCATACTGCCCCATATTATTGCTCTATCTGCCTCTTTGTTGCCTACACACTCAAAGTGTCTATATCTCTTTGCAGAGATAGTAGGAACTGCAGATACTGGAGAATCTGAGATAACAAGGTGTAGAACTGGATGAACACAGCAGGCCAAGCAGCATCAGAGGAGCAGGAAGGCTAACGTTTCGGGCCTAGACCCTTCTTCAGAAATTTCATCCAGCTCTACACCTTGTTATCTCTATATCTCTTTGCAGCTTCTTTTTGTTCTCTTCACAGCTTGCATCCCATCTAGCTTTCTATGAGCAGAGTGAACTTTGATACATTGCTCTGTCTCTTTGTCTAAATTGTAGATACCTGGGGCCCCAGGACTGATCCTTGTGGCATTCTGCTACTTAAAGCCTTCCAACTTGAAAAAGGCCTTGTTTATTCCTACCCTTTACTTCCTGTCCATTTACCAATCCTCCATTCATGCTAACATATTACCCTGATTCCATGAGCTCTTATCTTGTGGATTAACTTATTTTTATGGCACTCTATCTAATGCCTTTTGGAAATCCAAGTATACTCCACTTCCTGTTTTCCCTCTCTTTACCCGATAGTAACATTTTCAAAAAAAAACACGCCAAGTAAAACTTGACAAATGCAATTTCCCGTTTTTAATACCACGTTGATTCTGCTGGTTTTACCATTGCCTCAGTTAGACTGCATTAAATAGCCCTCCAATTTTTCTGGAGCGTGCATGAATTTCCCCCATCACAGATAGTGACGGAAGGAAAGAGGCCAGATAGGTACCAGCAAGAGGGGCTGCAAGATTCCGCAAGAACCCTCCTGCATTGCACATACCCACGAATTATTGCATTCAAGCCCCGGGCCCCGTTGGTTCTTCCTCCGCTTCCACCGGGAGCGAACGGGTCTTGCAATGGGTTAGCTCAGCCCCAGAGCTCCAAACTCACGGTTAAAACCCTATCTGGCAGAGGATATCGATTCTCAGGCAATTAACCTGAGCGCTGTCCGCGGTGCTGAACACTGGCCTCTCTTCTACTGTTGTCCCTCCCTCCAAGTAAAGACGTGCGCGTCCCGGCCAGCACAATGTATGCGTGCCCGTTCTCAAGAGCCACTAGTTCAGTCCCATCTCTCTTCAGATTGCAAAATCTTGCTCCACAACAATACTCTGCAATTCGTTTCTTCATTTGTATAGAAAACATTTATCTTCAATGTATTTTAACTTTTGTTTTCTTAATCATCCCACGGTTGTTCCAAATTGAAAGTGCCCTGCTGTAATACAGGAGGCAACAAAGCATCAAGGGGTTTTGTAGTACAGTGGTCATTTCCCTACCTCTGAGGCAGAAGGCCTGGGTTCACGTGTCATAACATGTTTGGACAGGTTGTTTCTTTTTAAGAAAAGGATGCAATAAAATTCAGTCAAAGCTCCTCCAAACGTGATTGGTACCCCATATACTCAACTGCAAAGTTTACATTAATAAAAAATCTTCAAACAAAAGTAAAATGCCGCAGATGCTGGAAATCGAAGTAAAAACAGGTTGGAGAAGGGTGACCTAGATGCAAAACATTAACTCTGTTTTCTCTTGTGGGTCAGGTGGGCAGCAGCAGAAATGGTTTTGAGACTGTAGCTCTTAATCTATCAAGGATGCTGGGAATTTTGATCAAGCTAGTTTAAACTCTGGCCCCAGTTAAAACTACAGCCAGGACATGTCGTGACCTGCAGCTTTGTGTTGACCAAAGAAGGCATGCGTCATGGTGGTCTACAGCTATATTAGCATCACTCATACTCCATATAACGTAGTAAAACATTTGGGTGTTGTTTACCAGTAAATGCTAATGGCTGGGATTAGGCTTTGATCAATTCATTGGCTGGGTGCCAAAGATCTCTATGGAAACAGAACATATTTTCGGCTAATTTAACAGACCAGAGATTTTCTGAGATGAAGCCGCCCAGAGCGCCTCGGAGGAACACATGCTCTAAAGGAACTTTCAGAGAGGACATGCACAGATAACAAAGTAGGCCACTTCACTCAAAATTGGTGGTAGTATTTTATTCAAGCCAAACTTATGGAGTTAAAGTAAGAGTTAGAGTTAAATGTGGATTAAGCTAAGTTAAATAAAGTGAGTTAATGTTGAAGTTAAGTTAGATGACGTGAGAAATAAATGCTGCAATAAATGTTTTACATTATTTAATCCTTTACGTACCAACACTTAAAGGGTTTGTTTAATTAAATTCAGTTCCCTGCCTTTTGCCTATCACACAAGGAAATACCTGGGTAAAAGTTTTGAGTACTCCTTTTTGGGCAGCACCCTCCATGGATGCTGCAAGACCTGTTGAGTTTCTCCAGCCATTCTGTTCCTGTTTCAAAATTCCAGCATGCACAGTGCTTTGTTTGAATAAGTGCTGGAAAAACTCCATTGTTGGAGAAATCAGTTTCGAAGAACTGTTGGACTAGAAAATGTTAACTCTGCTTCTCTCCCCAAAGATGCTGCCAGACCTGCTGAGTTTCTCCAACATTGTCAGTTTCTTATCTCAAATTAAACCTTACCTAAGAGAGAGTCAATATTTTAAAAAGGACATAATTGTAAAAGAAAAGCATTTGTAGATCATTGCAATTAGAAACATCACAGAATTTGATGGATGGTATTTGAGGTGTGATTCAATAGAAAACATAGCAAACAAAGTCAAAAAGAAGATTTCCACTCAGTCTACTGGACACAATAAATTCTACTATAAGTAAAAATGTACTGGATATGCTTGGCAAGTCTGGCAGCATCTGTGACAAGAGAAACAATTAGAATTTAACCAAATGAGACTTCTTCAGAAACAATAACAAAAATTATTGGAAAGGCACAGCAGGTCTGGCAGCATCTATGGAGAGAAATCAGAGTTAATGTTTCAGGTTCAGTGACACTTTCTCAGAACTGATGGAGGCTAGGAAAATGTTTTTATACAGAAGACAGGGTAGGGGGGAGGGATTAAGGAGTAAACAGAAGTTGGAGATACACCCCAAAAGAGAAAACAATTGGACAGACAAAAGGAGTGGATAATGATCAGTGTGGAGCTGGAGGAGCACAGCAGGCCAGGCAGCATCAGAGGAGGAGGAAAGTTAACATTTCAGATCAGGACCCTTCTTCAGAAGTGGGGCTGTTCCGAGGAAGGGTCACTGGACCTGAAATCTTAACTGATTTCTTTTCTTCAGATGCTGTTGGACCTGCTGAGCTTTTCCAGCAACTTCTGTTTTTGCGTACGTGATAACAAAGACCTGGTGTCTGGGAGGTTGAGGTAAGGACATGGGAAAAGGTGCCCCAAGCCCTACAATTGTTGAACTCTATGACTTCTTCAGAACTAGCTTCTTACCTAATGTTTATTAAAGCAAGGGGTGTATACATTGCAGGTCTAGAGACGAGAGTCATAAAGCACGGAAACAGACCCTTCGGTCCAACCAATCTATGCTAAACATATACCCAAACTAAACTAGTCCCACCTACCTGTGATTAGTCCATATCCCTCCAAACATTTCTTATTCATGTACTTATCTAAATGTCTTTTAAACATTATGACTGTACCCACATCCACCACTTCATCTGGAAGTTCATTCCACACACGAACCACTGTGTAAAAAAAAAGTCCCTCATCATTTTTAAATCTCTCTCCTTTCACCTTAAAAACGTGTCCCCTCATCTTGAATATCCCCCAGCCTAGGGAAAAGACACCTATCATTAACCCTATGAAGGCACCTCATGATTTAATCCCATTGAATAGTTGAGTGGGCTCAAAGGGCTGAGTGGCCTACTCCTATTCAGGTTGGTATTAATGTAACCCATAATATTTTCAGTTAAACATGTGGAATTAGTTCACAGGAATACAAATTGAAACTGCAAACAATTGAGTCTGCGAACTAACAAACTAGGTCAGTGAGCAAACCAACCACAGCAGCCTACACATGACTCTAGACTCATGGCAATGCATATAACTCAACTGGCTAAGCAAGCCACTCAGATCAACAACAATTAGATTTGGGCAACAAACATTTGTCTTGCTCGTGTAGCCCACATCCAACAAAATAAAGAAAAGATAGTTCTGCTTATTTTTTCAACAGGATTTCCATTTGCTATGTTACATTTGACTAGAATCTTTAACTCTGCTTCTGTCCACAAAACTTGTTGCGCCGAAGTGCCTGTTTCCACAACGTAGGGATTCTATGTAAATACTACCTGAAGTACTGAGTATTTCCAGCACTATTTTCTATCGCAGATTGGGCACCTGCAGTATTGTGCTTTTAGAATAAACTTACACTTCAGTTTCCTACGCATTACATCGTCAAACCTATTTGTCTCTTCCTATTACTCTCAATAAGTTGTAACATTAGACACAGATAACAATACTGCAAACATTTTTAGAACTGTGTTTAGATCAGAGAGGGAAAAACACAGATACCTAACTTCCTAAATTCAAGTTGCAGTTTTAATATTTTGAAAATGGAGGACAGAACACACTGGCTAGTTCTGCTCAAAAGAAGGCACCAGCATTAAAACATTATCCATACTTGAAATAGCCCATTCTCATTATGTACAAAATATATCTTTTAGAAAATATGTTGCTGTAAGCTGTGAGGAGCTTTATCTGGGAATGTTGCTGGCTGTAGTGTGGAATTAAAGGATGCTCTCGAAAATGAAAAATGACACTTCGGCAGTTTTAAAATATTTTATTACCTGCAATTTGTATGTTTTCTTTAATAAACAGATTAAGGTAAGAAGCTAGTCAATTTGGTTATTTACAGATATTACATTGGTGATTTACTAAAAATTAACAGTCTTTCTGTGCTCATTGCAGAGCCAGCTCTACACATTATTTTACACTAGGTGGTAAAACATTTCATTTTAATTTCCTTCAGTATATAAATACATAACTGTTACTATATACAACTGCAAGTCAGTGCGATTCAGCAACCAAGATTTCCAGTAGAGATCAAGTGGTAATAGGCAGATGCAAATACCAGAAAATATTAGTGCAGATACTGCACTAGTGAGGGAGTCAGACAAAGTGTGCAGAGATTTATTTTCAGGGTAGGGAGAACGATCAAAATGAGATCACACTACTCTGTCCCAAAGGATCTAATATCCATGTGGTGTTCATAAATACAGATTTTACTGAGGTACCCAGTTACGATCTGCAGGTTCCAAATCCCATACTATAATCAAAGGAACAAATGTTACTCCAAGTCTACCAGAAATCTGACCAACAAGCCTTAATTCCTACGCACAATGATCACAAACATAGATCCTATTATTGACCTCCCACAGCTGAAACAAGGGGCTCCTTTCCACCACTGTTTTATGGAAAAATAAAAAGACTCCTGCCAACCCTGATGTGAAGACCCTATATTTCATTCCATTTTCCAAGAAAAGTTGTAATGACAATAGGGTTTACTAGATCCAAACTGATGAGTACTGGTCACAAAATGTATGTCAGACAACACTACAACAGTCACTGCATGTCAAAGGTACTTCATTGACTGTTGATTGTTTTGGACGGTCTTCTGAGATGAAAAATACTACACAAAGCAAATACTTTCTTGGCATATATTTCATGTTATTGGTTGGTTACTTGGCCTCTTCAGAAATGCTACCCTGAAAACTCAGTCATCCATTAATGAACTTACTCATGAGAGAGGTCAAGGAGGTTTCATGGCATTCTATTGGCATTACTGCAGAAAAAAAGACACAAATAGGTACAGAAGAAACATTTGGGTTCACTGAATAGCTTGAGAGTACAACTAGAAATATTTTCATTCTCTTTAGAAAAAGCAGTGCCAATATAAATGTTGTGGAATATCCCTGTATACAAAGATGGTTATCCTGCACTGGTCTTTAAAATGGCATCCCATGTGCTGCAGTACAGCAATTCAATCTAAAGAGGAGTGCCCAAGAGAAGTTCACTGTGATTAAAATCATTGAGCCAATAAAGGTTAGTTTGTTCCAAGTCCCACACCAATTAAAGTCCTATATCATGAAGTATATTTGCTCCAAGTTATTTTAATATTAACAGTTTGGTGAATAACTTTTAATTTTATTCACAGCCTGCTTGCAACTGGTTAGCCTCAAAATATGGGGAACCATACAGAAAATAGTTGAACTTCTGCACTAAAATCCAATGCTAGGATCGGTTTTGGTTCAGACTAAAGAGAAAGAAAATTTCACATTCTTGGTGTTCTGTTAAGGTGTTACAGAATACTAAGACAATAACTACCAGCTCACATTACTTCATTTATTTATAGTTATTCCCAAGATGTTCTATCAGTTCCTCCCATTGATAACTTTGTTGGAACCATTTATCAGCAGCAAATCATGCAGAGAACAAAACGGAAAGCCTCAGAGATCTATAATGGTTTTGATTAGCTGAGGGAGCGCTGCAAAGTATCTCTTGGCTCCATAGCCAGGCTCTGTTCTTTTTTTCCCCCCATAAAATTTTATTGTTAAATTGATGCATACATATCACCTGAAAAGGTAGCCCTGAGAACTTGCGCCCCCCCAACCCCTCAAAGTAAATAAATTGCTCTTGATCATATCAAACATTTACAACACAAATTATGAAGTAATAAACAAGGTTTGGGCAGATAGAGAGGGAGGAAGACTGATATTAACTTTAAAAAGGGAGGAGTTTTGGATGTTAATTGAAATTCTAGATTTTTCCATCCCTATCATGGTATCCTGGTATTGCAAGTTTATAAAGAATTTGAGCTTAATCTCTAAGTGTCATCCTATTGCTTCCTAATCAGAGCTCTGTTTATCAGAGCCATGGAAATTAAAAACATTTTAAAACTGAGCTGCAAAATACAACATTTATAAATTCTAATATGAAAGTCAATAAAAGAGAAGTTTAGGCAAAGGATCCTCAAAGTGTGGTTGGGATAACAAACGGGGTTGTGACAGCTGACATTTTGGGACCATGCATTCTGAGGCAGTAAGGGTTGAAGCCCCAGCCCCTGCTGCCATAGGTCTTCCAACACCCCGGAAGCTGCGCTCAGTTCTCATTAAGGAGTCGGAACAATGTTCAAACCTGAAAATGGGATCACAGTGAGAAAAAGTTTGGGAAACATTTGTTTAGATATAATTTTAAACAAAAATGCCAACAGTTATTATAGATCAGCAGTGAACAAACTTTTAAAATACAGGATAGCACTGGAGATAATTAAATTGCCGGAGTTGCCAGATGTATGGCAGCACATAGAACACAATCAACTTGCTGCCTCAATGAAACAAAAAATGATGCAAGTTATTCCTCCTCTAAAATGTTATATCATGATGCAGTAGACTGAGTTTGTTTACATATTTCCTGTTAATCCGAGGAGAACAGAATAAGGAGATTCACAGAATTGTTACAATGCAGAAGGAGGCCATTCACCTGCACTGGCTCTCCAAACAAGAATTAGTTGAAGATTAATTCACTTCATCCCATTCCCCTGCCATCTAGAAAACTGCAATACTGCACATTCTTTCTTTTCAGATCATGCAATTCTCTTCTGAATACTTCAACTAAACCTGCAGCCACTAAACTTAAGCCTCCCTGCTTGAAAAGGGATTTTCTCTCATTGCTTTTGCCTTTTTTAACCAATTATTTGAAATCTTTGCCCTATCGTTCTTGATCCCTTCATGAGTGGGAACAGTTTCTCCCACTCTGTCCGGACTCATGATTTTGAATACTTCTGTCAAATCTCCTCTCAACCTTCTTTTCTCTCCCCACTCGCCCCAGAACACAGAGGAAAACTATCCTCACTTATTTTATCTCCAACTGAAATTCCTCATCCCTGGAACCATTCTGGTGAAGCTTTCCTACAGCTTAATGCCTTCACACCCTTTCTAAAGTGTGGATCCCAGAAATGAATGCAATACACTAGCTGAAGCAGAGATGGAGAATAGAATAAGAGATAAAGTGGAAATCAGTAAGGCTGTTTTTCTATTTCTCAGACCTAGGCTCTAGAGTAGGCAATAGAGTTCCTATCAACAAGTCTTGTCTCGAGAATGAAGTGCTATGAAAATTGAGAATCGTGTTTAAACAGCAATAAAATCAAACTGCATTTGAAGATAAATCACAAACAGTAATTATGGCTCTCCAATAAAAAAAAGACAAAAATCAAGGCAATACTATTTTTCTAGAATCATTTGTTTTGAAAGTAATCTTTTCTCCCACTGACATGCATTTTTGGCAGTTTTGCTACAATGAATGCGCTGATAGTGACTGAAAGCTTTAATTAGCTTGGATGTACATAAAGATCTGGTCATCCAAATTATAATAATCCATTGTCAGCACGATTCCATTAAATATACCAGGTTTCCATACATTCAGCAGTGACCAGCCCGTTAATGAGCAAAAAAGCTGAGGCAGTACAATTGTAGCATGCTCAGTAGCATATTAAGAACCTCCCTGAATAAATAAGATCATCACAGCTATGTTGTGACTAGGAAATTTAGATCACAAATGTACTTGATTTTTAGACATGTTTATTGATTTCAATTGTTTTTCTACTGGTCTCCATGTGAGTCATAACCTTCTTCCTCCAACCAGCCCCAAACCCCATCATTACAAGATTATTCTCATCACTACAATTAAGAGACATATACAGCAGGCAAAGTGCTGATGGAGACACAGGTTTGATTAAGACCCAATCAATGCACGTGGTATCCACCTTTATGGTGTTACGATATCCTAATGTTTCTACTGATATTTCTGATCTGTATATCAACCACAGTAACATCAATGCTCTTAGAAACAGAACACTACAAAATTGAGATCTGCTAATCTCTATATAAACTTGGAAGATATGTCAATTTCTTGATTCTAACTTGAGAAATAAACCTAATAATTTGTTAATTTTGCAGCAGAAATGTGAAAATTAGGTGTCTAGATGGATATCTATTTAGAAATTGTCCAAACCAGCAAAAAAATGTCATTTTATTTGATATTTTTGAAGTTGAATGGGAATTTGCATTCTTCACCATGAGGGTAAATGGTATACATCACTCTCAGGTAAAGTGTTGAATTAGAATTTCAAACAATATTTGCGCTCTCTGGGAACATTTCCCAAGTTGTTGATTGAGCCATTGTATGGAGCTCCCCAGTATTTGTTGCTGTTTTAAGTATGGCTTGTTGGTATTGTGGATCCTTTAAAATGTTAATAATTTGGGCTTTGGAAGACACCTAAGTGCTATTTCATGATTAGTATGTAATCAAGAACTTCAAAAAACACAAAAGAACAAAAATTATCAGTGTCCTCATTTAACCAGGCTATGCCTGCTAATTAAATAAATACACTATTGTTTAAAAACAAAAAGGGATTTTATAAATGTTTTGAACGTGAGCTTTTCTTTAAGAAAAAGCATCTATTTCAGTGGTTTAGTCACAAATACAATCATCAGATTGCTGAAAACTTCACCCAAAACGCCTCTGGTGTTATTACTGCTTCCTGTTCAAGTAAGATTTTCAGGTGACAAAGTGACCAATAGTAATTAGCTTGTGCGTTATCATCTTCTTCCGTAAAATTTGCAACATGTTGTTTGGACTGACATCAAAGCCCTTTACTTTTACATTCCAAACATGTAGGATGGAATGTTATATTCCAGGTTTTCTAAGAGTGGACCTCTTGATGCTTTTTGAAATGTTTTAACAAAGTCGAGTTGCTGCCTCCTCGTTTATCTGATAAAAACAATGCAGCAGAGAAACCTGCTACTATCAACAAAATTTCCCATTGAAGACAGATCTTCCAGGCAAACAAATACCATTGCAGCCATATTGAGGTGTGCAGCTGCGTCTTAATGACATGGGTCCAATAATATAAGAGACATTTCTAAGCAGTCGTGACAAAAATCTGTATAAAGTTTTATTGTGGATCAGACATTTGCACTGAACATCATCTATATGTATGTGAATTGAGATGATATAAAAAGATTAGAATTAAATACAACTCTGAATTCCAAGATCAAAATTGAAATCCTGTCTCAGACTGTACCGTAAAAGAATGTTACTGCACACACCCCAATATGGAAGAACAATTGTGATCCTTCTCTTCAAGGGAATAATGTTTGAAGACATCTGATACTCTGCTTTGAGACCATCATTTTCACACAGTGGACATCATTCTGGAAGATTTTGTTTCCCTCTAGAGGGATAACACTGCTGTTACAATACTGGATGTGTAAGCATATTATTTCAGACTTTATAATAAATTAAAATGATAATGAAGCCTACTTTGAAACAGGTTACCATTGTTATGGGGTAAGTCAATATTTAAAATAAATCACTTCATTCTAAGCCCCACAAACTAAACATATGCCAACCCCCCAGTAAGACCAGTAGATCCTCTGTATTTCCTAACAATTACTCAATTCTGTCTGTCGGATGTTTGAACTTCAGAAGGCATCACAACATTTGAAATTAAAATATTTTTAAAAAAAACATTCCAAATGGTCCAGGGATCGCAAGATCTAACTTCTGATGGCCACATGGTTCAAGTGACATCTGTCACTTCATACGATGGATGTTAAAGTTACTCCCTCCTTCAAAAAATAAACAGGCCCCTGGTCGTCTACAATGGGTCAGGATGGACATTAAAGAGTTGCACGTAATCAAAAGGGTAACAGCAGCATAATGGGAAACTATGAATAAACTGACAATTTACAAAAGATCGTTCTTTCGTTTATCTTTGCAGATCAGGAAATTTGAAGACATTAACAATGTTTCTGATATTGATTGGTCCTTTGGAAATAATTTTTAATCAAAAAATAAAATGAGTGACAGCCTCAAAGCTGCTCAACAATCCCAGGTTATTTGCTACTAGGATCTCAAACTCCCATAGAATGGATTTGCACCAGTCTTAGCTGGGTGGCGTGACTTTGAATCAATTGGCTCTATTCACAGCTTTTCATCAATGGCTGGACACAAAACACAATGGCAAAAATTAAATAATATTCTGGAGCAGTGATGTAAAATGAGATATCAAGTAAAATAAGAATCTCCTTTCCTATCAAGGGGCCCATCACCATCACAGGGTATTTAAAGGACTAGACAGTAGAAAGCAACATATTTGCGGGTTGTTGCCAGAGTTTGAGGAAGCAGAATGGTCTGTTGAAAGATATTGCTATATGTGACAGACATGAACATTTAAACCTGTTATGGAATGATATTAATGTGCTTTGAGGCAGTGACATAGTTCCAAACGGTGACATAGTTCTAAACATTCACCTCCAAATGGCTTAATTCCCTCTCAGGGCTTTTCAAACTCACCAAGTGCCACATGACAATCCTACTTCTCCACACTCTCCAAACCTACCAATAACAGGACCTTTTTGAACTTGGCCTTCTGCTCAGGAACTGAGTGCTTGACTGGACCTTTAACAGTCAATTTCCTGTGTATAGTGCTTGCTGTCGACCATCCTATATTTATTGAAACCAAGCACCTAATTAACTCAGTCCGACACCACTTAGTGTATAGACTCTTCAATGCCTTAGTATCTGTGCCATTTCCCAATCTCACTTTGCAGCTTCCAACGTAGAACAGTAATACCTCTCTCATAGGATTAGTTTAAAAAAAATTAAATCTCTCTTGTGGAAAAAATATTAACATCATTTGTCCATTGATACGCTGACTCTTTAGACTTTTCATGGTTTGTGATGTTTTCTAAGTTGTTTAATAGTCTACAATATGAACACTCCCAAAAGAGAGCTTGAAGCAAGTGGAAATGGCCTAGGAGCGGGAAAAGAGGCTCTTTTCAATGTTTTGCAAAACTGATGCATCATAGGAGTTTGCTTTCCTTCATTCCCACAGCTGAAGTAATAGAGGAAGCATGGTTCCATAAGGCACTCCTGCATTCAGCAAGCTCTGTTCACTGATCATAGTGTCTCATCGCTCCTTTGTTTGCACCAATGCAAAGATGCCTCAACTCTTCCTTCGAATCATTCTCAGTAGTTCCTCCTGTCACAAGTCTGTGACCTTGTTTTCCACAGATGCAGCAATCTGCTGTAACCGGTAACCGAGCTGCATCTTCTGTGCTGTTGGATCCTCTTCTAGTGCTGTAATGATCTAAAGACAGACGAGAAGTGAAAACAGTTATTCAGCTGTCAGGTTAAAACTCGGGTAGTCTAATGTTGTTAGGATTATGCAGGAGATGCAGTACCCTTCTCCCTTCCCAATATAGATACTCTCGTTGGAAAATCTGTTTAATCCATGTGGACAGCTATTCTGTCAAGTCCTTGTTGACCACAGTCCATCTGCATACTATGTTTTGGAATACACATGCATCAAACTTTGCAACAGATATTGAGTCTTTACTGATCGTTGCTCAAACAGTAAACACATATGTTATTTAGTCTCCACCTGGGCAGTTTTTCAAGTTGACAGACACAAGCCTGACTGCACACATCCAGATCCTCCGGCAGACTAAATCAAGTCTGTACACACAATCTTCAGAAGTCAGTATATGCAGCCCATATAGATTACCAAGCTCATCTTTAGGGACATGCTAACCAACTCCAATCCATCTCCAGTCCTTGCTTTTCATCTGTAGACTCTCTCAGACCATCCACATTAACGTTATCTCAGAGTGCCACGATTCGGGCTTTATTTTCCTTTCTAGAATATGGCGTGTCAAACAGCATTATAGATGTGATGAGCTTCTTTTTTATATCCTAACCATGGTAGCTACTTTACCAAGCCTGATGAATTTTCGATATACAATCAATGAATAAATTCTGTTATCAAACTCTGGCCAATTAGATCATTTTCATTGTGGATTCCATAAACGATACTGTCTCAGTTTGGTCAATTCAGAAAGTCAGATATGGAATATAACCCAATTTACCGCCAACACACAATTCAGGGAAGACTAGCTGGAATTGTAAACCCCTACTTGTAATTACATAGGAAAGGGACTTAAATTCAATGCTTGGGACACGTTGAAAGCAAACATCCCTGATCCTAGAGATAGTAGGAACTGCAGATGCTGGAGAATCTGAGATAACAAGGCGCAGAGCTGGATGAACACAGCAGGCCAAGCAGCACCAGCGGAGCAGGAAAGCTTCTAGGGTCTAGGCCCGAAATGCCGGCTTTCCTGCTCCTCTGGTGCTGCTTGGCTTGCTGTGTTCATCCAGCTCTGCACCTTGTTGTCCCTGATCCTAGTCTTGGCACAGAACCTTGCCTGTACCTACATGCCTGGTCTCCATACCTGGTCATAGTATTTGTTGATGTATTTATAGAGTTCATGAAGAGCCACGAGAGAGTTCATGTCACTGGAGTAATTCTGTAAAAGAGAAGGACAGCGACTATAAAAGGAATCACCAACGGGGGTTACTGTTTTTCGAAAACAAAGAAAAAAAAAAATCATCTTCTTCCTGAATCATCTCAGTGTAAAGAGGTGCTGCACATCAATCAATTTTCAAACCTGGGTGAACTGAAGAATGTTTATTGCAGTTGCCTGATTCGTTAAGAATCCCATTCTACTTCCAAACACTTACCCTGGACAGCTCAGCTAAAGCAGAGTTCATTTCCTGGTCACTAGCTGAGATTGTCTGCCGAATGTCTGCATAGTACCTGTCAGAAAGAGCAGGGTCCAGTCAATTCTGGCTGATAACATACACCATCCTAAATACCTAAATTGTAGAAATTAGCTTCTGAATGAAAGCAGCTTCACATTTCATGCAGATACGCTCCAGGGGGATATTTTTCAAAACTCTACACCCAACACATTTTTTCCAACCTTTTTGCAGATACTGATCAGCTTGCCTGCTGCAGGTTTCCAGCATTTGCACTTTCATTTTAGTTTTATACTTTTGCCCACAATTTCCAGAAATTCATTTCTGAACCAAACCTCCATCTCTTCCATATACTTGATCTAAAAGATGATCTTTGAGCTCTTGCAAACTATAGTTCACAATATTAATGGACAAACAGCACCTCATGCTAATGACTAAGGTCAAAGAGTGTGCAGTCACACAACAAAGGGCAGAATGGATTTCTAGCTGGTTTCAAGGGAGACAGAAGAGATTGGGAATAAAGGGTCATCATTCAGAGAGCGCCAGAAGGTGGAAAGTTGTATTTTAGAATAGAATCCAGACTGAATAATAATTAAAAAAGGAAAGAACTGC
>NC_063347.1:15376489-15439416 GCF_021869965.1 Rhincodon typus
AACAAAAACAAAGTTGCTGGAAAAGCTCAGCAGGTCTGGCAGCATCGTGAAGGAACAAAGAGTTAACGTTTCAGGTCCAGTGACCCTTCCTGTTCTGAGGAAGGGTCACCGGACCCAAAACGTTAACTCTGTTTTTTGCCTTCACAGATGCTGCCAGACCTGCTGAGCTTTTCCAGCAGCTTTGTTTTCGCTCCTGGATAATAATTAGTTTGTAAAGCCCTGAAGGATTGAGATAATTGTATTGACAGTTATCCCAGACAATGCCATTAGAATTTTTGTAAAGTTTCAGGTCTCTTTTCCTTGGGAAGTCAACGCTGTCATGGCAAGTATCAATTCTTCCAATTGCTTATTCTGTCATGTAGATCAATGATAAGGTTCCAAATGAATGGTGCACTAGTTACCAGCTGATTTTCTTAAATTATTTGTAAACAGATTTATCAACATTATGAAATCAACAGCATGAGTTCCACTGCAGCCAGCATTACATGCTGACACTTTTCCAGATGTCACTTACAGACAGCAGAGAAGGTAAAATTGGTGGGGAACGTCTTCCCGACAATTCTCAGGTTGGGGTGGAGCTGAAAGAGTGGGTGCAGATGCAATCAGCACGCATTCTCATTGCTGTAGGGATCTTGTCACATTGGAAAGTAAGGGCAGACAACAAGTAGAACAACATCCTGCCCTGAATTACACTTGTCCCAGTTGACCAGTACACATTCAAAAAACATCCCGGCTCAGGAACTCTGAGTAATGTTTCTGAATGAGAAATCCAAGTTCAGACCACACTGTCCAAACCTAAAAGGGGTGTTAGGATACAAGACCATGCCTTATGAACACAAGTCAAATGCAAAGCTTACAGTTTGAAAACAATTAGAAAAGCATGCATTTTATTCAGCAAAGTGTTACATTTCAACAAATGAAATGTGAATGACATCCAAGCTAGTTGTACATTGTACAAGGAGAGTATTGGACATTATGCTTTGATTAACTTAATGTTGGCCTTGGTAGTTATAGTTATACAATAAAAACAAAATGCTGTGGATACTCAGCAGGTTCTGGTTTCATCTGTGGACAGACATAAACAAAAAGTGTCAAAGCTTCAGGTCTATGGTCTTTTATCAATATTCAGGCCTTAATTGCTTCTCCCTCCAAGGCTGATGCCAGGAGGTGCTCAGTATGGCCAGTGTTTGCTGTTATAATCTCAGATTTCCAGCAGTCTTCAGAGTATTTTTATTACAAAATGATTCCAAATCCTCCAATCCAGTGAAAATCTTCACCTTCTTCCAGCAATAAATTCATGTCTAGAATCCTAGAGATCCCTTCGTCTGTGCCAGTCAAAAACAACTGCCTAACTACTCTAATCCCATTTCCCAGCACTTGGCCCAAAGCCTTGTACGCCTTGGCATCGCAAGTTCACATCTAAATACTTCTAAAATGTTATGTGGGTTTCTGCCTCTACCCACTCTTATGGACAGTAAGTTCCAGATTCCCACCATCGTCCAAGTGAAAATGTTTTTCCTCACATCCCCTCTAAACCTCCTGCCCCTTACATTAAATCTATGTCCCTTGGTTTTTGATCTTTCCACTGAGAGGAAAAGTTCCTTCCTATGTATCTAATCTATGCCTCTCATAATTTTATACATCTCAATCATGAGGTCCCCCCTCAATCTCCTCTGTTTCAAGGAAAACAATCCCAGTCTATCCAATCTGTCTTTATAACAATATCTCCAGCCCTAGGAACATCCTGGTAAATCTCATCTGTGCTCTCTACAGTGCAATCTCAACCCTCCTATAATGTGGAACACTGAATGGCACACAATTCTCTAGCTGTGGTCTAACCAACCTTTTACACATTTCCAGTACAATCTCCCTGTTGTTACACTATCCCATATGCCATCTTAACAACTTTATCTATCTACTCCACTAATTAAAGGGCCAGTGGACATGCACACCAAGTTCCCTCTGATCCTTGATGCTTCCCAGAATGTGACGGTTTATCATGTAAACTCTTGCATTGTTTGTCCTGCCCAAGTACATCACCTCACATTTATATGGATTGCATTCCATTTGGCACTGATCAGCCCATCTATATATTCCTGTAATCTAAGAATATCTTAAGTGTATCTGCCTCACTATTTACCACACCACAGTTTTCATGATCATTATCATCCATAAATGTGTTGATCAACCCACCTGCATTAAAGTCTAAACTATTTATATACACCACAAATAGTAAGGGCCCCAAGACTGATCTGTGTAGAACCCCACTGGATACAGTTACAAAAACCACTCCTTGCCCCTCACCCTCTGCTTCCCACCACTCAGCCAACTCTTCATCCAATCAGCCAAATTTCCTTGATCAGTTTTAGGGACTAGGTCAGGTGTATAACTGAATTACTTCTTGATTTTATCCACTCTTCTTTTCTGTCAGGAGGAAGAAGAATCTTTACCAGAGAAGGAAACATCCTAGCTTGAGCAAGCAGTGCTAAAAACAACTGTCAGGGGTCCCATTGTTTGGAGAGAAGACAAGCCATCAGCAGTTCAAGCCTTTCCCTGACAATAGTATGTCCTTGCTACATGGTTAACCAACTAGAAAGTTGTTCGCTGTTGTAGTGGAATAGTTCCCTCTGAATATTCTGTACCGACATTGGGTGAAATTTGCAAACAAACATAAGAATTAGGAGCATGAGAACACTACATGGCCCTTTGAAACCGCGCGATCGTTCAATAAGATCGCAGATGATCTAGTTACACCACATTCCCATCTACCCCCAATAATCTTTCACCCCTTTGCTTCTCAAGAATATCTACCTTAAAAATATTCAAAGGCTCTGCTTCCAACACCACTTAAGCAAGAGAAATCCAAAGATTCTCATTCTTCTGTGAAAAAAGAAATTGTCCTCAACTGTGCCTGAAATAGGCCTTGTTTTTAAAAAGGGACTCCTAGCTCTTGGAAGCCTGGTTTTTGTTCACTGAAAGTTCACCTTCATTCCAAAAGTATTGAGAAAAGGTAAGGTCAAAGAAAGACATGACAAAGAAATGGCTTCAAATCTGAATGTTCAGCCAGCAAAACGTGTAACCAAAGTTCGTCCCTACCAATGCATTCTAGTTCAACAAATTGGTAATTCTTATTTTTGTCATTTATGTGGTGACCCCATCCCTGGGGCAATGAGAGAAAAACAAGATTCTTACCTCTCCACCATCTGTTTGTATCGAGGGATGTCTCTAGCATACAGCAGTTTGTTAATTGGAGAATCCTAGAATTGAAAAATCAGCAGGGTCACATCAGGTACACCTAAAGCTACAGGACACATCATAGCAACAAATTCTGCACTAGTTGAATCTCAGCAAATGCTTTAAAAGTAAAAGGTTGGGTGGACAGTGCACTGCATGTGTTAGACGTATTACACAAGTTGAATCTTTTAATGTTGAGTCAATAGAATGTGACAACATCAAGCCAATACATGAAACTCCACTGCAAACTAACAGCAAGCTGCTGCAGCTTGAAGCTCACTTTGAGTTGAAGCCTGGTACTCATTTGAAAGGACATGCAGTCATTTGAGCATCGGTTTGAGCACATTGTCTCAAATATAAGGTTTCAAACAGAAATGCAGACCTCTCTCTTCTCAGGTGCGTTACTCTTTTATTGGCTCTACAAAATTGGCTACAGAAAATTTCTCTTGTTCACTCAAATCCCCTCAGATACCTTGTCGTCAACTAACGGTTCCCTTAAGGAATGTGAAGAATAAGCCATCCGGTTACAGCATCCTTCATTGCAAGAAGCCAAAGCCCAGAGAAAATGACAACTCTTCATCTCCCTCTAAAGGAGGATGAAGCATCTGAAGGGGTAGTCCAAAACATAAAGAACCTATTCCTAGAGGAAAAATGTGAGGTTGTCAAAGGCATCACTGAAATTACAATGTCCCTTTTTAATATGTTTCCTGTTATTAGCTTAAGTGGTTGCCGGGGTATTTTCATGGGCATCTTTTCCTTCCTAGCCTTTCTTCCTCAACATCTATTGGCAGACTTACCCGGCCCAGTTTATGTTCTGCTATAGTGCAGGAATCCATGAAGGTCTGTGCAATGACCGATAGCATGGCATCCACATTATCTGACACCTGAACGTCAAAGGTGAAGTGAGGATTTTTAATAATGTTTATCCAGAAACGAAGAGGCAGACTGGAATAAAAACAAAATAAAAAGATGAAAAACAAAAAGATTACAACTCAAATAACCCTGTTATGGCTCTAAATTCCACTTCTTGCAGAATTTAATAATTTTAGTTCTGCTGTTCTTTGATTCAATTTTCATTAACTTGAATGTTTACATCCTGAATATGTTTCATTTCTGGAATGTTTTATGATCTACCACTCACCTTCTCCAGCCAGGTGCCTACACTGGCAGACAAAATTGCCTAACTGTCTCTGACTGTGACACAGGAAAAGAATGATTTATGGTCACAATATATTGTTAAAGAAACTTAAAGTATTGCAACATCACCTGGTTTCATAATCACTGCATTTAGTGGATTCTTTTCATGAATGGTCAGTCACTGCTCAATCTTCTTCATTTTCCATCTTCGTCAACAGCCACCAAATAATTGCATTCTCCATGCAACAAAGAATGTTACTTTATATTAACCTCACTACAGACTCCGTGGCATTTGAGAGAAGAACCTTCTGGTTTAGCCAATATTTTTACCTTATTCAACACAGTTACAAGCAGATTAAATAGTAATTCAACTCGTGGTGCTATTTGTGGGGCCTGGTTATGTGCGATTTGAATGTTGCAAAGCTCTTTGTAACGGGAAAATTTCAGTGACACTGAAGCATTTGGGGTACCTTAGTGTTATAATGAGCTGGAGAACCATACATTCTTTCTTTTTACTCATATCCTCCATCCATATCTCATGAATGCTATCAATTTTCTCCTGTACCTCTTTTCTTTCTCCGCATTAATGGAAATAAACCAAGCCTCTCAAACCTCTCCTCATAACTGATTTCAATTCCTGGCATCATGATGTTGAAACTATGAGGAAACAACTTCATTTTACATATCATCGAGTCATTGAGATGTACAACACAGAAACAGACCCTTTGGTCCAATTCGTCCATGCCAACCAAATAGCCTACATTAATCTAGTCCCATTTGCCAGCATTTGGCCCATTTCCCTTTAAACTCTTCCTATTCACGTACCCAGCCAGATGCCTTTTAAATGTTGTAATCATCGAGGCTTCAACACTTCCTCTGGTAGCTCTTTTCATATATACTCCACCCTTGCATGGAAAAGTTGTCCCTGGAGTCCCTTTTAAATCATTTCCCTCTCACCTTAAATCTATGCCCTCTAGTTTTGGACTTCCCCACCCCAGGGAAAAGACCTCAACTATCCACCCTGTCTATACTCCTCATACTTTTATAAACCTCTGTAAGGTCACGCCTCAGCCTTCGACACTCCAGGGAAAATAGCCCCAGCCTATTCAGCCTCTCCCTACAGCTCAAGCCCTCCAACCCTGGCACAATCCTCATAAATCTTTTCTGAACCCTCTCAAGTTTCACAACTTCCTTCCTATAGGAGGGAGACCAGAATAACATGCAATACTTTGCAAGTAGCCAAACCAATGTCCTGTACAACCGCAACATGACCTCCCAACTTCTACACTCGATGCACTGACCAATAAAGACAAGCATATCAAATACCTTCTTCACGATTCTGTCTGTGACTCCACTTTCAGGACCTATGAACCTAAATTCTAAGATCTCTTTGTTCACAACACTCCCCAGGACCTTACCATTAAACATAGAAGTCCTGCCCCAATTTGCCTTTCCAAAATGCAGCACCTCACATTTATCCAAATTAAACTCCATCTGTGTTTTGTTGCTGGGGAAATGCACCACAAAGGCCAGCTTGTTGCAGTACATTGTGAAAGGTCTGTGATACTTTCTAGATCTGATTGTTGATCCCATGATCCTTCCTAGATCGATTGTTGATCCCATGATCCTTCCTCTGCCCAAAGGTTAGCACATGAAACAGGCAGGGCACAGAACACATCATGGTTCTAGATCCATCTAAAGCGTACAAGCAGATACATTTTATAAACCTATCAATATAACTAAATATTGCACAAGATCTGTTTTGTACTGAAAACAAATCAAATGTCACATTTTTGACTCAAATAAATTAATCATATTGAATTGGCCAATCACAGTTCTTTCCTTCTCCACCAGATGACACTACTTAGAAGACGACTAAGGATGTTTGCCCATCCCTCTTCCAGTATGTACTGACCAATATTTATCTATCTCTGAACCAATAACAATAAGACAGTATGATTTGATTTCCACGTTTCCTACAGGCGGCACGGTTGTTAGCACTGCTGCCTCACAGCACCAGGGACCCGGGTTCAATTCCAGCCTCGGGCGACTGTCTGTGTAGAGTTTACACATTCTCCCTGTGTCTGCATGGGTTTCCTCCGGGTGCTCCAGTTTCCTCCCACAGTCCAAAGATGTGCCGGTTAGGTGGATTGGCCATGCTAAATTGCCCATAGTGTTCAGGGAGGTGTAAATGAGGTGGGTTATAGGGGGATGAATCTGGGTGGAATGCTCTGAGGTTCGGTGTGGACTTGTTGGGCCGAAGGGCCTGTTTCCACACTGCAGGGATTCTATGATTTTCTATGGTTAACCAATGGAATTAAGCAACTTGCTCTGTTTTCATTGAAAGGAATGGAGCTGCACAGTCTGTAGTCCATATCATATGTATATACATATGTAAATAAGGACACCTAACCACTTGGCATTTTTGTGCACCTACAGACACATACAAACGTATAGTTCACTTAACAGGATGAGAAGTGAAAGGAAACAGAGTAATAGATATGCAGCAAAGTGAAACACAGATACAGATAAAACTTATGGGCCCAGGCTAAAT
The DNA here is from genome assembly GCF_021869965.1 of Rhincodon typus. NCBI lineage: Eukaryota > Metazoa > Chordata > Chondrichthyes > Orectolobiformes > Rhincodontidae > Rhincodon > Rhincodon typus. The sequence continues at coordinate 15,383,415 of NC_063347.1, forward strand.
ATTAACATTTGGTGCAGAAGAGAAGGAAATCTCAGTGGAACATCTCTGGTTAGGGCTAGCTGTCTGATTTGCAACTGGTTATTTAACACAGTGAAAGGTTAATATAGCAACATTGTCACGTTGTGGATTTGTGTGCATTGAGGTCTGGTTTGTGGCTGTAAGGACTCATTGGTTTAGATTTTCCAGTCTGAGAATTGGGATAATCATCGCTGACTCTGGAAATCCCGGCACTCCAACCATTTTTCCAGCTGGAACTTCCATCCATGGTTGCATCAATGAGGTTTCAGGGCAGCCATCCACAGGTAGTGCCGGTGATAGGGAGCAGCACAGGAGGAGATAGCAAAGAGGAGCAATACAAGCGGCACATCCCCTTTTGATAACATAATTTGCCACACTCAGATAGGATCTCAATGGCTTTAGTGGAGTGAGTGCATGAGTGAGTCAATGATTGACGTGTGGGGTGAACGATTAAGGAGTCGAGGAGTGATTCAATGAGTGGGTGAATGGGGAGGCCGTAGATCAGTCAGGTCAGAGGAGTGTGAGAGGTCATTTCTAATGAAGTTGGATTGGGTTGGGTGAAGGGTCATTGTGCTGGGCATGCAGTTGGCCATGGCAGAGTTGGGGTGGGGGGGTGGTGCGCTCTGGGTTTTGTGTGTTGTGGGGTGGAGATTTTTTTTTTTTTTTTTTTAAAAAACATTCATTCGTGGGATAGCAGTGTCACTGGTGAGGCCAGGCCAGTATTCACTGCCTATCCCTACCTGCCCTCCCGGCAATTAAGAGTCAACCACATTGCGTTGGGCCCGGAATCACAGACCAGGTAAGGATGGCAGTTTCCTTCCCAAAAGACCTTAGTGAACGAGATGGGTTTTTCCAACAATCAGCAATTGTCGTTGTGGTCATCACTTAGACTCCTAATTCCAGATTTGTATTGAGTTCAAATTCCACCATCTGCCATGGTGCAATTTGTACCTGGAACCCAGAACATTTACTTAGGTTTCTGGATTAAGAGTCCGGTGATAATACAACTAGGCCATTGCCTCCCCCAGTATATGTACGTCATGGGGCTAAAACATAGCATTATACTGATACTCTCAGAATTACACCAGAGATTACACAGCATAATTATTCAAAGCTCTCTGATACTGAAGTCAGCGTATAAGATAATTGTGAAATGTCCCCAGCACCACTAAATCAGCCAACTGAAGATTTCTACTTCCTGGGAAACTACAGAGTCTGTAAATACATTGTACTTCATCAGGGTCCAGACACACAACAGCAACTTAACTTCAGTGCATCACTGATCATGGTACCAAACATCTAGCCTACTGTTTGCAAAAAATAGGAAAATCTCAAGTTATTATATCACTCCAATGCTTTATTAATTAGAAATGGAATACAGAACATAGTAAAATCTGTCTTAAATAGTTTGATGCAGTTCTTGCTTGCATTGAGCAGAGATGGGCAAATTGTAAACAGTGAGTGAAAAAAAACAAACTTCAGGACTGCACCTGGAAATGATAATGGTTGCCATAGGTTGTTACTGAAAGAAACAGTGCAGAAAGTTAGAGACACTATCTTGGCTGCTTAGCCCATCTACCTGGGCAGAGGTTCCACTAAAGCCACAGTCTAGTTAGGTTTCCTGTCTGAAGGTCATTAGAGTGGAGTATATTGTTTGACCAGGACTGCAGTAAAATCGGGTTTCCCACGATAAGATACTCTCCATGATGTGGGTGGTAAGGGGTTGCACAGGGAAGATGGTGATGTCATGGGAACATCGCCAGCCTAGTCATTCACAAGTCCAAGTTAATGCTGTGGTCACACAGGTTTGAATCCTATAGGCTGGTTCTGGAATTGAAAACAATCCTCACTAATGGTGAACATGAAAAAGTCATCAATTGTTGTAAAAACCCACCTGGGTCACTGATTTTTTTTTAAGGGAGGGAAACCTGCCATCCTTACCCAGCCAGACCCACAGTAATGTGGCTGACACTTCACTGCATTTTGGAATGTCCCAGCAGGCCACTCAGGTCAAGGGTAAATAGCAGTGGACAACATTCCCTGGCCACGACAGCGACATTCCATGAAAGAATAAGTAAAATGAAAGTGAACACAAACTGCAAGGGTGACACAGTGGCTCAGTGGTTAGCATTGCTGCCTCACAGCACCAGGGACACCCCACCCTCGGGTGATTGTCTGTGTGGAGTTTGCACGTTCTCCCCGTGTCTACATGGGTTCCCTCTGGGTGCTCCAGTTTCCTCCAACAGTCCAAAGATGAGCAGGTTAGGAGGACTGGTCATACAAAATTGCCCCTAGTATCCAGGGCTGTGCAGCATAGGTGGGTTAGCCATGGGAAATGCAGGGTTACAGGTATAGGGTAGGGGAACGGAACTGTCTCGGTAGGATCGGTGCAGACTCAATGGGCCGAATAGCCTCGATCTGCACTGTAGGGATTCTCTGATAAAACATAATGCAGTGATTAACTAGTTCATTTCTGCGACTGACTGCACCTCATGTCCTAGTGAGCACTGATAAAAAAAAACAAGCCATTTGCATTTATTGCAACCATCACACATCAGTTATCACAATTAAGAAAGTAAAACGAAAAAGAAGGAAAAAAAGGCAGCCGTTATATTTCGGTCTCTTCTAACTTGGAAGGAAATGGTACAAGCGCCAACTGAACCTTCAACCCACCTCCACCAATTGTAATTAATCTTGTGGCTGATATAGGCTTCTCCATATTTCAAGAGGCGTCATGGCTTCAAAAGAACCAGGCCAAGTTAAACCTTGGTGTGTACACTTTAGAAGCAGGAATGACACACTAGATGACACACTTCAATCACCTGTCATTGCTTTCAACTTGCAAGAAATGCCATGGAGAGATTGAGCCATATTTCAAAAATCAAGCCTTTTCCTTTCACTTTTGTTTTTTTTTAAATCTCATTAATAACCTTTTCAACAAAATTCAACCCATCAGCAGAAATAGTGACTTCACCCAGTAGAAAAACATCAAAGGTATAGACATATAAAGACTACAAGAAAGGTGTGAAAATTCCCTCTGCAAATCTCTTTGCCTTTCTTCCTTTAAGATGCTGCTTCAAACCTTCCTCTTTGATCAAACATTTGGCTTGATGTCAATTTTTTATCCAGTCAGTGCCTCTGATAAACCTTGGGACACTTTGCATACTTACAAGACATTATACGCGTGCAAGTCAGGACAGATATAAAATTAAGTGCACACAGACAGATGTAAACATATCCAGCATTGCCTATAGAGCATGCAAAACAAGATGTTTCATGGTCTCAATATATGTGACAACAATACAAATCAAATCAAATTAAATCTGATGATTATGCAGTCTCAAGTACCTGTTTGTTTTCCAGATGTGAATAGTTTCTGTATCAGTAATCCCATGGTGTACTGCTTGTTCATCCAGGAGGTCAAAGAAATACTTGACGGCAAGAGGGACAGGCCGACTTGTGCTGAGAATCACCTGGAAGAGGTCATCTACAAACTTCTGCAGCGTGCCCTGAAAGGTACAGCAAGATAAGAGGCTCAAAATGGTCTCTCTTAAAATGACAACTGTGTTTGGTATAGTTTATCCAACAACTGCCTTTATGGCAGCACAGTGGCTCAGTGGTTAGCACTGCTGCCTCACAGCACCAGGGACACAGGTTCGATTCCACCCTCGGGTGACCGTCTGTGCACACTCCACACATTCTCCCTGGGTCTGCATGGGTTTCCTCCGGGTGGTCTGGTTTCCTCCCACAGTCCAAAGATGTACAGGTTAGGTGGACAGGTTAGGTGGATTGGTCATGCTAAATTGCCCATAGTTTCTAGGTGGGTTAGACATGGGAAATGCAGGGGTAGGAGAATGGGTCTGGGCAGGATGCTCTTCGGAGGGGCGGTATGGACTTGTTGTGCCGAATGGCCTGTTTCCACAGTGTAAGGATTCTATGATCTGCGATTGCTATGAAATGAAAGATGTCTGCAGTGGGTGAGCCAGTATTAGAACAGCAGAGATAAACCACATTCCACTATTTCCATTAGAAACCTGGTCAGGCCACGTCAACATTGTCTTTAACCTTCTTCTTGCCTTTTTTTTGAAGCAAGCTGGCTCCTACCTTCATGGAAAGCAATCGTGTCAGGTAGATCTCAGGAATGGCTTTGGCTCGTTCCCGCTCCCGCAGGCTGCCCCTTCTGTGTTTGGGCAGTTCAGGTTCTTCACTGGCTTTGACCAGGTGCCAGACTTTGATCCCTCCTTCATCTGCATCTTCCAACATCGGTGTCTCTGGAGTGGCGTGAGGAGGGAGGAGAAGGAAGAGAAACATGTGCAAAACAGAAAAGAAAAACAAGACTAAATATATTTCAGACAAGGCACTCCCCAAGAGTCAAAAGCAAACTAGCAAAGGTTTTGATGAACGTGGAACTTACATTTACTTAAACAAAACTATTTAAAATTTTACAGCCATCTGCAGTGGCCACCATGCTCCTTTCCCACTTAGTAATCCGAGTTAGTTTACCTTGTGATCTCAATGCATCACTATGGTGAAGCTACTCATACAGTATTCAAGACTTCTGGTATAAGGTCCTTGAATTCCAATTTCATTGTCAATTCTTGTGGAAAATATTGGATTGGAACTGTCGGGTTCCTAAAATTTGATTACTTCGCTTCAAACGTATTTTGTCCCTCCCCAGATCGAAACACAAGAGTGTTTAATGGTTAACAGAGAACAAAGATGCAGTTCTTCACTCACTCTCTCCTGCAGTAAAATCATGATTCTCATGGTGAATGTGCTTGCTGAGGCGTGGGACAAGAGCAACTGTGGCCCCATCAGTAACCTAAAGGATTTTCAAAACAAACGACAAAACAATTTCCATTAATTACTTGTACAGACGTGAAGTTAAACTCTTTCACAAGACTGAAGGACACGTTAGGAATGATCAGTTACCATAAATAAGTAATCAAAGGATATTAAAAAGGAGAATGCTGTGTGGGTTCTGTAATTCAGAGATCTGGGCATTTGTTCATCCTGATCACCCTTCATTGGGGCAATTCTGTGGCAGGGAAAGAGGCCACCCTTAAATGACTGTATTTCTACATAAATATATGTAAAAGGTACTTTGCACACAAAAGAGAGGCTCCTTGGGATTTGCTACAAGATCATGCCAATAGGAACTTTGGGTGGCTTACCACATCCAGAGGAAGATTTAGACAGCATGGTTTTTGCTCTTTCTATCCCCAAATTTATGGCTGTGTCATGCACTCTCCTCCACATATGAGCCCAATTATTCTCACATGGACAAACATATTAGGAGCAGAAGGAGGCCATTCAGCCCCTTGAACCTGCTGTGCCATTTGATAAGGTCACAGTTAATTCGATGTAGCCTCAATTCCACATTCCACCCACTTTCTTGTCCCTCAAAAATCTTTAACTCAGCCTTAAAAATATTCAATGGCCCTGACTCCACAGCAATCCTTGGAAGACAATTCTGCAAACCAATGACCCTCAGGGAAAAATAAAGATCTTTGCATCTCAAATGAGAGCCGTCCCCCTCTTATTTTGAAACTGTGCCCCTAGTTCTCGTTCCTTCTTGAGGGGAAACATCTTTTTACCATCCGCCTTAGTAAGCCCCCTAAAGATCCTGTATGTTTCAACAAGATCACCCCTCATTCTTCTAATGTCCAGCCTTGTTCCATAACATAGCCTGGGATGTGGTGGTTATCAGTTGAGTGAACCTTCTCTTAAGTCATGGGTCCAAAACTGTACACTGTACTCCCTGTACAAATGAACAAACTTCTCTACTTTTATATTCCATTCCCCTTACTAAATGAAAACATTAATTTGCCTTCTGAACCACTTAGACAATAAGAAATAGGAACAGGAAAAGGCCATTTGGCTCCTCAAACTTGCTCCACCATTCAATAGGATCATGGCAATTTGAACACTCCTCACATCCACTTCCCAGCCCTTTTCCCAAAACCTTTGATGCCCCTACTCATCAAGTCTCTCGATATCTCTATCTAAATCTCCATCTATCTCAGCCCTAAATAATACAAGGACTTTGCCCCCAAACATTTCTGTGGCTGGGGGTTCCAAAGACTCAAAAGTCAGAGAAGACATTCTTTCTCATCTCAGTCTTAAATTGGCACTCCTCAATTCTGAGACTATGCCCTCTGGTCCTAGACTCTTCCATGAGGGGAAACATCCTCTCAGCATTTACCCTACCAACTCAATACGTTTCAATGAGATCACTTCTCATTCTTCTAAATTCCAATGAGTGGAGTCCCAACCTTTGCTCATAAAAAATCTCTCCAAACCAGGGATCATCCTCATGAACTTTGTCAGAATTGCCTCCACTGAAATAACATTTTGTTAAACAAGGGAACAAAAATTGCTCATAGTACTCCAAATGTGGTCTCACCAGCAGTAAGACTACCCCTGTCTTCTACTCCAACCCCCTTGAAATAAGGGCCAACATTCCATTAGCCTTCCTTATTACCTGCTGCACCTGTGTGCTAGCTTTCTGTCTTTCATGTACAATACCCTAAGTCCCTTTATGTTGTAGTTTTTCTCATTTAAATAAATCTGTTCTTTTGTTCTCCCTTCCAAAAACGAACTTCACATTTTCCCACATTATACTCCATTTTCCAACTATTGCCCACTTACGTAATCTATCAATACCTCTCTGTCAACCATTTACATCTTTCTCACAACCTGTGTTTCCACTTATTCTTATGCCATCTGCACATTTGGCTACAGTACATCGGTTTCCTTCTTCCGAGTCATTAACATATATGTTGTAAACAGTTGTGGTCGCTGTGGAAATCTACTAGTCATAGGTTGCCAATCTGAAAAAGAAGCCCTTATCCCCACTCACTGTTTCCTGCCCATTAACCAATTCTCTATCCATGCCAATATCCTACCTCTAACATCATTGGGTCTTACCTTATGACTTAACCTTTTGTGAGGCATCTTGTCAAATGCCTTCTGGAAGTCCAAATACAACACAACACATCTATTGGTTCCCCTCTATCCACTCTGGTTAAGATTTCCTTGAAAAACTGTACTAAATTAAATCAGATACAATTTCTCTTTCATGAAGCCATGCTGATTCTGCTAAATTAGATTTATGATTTTCCAAATGTTCTGCCATTACTTCCTTAAAAATTGATTCCAATAGTTTTCCAATAATAAACATTAGGCTAGTGTATCTGCACGCTAACTTTGAGATTTCTAATGCTGCTTGATCTGTGCTTAGTCTGGATTCCTGCATCCAGGCCTGGTGGAGATCAATTAGCATGTTTAAAGAACAGCAAGTTATTGCAATACTTTTTCAAAGAAACTCTAAGCTTACCTTATAATGCTGCAAGGTGTTTAGACGTTTCCAGTTTCCCTGGAGAACGGAGGTCAGGTCTTCATCAGAAAGGATAAGATGTCCAGCCAACCCTGATCTCCATTCTAATTTAGTATAACATAATCAATTAAAATAATGAAAGCTTCAAAAAAAAAGTCAACAAGTCTAGCATGACTTTCACATTCCCAACACGTGTAATATTGTTTCCGAGGCAGAAGATACGATTTTCCAATCCTAATCATTAGCAAAGAGAGCTGAACCTTCCGACTCCCAATACAACCATGCACAAGGCAGCTTAATCCATTCTCGAAAGAGTTACATCAGACTCTGCTCTGAGTAGAAAGCATGTGCTTCCCAATCCTCAAAACTGCTGGAGCTTCCAAATTCCAATATCGGAATTCCAACAAGCTGTTAACTTCGCCGTCAATTCAGATCGGAGATTTTTGAGAAAACTGCATGCAATGTGGATAAGAGGGAACAAGTTGTTACAGTGTCTTTAGATTTCCAGAAGACACCAGAGAGTCACAGGGGTCAGAGTCAGAGGTCAGCAGCACAAGAATAGCCCTTTGGCCCATTCGCACTTGTCCATAGCCTTGTATGCCTTGGCATTGCATGTGCCCATCTAAATACGTCTTCAATGTTCTGCGGGTTTCTGCCTCTGCCACCTTTACAGGCAATGGGTTCCAGATTCCCACCAACCTCTAGGTGAAAAACAAATTCCTCACAACCCCTCTAAACCTCTAGCCCCTTTCCTTAAGTCCATGGCCCCCGTTATTAATCCCACCACCATGCGAAGAAATTCCTTGCTGTCTACCTCCCTCATAATTTTATACATCTCAATCATGTCCCCACTCAGTCTCCTCTGCCCCAAACAAAACAAACCCTATCTATCCAATCTCTCTTCATAATTAAAACTCTCTCCAGCCCAGACAAATTCCTGGTAAACCTCCTCTGTTCCCTCTCGAGTGCTATCGCATCCCTCCTAATAGTATGGATTCTAGAACTGCACCTAATACTCTAGCTGTGGCCTAACCACCATTTTATACAGTTCCAGTATAACCTCCTGATCAAATGCTCTGCCTCGGCTAATAAAGGCATGTATTCCATATGCCTTCTAAACCATCTTATCCACCTGTCCTGCTACCTAAAGGGCCAGCGAACACAATGCTCAGTGCTTCTGTTGGACCAACTATTCATTGTTTTCCTTTGCCTTGTTTGTGCTGCCCAAGTGCATCACCTCACACTTGTCCAGACTGAATTCTATTTTTCACTGTACATCCCATCTGACCAGCCCATCTAGATCCTTCTGTAATCTAAGGTTATTCTCCTCATTATTTATCACCCCACCAATTTCACAGCATCCATGCAGTTTCTGATCACCCCTTCTACATTTCAGTCTAAATCATTAGTATACACCATGTACAGTGACAGCCCCCAACACCGATCCCTCTGGAACCCAACTGGACACAGGCTTCCAGTCACAAAAGCACTTCTTGACCATCCTCCTCTGCTTCCTGTCACTCAGCCAATTCTGGATCCAATTAACCAAATTTCCTTGGATCCCATGGGCTCATACCTTCACTATTCATTTCCCATGTGGGACTTTGTCAGAAGCCTTACTGATGTCTAAGACGACTATATCAAATGCATTGCCCTCATCTACATACCTGGCCATCTCCTTGAAAAATTCAATCATGCTGGTTAGACAGGACCTCCCCACAACAAAACCATGCTGACTAGTCTTGATTAATCCTTCCCTCACCGAGTGCAGATTAAATCTACTCCCTCAGAATAGTTTCTCCACCACTGAGGTTAGATTGAAGGGCCTATAGTTTCCTGGTTTACCCCTCCTTCCTTGTTGTATAATGGTTCCACATTGGCTGTCATCCAGTCCTCTGGCATCTCTCCTCTGGACCAGGAGGAATTAGAAGTTATTGCCAATGCCATTGCCATTTCCTCCCTTGCCTCACTTAAGAGCTTGGGATACATTTCATCTGAACATTTATCTACTTTCAAGCCTACTAGATCCCTCAGAACCTCCTCTCTGTTTATGCTAATTTCTTTTAGTATATCACACAGTCCTTCTCCCTGATTTCAACACCCACATCAAACCGCTCACTAATGAACACTCAAAGTATTAATTTAGACCCATAACTACATCCTCCAGCTTCACATACAAATTACTACTGTGTTCCTAATGGGCCTTACTGTTTCCAGAGTTAACCTTTTACCTTCAACGTACTTGTAAAATAACTTAAGACATTGCTTTCTTTTACCTGCCATTTTCATGCACCCTTTTTGTTCTCCTAATTTCCTTCTAAGTTTCCCCTTTCACATCCAATACTGCTTTAGGGCTTCTGCAGTTTTGATCCTTGGTATCTGTCTTAAATCTCCCCTTTTCCTCTTTATCCAAATCTGTATGTTGCTAAATATCTGGGGTGTTTGCTGGAATACAAAGGTAGGGATAGTTTGCCACAGTTCAAAAGGTTACTATGCAAAATAAGAGATCATACTGTAGAGGTGGGATGGACAGTGGATTGATTATTGAACAGGTTGCAGAGAGTTGGTATAAATCAGGTATTTTCGGGTTGGCGAGATGAAATAAGTGGAATGCCACAGGGATCAATGTTGGGACCTCAAATGCTTATAATTCATACCAATGACTTGGATAAAGGGACCAGTTTCTAAAATTGCTGATGACACAGAGCAGTAGGAAAGTAAATTATGAAGAGTTCATAAGGAGTCTGCAAAAGGATATAGATCAGTTAAATGAGTCTAAAATTTGGCAGATGTTGGAAAATGTGAACTTGTCTACTTTGGTGAGAAGTTTAGAAAAGCAGCATGTTACTTAAAATGGAGAGAAATTGCAGAACTCAGAGTTATAGTGCGATCTGGGTATCCCTGCTACATGAATCACATAGTTATTATGCAGTTACAGCAAGTGATTAGGAAATCAAATTGAATGTTATCATTTCTTGCAAAGGGAAATGGAATATAAAGATAGCGGCGTTTTGCTACAATTCTACAGGGCATTGATGAGACCACATCTGGAGCACTGTGCACAGTTTTGGTCTCCTTATTTAAGTAGGGATATAACTGCACGCGAATCAGCTCAGAGAAGGTTGACTTGTGGTACCTGGAATGAAGGGGTTTATCTCATGAGGAAAGGTGGGATAGCTGAGTTGGTTTGTATTGGACTTTAGAAGAATAAGATGTATTCACTTTTGAGAATATATAACATTCTGAGGAGACTTGACCGGGTAGATGCTAAAACCAGATCCCCTTTTGGGACAGACTAAAACCAGCTGACAGTTTAAAAATGAGAGATCCCCATTTAAAGAGAGAGATGAGGATAAAGTTTTCTTTCAGAGGGTCAAGAATATATAACTCCCTTTCCCACAGAGCAGTAGAGGCAGTCATTGAATATTTTTAAGACAGTTAGTTTTATGACTGACAAGGGAGTCAGAGGCTGTTGGGAGTACACAGGAAGAGGCCATTCAGCCCCTCGAGCCTGACCCGCCATTCAATGAGATCATGGCTGATCTGCAGCCTAGCTCCTGTGTTTAGCTCATAGCTGATGATAGTATAAAGGCAGGGGTGGAGGTTAGATAGACCTTAGGTTTAGGGTAAAAGTTCGGCACAACATTGTAGGTCGAAGGGCCCGTACTGTGCTGTACTGTTCTATGTTCTATATCCTTTAATACCTTGGCTGAACAAAGATTTATCTATCTCAAATTTAAAACTAACAACTGATGGAGCATCAATTGCTCATTGTAGGTGGCAGGAGTAGTTGGCAATATGGAGCTGAGGGAATAATCAGATCAGCTCTGATCTTATTGAATGGTAAGCAAGTTTGAGGGGCTGAATGGCCTACTTCCAGCATCCCACTAAACTTTGTTTTCATCATCTGCAGCAGTAATTTCCAGAAGAAGTGGTCAATGCCAAGAATAGCGTTCACACACTGATTCTGGACCATCTGAGCAGCTGCATGGATGCAGGGCTAGGATGGAACATTGCCTATTCTTGATCCCATTTCATATATTCATTTGTAATTCAAGAATGAAGCTTCATCCCTAAGAGCTTGGTGTCTTTACAAACTGGGTCCCAGTCCAAAGCAAAAACTGTTGCACCTTCATAAGCTGAAGCCCAGCCAAATGAGCAATGTATTATCAATATAATGTATTGCCAATCCCTGCAATTCCACCCCTGACATATCTTAGAGCTAGTGGTGTGGCATCACACAGTTTGAGTTTGTTGGAATCTGACATTGTCGCCTGATGGGGTCTTACACATCTTACCTCAGAGTCATAGAGGTACACAGCTCAGAAACAGACCCTTCAGTCCAACTCGTCCATGCTGACCAGTTATCCTAGATAAATCTAGTCTCATTTGCCAGCATTTGGCTCATATCCCTCTAAACCTTTCCTATTCATATACCCATCCAGATGCTTTTTAAATGCTGTAATCATACCAGCCTCTACCACGTCCTCTGGCAGCTCATTACATACACACACCACCCTGTGTGAAAAAGTTGCTCCTTAGGTCCCTTTTATATCTTTTCTCTCTCACCTTAAACCTATGCCCTCTACTTTTGGATTCCCCCACTCCAGGGAAAAGACCTTGGCTATTTACCCTCTCCATGCCCACCATGATTTTACAAACCTCTAAAAGGTCACCCCTCAGCCTTCAATACTCCAGAGAAAATAGCCCCAGACTATTCAGTCTCTCCCTATAGCTCAAACCCTCCAACCCAGGCAATATCCTTGTAAATCTTTTCTGAACCCTTTCTAGGGTCACAACATCCTTCCTATAGGAGGGAGACCAGAGTTGCACGCAATACTCCAAAAGTGGCCGATCCAATGTCCTGTACGTACTGCATCTTGTTAGTAACAGCTAATATGCCCTAGAGTTATGCAAACTGTATATAGTTACTAAAATGTACTAAACTGCACCTGGAACAGGAGCCTCTTCTGCTTATTACATGTATTTATTCATGGGGCTCAATCCTCCACCGTAGACTATGGAACAGCCCAAGATGAAGATTCACGGCTACACGTGATCCCAACCACAAGTGCTGGGCACCCAGGCATCACATCATACTTTTTATTTTAGATCAACCTGTTTGGCTATATCACAACACATATCTGAGGCAGGTGAGACTTGAACCCAAGATCTTCTGTCCCAGAAGGAGCACCACCACAAGAGCCCTTCTAAGATGACCTTCTCATTACCGCGATTGGTAGATATATGTTCAAATCAACCTGTTTAGGTTATCGTTACTCAACTCTGGAACAGGTGGGACCTGAACCCAGGCTTCTTGGCTCAAAGGTAGGGACACCACAAGAGCCCTCTCATCACTGCTGTAAAACTTACATATAGATGCACCTCATCAGAGGTTCCGCATTACTTACCAAGGTCAAGTGTTTCCACATGTGGTCGAAGTGAGTAAGTCACTCCTTTGTAGATCTGATCAATAATTTTTTCCTTGACTTGGGTGATGGTGTCGCAATCCAACACTTTCACAGGTGAGGGTTGTACGTCTTCACCTTGTACCAGGACGTTGAGGGTCTGTGCAGAGAATTGAGAAAACAGGATGTTACATTTCAGATCCCAACACCTCGATCAGGTGCCTTGACATAACCACTCACATCATGCTACAAATTTAGCTGCTGCCTGTCATTAATGTCATCAGATTAAGTACAGAATAAGGAATAAGATAATGTATCATTCTGCGAAATTTCAGTGAAGGCCACTTAAATGTCTTGAATCTCCTTTCCACCCCACACAGCTGATGCACTGCTTGAGGGACAAACAAATGAAATGAGTAAACTTTGCACACATTAATAACACATCATCCCCAGTTGTGAACGTGCACATTCAGCACTGCATTTACATCAAACCTCTAAAAAGGAACAAATTGAAACAGCCTGATTTGGCATTTTTGCTTATCCAGCAGGGGATACAATTGAGATACAATCTCCTGCCCAATATTTTGTTTCTTTCCCTTGGCAGAAACTGACAATTGTCAGAATTCCCAGGACACAACGATGATCCAACTCTAGTATCTCAGTGGGGAATTGAAGGCAGGGCTGTGACTAGAACTGCTGATGGTTTAATTTACTTGAAGCTAAGACTATTGTGCTTTGGGAGATTTACCAGTGTGCGGTATTCCACATCCTCTCGGAGTAGTCGGTTGTCATTGAGAGTATACTTGGCCTTTCCTGATACAGCATCAACAGGTCCTTTATCCACTTGGTGTTTGATTGCTCGGAATAGCATGTAGAGTGATTCCCCTGCCGAATCCTAGAGACATGTTGATTGACAATTATCAGGTGGACAAAGTATTAATATTCAAGAATTTTTGCTTAAAAACTTTGGACAATGTCATGGGTCGTTGACCGTAGAATTTCAGGGCTAATAATGACTACTTTTGGAAAACAATTAGGACAAAACAGCTATAAGTTCTGCAGTTTCACTCCAGTAGCAAAGTTATTTCTGGTAGCACTCCTCTGACTGAAACTTAAAAGAACAGTTATTATATGTTTGGAACCACGAGCAGAGCTCATCGAACTAGGGTAGCAAGCAAATCTTTACTTGAATGTTGACTTGGGGAAATTAAAAAGCTCGCTCTAAACAAATGCCCCAGTCACAGATCAACACACAACTGGAATACCCGACTAGCAAAGATGCAGACATATTAGACAGGACAGTCCTCATTCTCCTGCCCAGTTGCCATTTGCTATTAGTGATTTGGTGTGGATCCTGCAGTGCTGAGCCCCTCTCCCTATAGCATTGTGGCAGTGAGTTCTGTTCGCTCAGATTCCCATTTGGCCACTATTTCAAAAAGCTTGCTGCAATAGTTTGGAACCCGACGCCCTGAACACATCAACTAACTAATGAGACTTTGTATGAAAATAATACTTTAAAAGTTGGTTTATTGGCAAATTTAACATTAAAAATACTTCCGTTTGTAGCTTTAAATAATATACTGGAACTTGCAGAGTGCATACACGATAATACAACATTGTGCTATGGGACAGAGGTTTGCAATCCAATTCTCCAGCCGAAGAAACAAAAAAAAAAGTATGGCTGTAGTTATTGGAATAATACATCATGAGCAGATTTTTTTCCCCAATCTGCAACACTATAGGGAAGAAGAGAAATAAGAGGGTATCCACATAGCATTCCAATATAATTCAGTGATTCTGTAATAAATGGTATACTGCATATTAATGGAGTTATATGAATCACCCTCTTCACTGAATAGAATACCTACCCTGAGGAATGTGTATAGACAGATGGACATCCAATTTGTCAGCAACTTCTCCACCACTGTTTCTGTTCTGGAACAGAGTACAATTACTTCAGATTTAGTTTCAATCCTGATTTTTTTTTTTAAAAATCAAAACAAATGTTTTGTGTTTAGTAGTGAATACTGGAGCAGATGACTGTTGTATAGCAGGTTGCTAGGTATAGTGATTGGGACCAGGTGGATCTTACTGACTGTCAGATCCTTGATTGGAGGGGTGGGGGGGGTGTTAACCAGAGCCAATCAGGGAGTCCTGGCTGACCGATATGAACAGGGGATTCAGAATCTCCTCACCCAGGGACTGATTCCAAGCTGGCTGACTACAGCCAGTGTACTGTGTGCACGTAAACAAAGGGTGACTTGGTGACAATATATCAGCCTCTGTGCAGTTATTTCACTAGGCACGCATTCAAAGGAGAAACATGGCTTTAGCTCATTAAGACAGTGCCTAGTTGGACAGCCATGAATTTATATCTAGAACACGGAATTCATACACTTTCCCAGAAGGGAAAATTCAGAAAGCAGAGCTCAGGTAGTTAGGCAGCCATAGCATAATGTGAAATGGCACCATGGCGTAGTGTAATGTCATATCACCATCATGGAGGGCTTCCTCCTCACCTTGAGCCACGTGTTTACAGAATGCCATCAAACTATACACATTGAATCGTGATTCTCTGATGGAGAAAGATGCCTATGATCTTTTGAGGACAATGGCTAATTTGTTAAGTTAGTCACTGTGTATGACTTCCCTTATGTCATAAGCCTTCACACCCGTTTGACTGCCCATTCTCCCTGCATCAGAAGAATGTGGGGAAAACTGCAGCAGGCATAAGTTGAAAGAGAAAAATTATATTGGTTCATTACAAAGAGCTAATGCATATCAAGTGTTACGGAGTCATGATTTATAGTCTCAATTATATTTGTAGGTGTGGTGACAACACCAGCTCTTTCTCACCGTCACTTCTCTCAACCCAGTTCTGCCTCAGATTGTCACATGTCTGACATCAAGTATCAGATAAGAGCAATTTCTTCAAACTAAATATTGAGATGACAGAAGCAATGGACTTTGGCCCCTGCCACGAACTCTGTTCCCTAACCTTTAACTGCGTTCATCTCCTGCCCTCCAAAGCTAAATCAGAGCATAAGGACCCTGGGCACCCATCAGGACCCTGAGATGAGCATTTTAGCTCTGCACTCAGCCCTTATTCTCACCTTTGTCATCTTGCCTAATTCCACTCATGTTTGCAACAAAGTAGCAACACCGAAATCCATACATCATAGCATGTTTACGGCCATTACCACCAGTGGATTAATTCCTGGAGGTAATCCCTAAAGAATTTTACATACAATCCAATCTTTTCTGTGTACATTGGATCAAATCAATTATTGAACATATTTCATAATCCCACATTCCAACATTATTTATCTATTCCATACATTTCACGGGTTACAGGTTATAGAAGGCTTCCTTAAAAAAAAGGACTGCCGTTTGCTGAAAAATTTACTCCAATTCCATTTTCCACCTGCTTTCTTTGCTCTTCTCCTGAAAACTGAGACTCTTCTTTTTCAACTTGATAAAAATACTCAATGGAAAGAAGCCACTAGTTCGGTGTAATCCTTCCCTCAAATGGGACATTCCAGAAGCCAGGCCCACTTACAATTCCCTTACTTGAGCTACTGAAGCCAAGAACCCTATTTTCCTGAGGTGGGCCCACTACACCAATCCAAGTGGGACATAATGAGTTTGCTACAGTGGGTCACTACTACCATTGGGATTTATAAAAGATGCACAATTAAAGCCACTGGAGAAGGCATACTGACATTTAATGCTTTATGTGATGCTCAGTTAGGCACCAGAACCCAGGCTCAATCGTCCCCTACCTGCGCAGCATCAGTTTTGGGTTCTTGGCAACATTCTGCTCCACCAGATCATTCAGCAGTGTTTTCAAGATGTCTGTATAATACTCTAACTTCCCATGCAACGAGACAGTCAATAGCGATGCCACATAAGCACGATCCCGTGGGGAAAATGTCCGTTGGCTCTCCAGCGTGTGAATAAACTAATACAGAGATATGAAAGAACCTTGAACAAGTTTAAAAAAAAAACACCAAAATGATTTACTACAGGATGTTGCCTGGATGGAAAAATCTCCGTTCTGAGGAGAGCCTGGTTAGGCTGGCATTGTTTTACCCAATGTTTTGACACCTTTCATTTGCTTCCTGTGCTCTCTTAACTGGAAAACCAGCTCAGCCCAGCTCAAAATCCAGGCTACATACAAACAAATGGAAGCTCTCCTGAAAGGAGATACATCTGGTGCCTGTCCAAAATATGATGGTCACCCTTCCAACATGAAGATGGCTACTTGATAATTTTGGGAAATGGAAAGTTGGCAATAAGTATTTTTTAAAAAGGCTGTGGACATTTGTGATAAATGTTTTATCACCTGTGCATTGGGCAGCACGGTGGCTCAGTGGTTAGCACTGCTGCCTCACAGCGCCAGGGACCCAGGTTCAATTCCACCCTTGGGCGACTGTCTGTGTGGAGTTTGCACAATTCTCCCTGTGTCTGCGTGGTTTTCCTCTGGGTGCTCTCATTTATCCCCACTGTCCAAAGATGTGCAGTTCAGGCAGATTGGCAATTGCCCATAGTGTCTAGGGTGGGAAAATGCAGAGACAGGGTAGGGCATGGGTCTGGATGGGATGCTCTTCGGAAGGTTGGTGTGGACTTGAGGGGCCGAATGGCCTGCTTCTACACTGTAGAGATTCTATGATCCACTTTTCTTTCAAAAAAAAGCACGCTCTTCACTCAAGTTCTGTTTTAAGTTAACAAAAGATAACAGTTCTTATTCAAACACAACTATTAGAAATTAGGTTGGCTGCCAATACCTTATATTCTGTGGTATCAGCTCTCCTACAAGTAGCTGGAGCCAGTTCCTTTGATGGCAATTGACTCACAACAGTCTGTATTTGCCTGCACAGTAACAATCCAGTAAGGTTGACAATGTTGCAAATGATGGTCCCTTTAAGAATTAACCAGGATATGCATCAGAGGCAAGCAAGAACAGGTAATGCTCATTGGAACATATACCTAAGTGTTGGGGTTTTCTCCCTTTCTAACTCTATTTTGATTTAGTCCCCTTGACTTTTGATGGTTTGCATTGTCTTTCACAGGCTTTGCACATCAATTATTCAATTGGAAACACGGTTAATTTACTAGTGGTGGTTAATGGACAGATAACAAACCAATAGAGGATTTGGTGACAGGGGTAAAAATAATGAGCTGGTTTCTGAGAGTTCTTTTGATGCAATGGTCATGTCTCTACTTCTGTATCACGAGACCCAGGTTCAAGTCTCACCTGCTCCAGAGAAATACAATAATATCTCTGAAAAGGTTAATGAGAAAACAAACAAAAAGGTTGGTTTTCCAGGAGGCCATGACGCAGTTGTAGTGTTCCTGACTCTGGAACTGAAACACCGAGTTCAAGCCCCACACCAGGACTTGTTTGTGCTTCCTTACAAATACGCCTCCATGGCCAACAGGTTCACAGTTGGTCTGTAAATCCTTCTAATATGCCTGATGGCAGACAGTAAGAGTGGGAGACTCTCCTGGTCAGCCATTAATGAGGAAGGCAATGGCGTATTAATGTGGAACAACCCAGTGGAAGTCTACAACCCAAATCTCAAACAAGGAAGGTTGGTTTTTCATCCCCTCCAACACCATTTTGATTTCGTCACTACTTCCCTCCCTACCTTTCCTTCTTCTCTGGTGTCACTAAACTCTCCTTAATGGATGATAGAACAGTGGTGGATAAAGGTGCAAAGTACCATGGATGACAGAAAAGAAAGTATCCATTGTGCTTGGAAATAAAAAGGAGCAGTTTTTGTGGCATTGTGGTGGTTTCCCTACCTCTAAGCCAGGAGACCCAGGTTCAGGTCCCACCTGCTCATGAGGTATGTAGTGACATCTCTGAACAGGATGATTAGAAAATATTTTAAAAGAGGCTGTTTTTCCCCAGTAAGACGAGTTGTGGAAGACTGACAGACTCATGCTTCAGTAAGTGCATGACTAAAACACTAACTATACTGATATGTACTAAATATTCCTAGCCTTCACAAGGTTGCCTCTTCAATCTCTTGGAAGTTAGGCCAAGCAAAGACTCAGTGACAACAGGCCCCCAACATAAATTCGTGCACAGTAAGGTGAACAAGTAGAATTACAATTATGATTGTTGCAATCCAACATATATCATTGAATCATAAAATCCCTAGTGTGGAAGCAGGTTATTCGACCCAGCAAGTCCACGCTGACAAGCCCTCCACGCAGACCCAACCCCTACCTTATCCCTGTAACCCGGCATTTCCTATGGGTATTCCATCTAACCTGCACATCCCTGGACACTATGGACAGTTTAGCACGGCCAATCCACCTAATCTGCATATCTTTGGTCTGCGGGAGCACCTAGAGGAAATCCACGCAGACACGGGGAGAACGTGCAAACTCCACACAGGCAGTTGCCCGAGGCTGAAATCGAACCCACGTCCCTGGTGCTGTGAGGAAGCAGTGCTAACCACTGTGCCACCCCAGTTGTTCAGGATATATTCAGGTTGTTTTCACAAATTAAGGTGGTGCCAGGCACCTGTAGCATTTCTGATGAAATCCTTTGATATTTTCTCTTTAAAAGCACAAACACCTACATAGTAATCCATTTCAACAAACCTCTCACAATTGTCTCCCCAAATCTTCACAGACAGAAAAAAAAATTGCATAAACATTCCAATTTGACAAGTGGGAGGTTTTGTCAGCTTTTGGAATCCTTTCTGGAAAAGTGGTCAAAACAAATCCCTGACAATAACAATAACGAAAAGCTCCCTTCTCCCCTCCTCTCTGTGCAAGATCCGCAAAGGGTGAGATAGTTGAATACATTAAAATTTGTTACAAATGTCACTTGTTGCCTCCTTAGGTCAGACCAAAAACTGACTAACTTGTGACTGGTTTTGCCTATTGAGATCAGTGCGTTGCTGTCTCCTTGTTATTATGACACTGCGTAGATACCATCGCAACCAACACAACAGAAGCAAAATGCTTTTGTATACCTTGGTGAGGAAAAGCTTGCTGTTCAATAAATTAGAAAGCTGGACAAGCCCCTGTTCCACTGTCTGGCGTCGAGATTCAGGTACATCCAGATCCCGTTGCAGAGGGGACTCCCTATGCCCTGGAAAAAAGATGCGCTCTGCATAGGTCTTGTAATCCAGAAAAGGAATTCCAGTTCCAACCAGATCACTGGACAGGTCCATCATTTCAGTCATGAGATCTGTTAAATGTTTTAATGACAAATTTGGGGAACATTTTGTTAGCAAGTTGAAAGCAGAGTGAAGAGACATTTATTGAAATATGTAAAACCTGTTTAATGCCAGAGAAAATACAGCACAAGCACAAAGCGATTTAATCTCTGTGCATTCAGGATCACACTCACAGACAGGGGCCTGGACATAGACACAGATTACCTGTAAACTCCTTCTTGCATCGATCACGGACACTGGTCTCCAGGTTCTCCAACTGGATCTGTACTTTCTTGTAGTCTCTCAAGGCCTGCTTACTTTTCCGCCTGTTAAATGGAAAGCAAGATCATGCTACTCACAGAAATAGGTAGATAGCTGGATTGTAAATAAAGTCAGGTTTGGATCCACTGCCCTTATGGAGGCTAACATTACCAACTTAGGAAGTCAGAAATGGGAGGGGAGCCAACTAGATAGAATGGCAGCAGAGGAAACTACAACTGAGACTGTCCCAGAGGTGCGCCTGAGGAAAGTGGGCCTGACATGGTGATGCTCCGGAGAAATTAACACCAGATCCGTCATGTGATATAACCATCTCCCTTTGCACTGGAAAGAGCTCTCTTGGCGAAAAAATATCCCAAAGCAGGTGCAAACATAAACATGGTACTTCACAGTTAAAATGTAGGCAGCAGTCAGCTTCCATGTTACTCCAGATGCAGGTTGAGGGGATTTTTTCCAGCTCTCTCCACACACACACTCACAGATCAGTGGGCAATAACGAATAGCTTGTGGAAGAGAAATTAATTAAATTTTAGGAAATTCCCAGTTCTGGTCATCGCTCTATCAGAAGGACCTGATTGCACTGGAGAGGGTGCAGAGGAGATTCACCACAGGATGTTGCCTGGGATGGAAAGGCTCAGTTATGAAGACAGGCTGGTTAGGCTGGGCTTGTTTTACCTGGAGCAAGGGTGGCTGAGGAGGAGTCTGATTAAGTAATACATAATTATGACAGGTATAGATACAGTAGATCACAGGAATCTTTTCCCCATGGCAGATGTGACTAAGACAAAAGGGCATATGTTTGAGGTTAGGATAGGATCTTAGAAATATAGAATGTTCTGTCTGAGAGGGTGATGGAGACAGGTACTCTCGCAACATTTAAACAGCATCTGAATGAGCACTTCAAATGCCAGGGCAAACAGGCTATGGACCAAGGTAAACAGGGTTACTGTGATTTAGTTTATGTTGGCTGGCATAGACATGGGGGGCTGAACAGCCTGTTTCTACGCTGTGTGACTCATTTTACATTGAGCACTTAGAGTCAGAGTTGTACAGCATGGAAACAGACCCTTGGGTCCAACTCGTCCACGCCGACTAAATATCTTGAATTAATCTAGTCCCCTTTGCCAGTATTTGGCCCATATCCCTCTAAACCCTTCCAATTCATGACCCCATCCAGATGCTTTTTAAATGTTGTAATTGTACCAGCCTCCACCACTTCCTCTGGCAGCTCATTCCATACACACACCAACCTCTCCGTGAAAACACTGCCCCTCAGGTCCTTTTTAAATCTCTCCCGTCTCTCCCAAAACCCATGCCCTCTAGTTTCGGACTCCCCTACCCTGGGGAAAAGACCTTGGCTACTTACCCTAACCACGTCCCTCATAATTTTATAAATCTCTAAGGTCACCACTCAGCTTCCGATGCTCCAGGGAAAATAGCCCCAGCCTGTTCAGTCTCTCCCTATAGCTCAAACTTTCCATTCCCAGCAACATCCTCGTAAATTTTTTCTGAATCCTTTCAGGTTTCACAACATCTTTCTTGTAGCAGGGAGGAGACCAGAACTGAATGCAGTATTCCAAGAGTGGCCAAACCAATGTCCTGTACAGGCATTACAGAACATCCTAACATATACCCAGTGCACTGACCAATAAAGACAAGCATGCCAAGTACCTTCTTCATTACCTGGTCTACTTGCAACTGCACTTTCAAGGAGCTATGAACCTACTTCCCAAGATCTCCTTATTCAGCAACATTCCCGAGGACCTTATCGTCAAGTGTATAAGTCCTGCTCTGATTTGCCTTTCCAAAACACCTCAGTTTTCTAAAGTAAAATGCACCTGCCACTCCTCAGCCCATCGGCTCATCTGATCAAGGTCCAGTTGTACTCTGAGATAACTTTCTTCACTGTCAACTGCACCACCTATTTTGGTGTCATCTGCAAACTTACTAACCATACCTCCTATGCTCACATCCAAATCATTTATTTAAATGACAAAAAGCAGTGGACCCAGCACCGATCCTTGCGACAAATTGCTGGCCACAGGCCTCCAGTCTGAAAAGCAACCCTCCCACCACCCTTACAAGAAAACAGCCAACTTGTAGTGCCAGATTCCAGTAACTCAAACCAAGAATAAGGGCACCCTTTACAGTTTTTGAGTCATCATTAGTATCTCCAAGGTGATTTGGAGGTTTAAATACTTTGGTTGGTTGAACCTCAGCGAGGATATTGCTAATTGTTGCCCACCTGTAGATAAGCACAATGATCAGGACAATCAGAGCGACAATGGAGGCTCCCACCCCAAGTCCAATCTGGGCCTCGAGCGGGAAATTAGACTGGCTCTCGGCATCATATCGAATCTTTCCCAGCTTGAAATGCAGTTTTCCCATCTGCACCTGAGAGATAAGAACAAAAGAGTGAAGGAATTTGAAACAGAAAGAGAATCTAAACGTTCCCAAAGAGAGATTATATGTCAACTGTGATAGTTCATTTTCGCTTAAGGACTGCCCAGTGTAACATTCCATATCAGCAGTCTCCTAGACCGTATCCAAGAACGATAGAACTTGGAACATACAATAAATTCCGGCAGTGTGTCCAGGCTTTCACGCTTTCTCCTCCTTCGTGCTGCAGGCTGTCCCAGGGGTGGTTCACAGTACAGGTGATTTGCGGTCAATGTTCTCACAACACAGATTCCCTCACCCACCATCGCAACCACTTCTTCCTTCGTAATTGCTAGGTCCAGGTTTTCTCCCTGAATGTGAAAAGTAGATTAATGTGATGTAAGGTGTGAGATTTATATACGCTAATATAATCTATTTTAGGGTTTGGAATTTGAACTAGTGGTACAAGAGTTTTGATCTGCGTGTATAAAGGGCTTAATAATTAACTTTCAGTATTTCTGGAGGCATGATTTTTAAACCAGTATGCATCAAAGAGCAGGTGATTACAGCTCCCCCGGAGTGATTATGTGAGCTTGTTTGTATTGAGAGAATTTTATGATCGAAGAACAGAAACATTGAAGATCATTTGTTTGCTCTTGCTTTATAAGAATCAAGGAATTTTTTTTTGCTTAGAGAAAAATGTAGATTAGAGCACTTTTTTATCACTTTGCAGAAGAGCTATCTAAGGTTAGATGTACGAAAAGTTTCCCTTGGTTAAAGAAGTTAATTCTGAACTGTTAGGAAAATGTATTCCGTCAGTATAAAGGTTTTGGTTTGAAAATTCCAGACCAGAAGTATATGGTTAGAATGCTGAGGGGATTATTTGAAGCCAAGAAAGTGATTATTCAAGCAACTGAACTTAAAAAGAGAAGAGTATCAAACCCTCAAGACTAGAAATTGAAAGAAACAGTTATGTAAAACCTATAAATGTGATAGATAAGGAAACTCTCTGGTATTAGAGAACTGCAAAGTGATGGTGTTGAGCAAAGAAGGGATTTTATTTTGTCCATGTGTTCTGAAATCTTTCAAATTATGTTTATGTATAAATAGCTTGGTTTGTTCTATTTTATCTTCTTTTAATTATTATAATTAACCTTTACATCATTAAAACCAAAATCAGCAGCATTGCATCCTTTTATTTCAGTGAAAAATCACGACGTTAAATAAAAACAAACATGACTTATTCAACCTGATTTCAATCTAGGATCTGACTTGTCCAGTAACAAGATCAGCGGGGATCATACTATTAAGCATAGACTGAACGTTACAGGGAAAGAGGTGTGTTTTACACACCAGAATAACAGATGGTGAAGTAAATTTAGACTGTAATGGGCCATTGGAAAAGGATTGTAGTTACATCTGTGAGGCAGGATGTCAAGTCCAGAAGTATTCCACAGAGACTGAGAGGATTGCTGACCCTGCAAAGGACTGTGTGTTTCCAAGAGGAAAACAGTGTTACAGATAATGGCTGGAGCAATAGATTGAGAGAGTGTGAAATTATCACACCTTAGTGATGGGGATATACTCAGATCCAATTACCGTATTCAAAGACAGAAGGCAATTGGAACTCATGGATAGAAATTCCTCTTTGCAAAGAGTGGAGTAGTGGAGATGTCTTGTCCTTACCAACACAAACAGAAGAGACTCATTGATAGTTTCCTGATGGATACTGTTATCATTGCCTACAGAAATGCTTAGACAACAACTGCGATTTAAATATAAAATGAGGTGAGAATGGGAATGAAGGTGGATAAATTACTACAAATGCACCTTCTACCAACAGAAACTCAAAAACACAAATACAGAATTCAAGAAATATTACCTACAGTGGGGTCTTGCTTTACAAACGTCTGACTTATGAATGCTCATGCTTACAACCACGGTTCAATTTGGAACACAAGATTAATTATTTGACATACGATCATTTCCTGTACTTACGCATGGCTGTTTTATATCGTCCTGCATTGTGTTCCAACAAGTCAACTTGTGAACAGACTGTCTGTATTTATATTGTACCAAAATTCTTTCACAGGATGTGAATGGTGCTGCCTGGTCTAGCCTTTACTGCTCATCCCTAATTATCCTCAAGAAGGTGGTGACGCATTGCCTTTTAGAATAGTGTGCAGTCTGTGTGACATAGGTGCACCCATAATGCCATTAGTGAGGGAGTGCCGGATTTTGACCCAGTGACAGTGACAACGAAGTTCTAAGTCAGGATGGTGTGTGTGAATTGGACGGGAGCTTGCAGGCGCAGGGTTATTTCCTAGTACCTGCTCCCCTTGTTCTTCTAGGTTTGGGAGCTGCTGCTGAAGGAAGGAGCCTTGGGAAGTAGCTGCAGCACACCCTGTTGATGGTATGCATTGTGGCCATGGTAGTGGACGGAGTAAATGTTGAAGGTGGTGGATGGTGTGCCAATCCAGTGGGCTGCGTGGTCCTGGACGGTTTGGAGCTTTGGCCAAGTTGCTTGAGCTGCATTTAGCCAAGCAAATGTGGAGCATAATATTCCATTGCATTTTCAACTCGTGCCTCGTTAATAGTGGATAGCTTTTGGGGAGTAGGGAATCGAGTCACTCATCACAGAATTTCCAGCCTCTGAGCACAATGTATAACAGTAAAGTGATTATTAAGTGCTGAAATACACTAAAGAAAAATGAGAAAATCACCATACCTCTACAGACAGTACACTGCCTGGTTTGTGCCTGTATGGTTTTGATGGGTCATCCGCATTTAGTGGCTTCAGGATTGGGTCAGGCTTGTACGTGAACTTTGTTGGACTGATCTCATTGAAATCAAAGCACAGGTTATCCATGAGGAAGTGCACAGTGATGACAGCATTGCTGACAGGGGCTTTGATCGATGGTGTCTGACAAGTCATGAAGGAAGAGGAATTCACCTGACAGAATTCAATGAACTGAAAAAGGTTTGGTTGGAGTAATTGGGAGAAAAAAAAAAGAGAATAATGTCACTATATCTCATTAAGCCAGATAATCAACATTACAATTACTTGCATTGATACAGTGTAGTGTCTTTAATGCATTACTAGGTCTCAAAGTACTTCATATTAGGGATATAGCCGGTTTTTCTCTTTAATCATTCATTAGGTGTGGGGGTGGGGGCTGTCACTGACCAATCCCTAGTTGCCCCTGAACTGAACACTTTGCTAAGTCATTACAAATAGCAGTTAAGAGGCAACCCCACTGCTGTGAATCTGGAGTCACATGTGGGCCAGACTGGGTAAGAACTGCAGATTTCCTTCATAACAGTGAACCAGATGGATTATTGCAACAACTATGTTAATTTCATGCTAACTGTTATGGAGACTAGCTTTCAATTCCAGATTTATTAACCGAGTTTAAATTTCACCAGCAACTGAAATGGGGTTCAAACCCCATGTCCCAAGAGCATTGCACATGCCCCTGGATTACTGGTATAGTGGTATTATCAATACATCACTAACTCCCCAAGATAGGGAAAAGATGGCTTGACCAAGGGACATACTCAAACTGCTTTAAAAAAAAAGCTATAGTTTAACATCACGCAGATAATGATTTATTCAGCAATTGTTAAATCATCCTCATCCTGTGCATGTAAAAATCCTGACCAGCAAAATTATCAAAGGTGGTTTTGGGGAGGGATTGGGATTATGTAATATTCTGATAGACAACGCCAACATGCAATGACTGAAACTGCTGGTCACAAATCAGACTTGCAGCTGACAGCCAATGCTAAATAATAGTTACATCAGGTAAAAATCACATGGTTAACAGAATTAAATATTCAATTCAGTCACCAGTTAATGAGCACAACAGAACATGAGCTGTACTTCAGATCATGTCAGACTGTCTGGCTGATTTAATCTCACCTGCAGGGTTAAAGGTTTGTTCTTCAGTCAGCCAGAAGCATCATTTCAATTGTGCAATTGAACATAGATATTTTACAACTCATGAGAAATAAATAGCAATGCCTTCTTAGTTTTGATTTCTTTTAAATCCATGCAGCAGTATTTTACATCAGTGTTATTAATGTCTCTACTCCTGTTACTCTGCGTTGGTCTTTCCACAGACACCATGCCATTTTGTGTCTAGCTAAACACAACGTAGTTCAACAGGGAGTGTATGGTTTGGCTAGCAGTCAGGACTTGGCTCTGGTGTCTGACTTGACCACTTATCCAGGTTTCCCTGTGGGTAAACCAGATTGCCGTAATCCACTTTTCCCTATCAAGGACGATTGCTTTATTGCAGGCTGAGTGCCTGGTTTAATCTAGAATTTCTAGCTGAATTCAACATTTTGGTTGCAAACCCTCCCACTTTATTGCATCATTTTACGCACCAGCTTTTCTCACCTTGTGTCCATGCCTTTCAGTATTGTTGTCCTTTATCATTCTGCGTTTCCTCTCTCTCACCCGGCTCTGTAGCTCAGAGAACGACCTCCGCCATCGTTCATTTGGGATTAACTGGACCATCATCTGAGGCGTTTGCACAGCATCTAAGTTTTGTCCATTTATACTGATCACTCTTCCGCCACTTAAACAGATCACAGAACAGAGTGACAGCTTCAATCGCACAGAAAGTCTCAAGTGTTTATTACTAGTAATTGTTGCC
This sequence comes from Rhincodon typus, assembly GCF_021869965.1. Taxonomy (NCBI): domain Eukaryota; kingdom Metazoa; phylum Chordata; class Chondrichthyes; order Orectolobiformes; family Rhincodontidae; genus Rhincodon; species Rhincodon typus. The sequence continues at coordinate 15,410,680 of NC_063347.1, forward strand.
ATTAATTTGGGTTCCTTTCGAGACTTACTAATTTACTACTTTACTCTCATTATTCTTAGAGGATAGTCTGTACAAGCTTTCCTTCATGAATAAAAACTGATTTAATCAAACAACGTAGATAAACGTTCACCAGAGTCCCAAGATGGAGCCAAATCAGCAGATGATCCCATAGCCAATTACAGTAATAACAACTGCAACACCAACTTGAATTTATGCAACACCTTTAACATAATTAAACATCCTAAGGCACTTCGGTGCAGCATTATAAAGCAAAATTTGACACTGCACCAACTAAGTCAATATCAGGCCAAAACTTGCTCAATTAGGCAGATTTCCACAAGCACAAGTGAGAAAGAAGACTGTGATACTGATTCATAAAATGATTTACTCTGTCCTCAACGAGAGACAATTTTTTTGTTGTTGTTTAATCTGTTTGCCTGTAGTACACCCTGTGTTCCAAACAAATGATCAATTTATTTTAGGCCACTGAATCAAGGAATGACAGTGTTGAAGAATCAAGCACTTTATCACCTACATTAGTCTCAAACTCTCCCTCCCAGGTTAGGTGTTCAACAGGAATGCAGGATGAACCACTTTCCACTCTGCCCAATGACACTAAGAACAACTGCTCTCACGAGAAAAGTTCTCCTGCTGTATTCAAGACACGGTCTCCTCCATGCACCAGAAAGCAGACAACCAAATGCACTCCATTTTGATGCCATGTCAAGACTCCTGTCTGGATAGTGTATCAGGATATTTTACAGAATTGCTTGGGTTCACAAAGCTGCTTTGCCTCATCTTCAACCCTACTCAGTAAGATGTAGGAGCAGAAATAGGCCACCGAGTCTGCTCTACCATTCAAAGAGATTGTGGCTGATCTGATAATCCTTTATCTTAATTTTCTACCTTGTCCCCTTAACTCTCAATTCCCTTAATGACTAAACATCTCAGCCTAATTTCACAGATTCACAGCACTCGGAGAAGAAATTCCTCCTCATCTGTTTTAAATGGACATCCACTTATTCTAAAATTTTGCTGTCTGGTCCTCGGCTCTCCCACAAAGGGAAAACATCCTTTTTGCATCTGTCCTGTCAAGTTGTCTAAGGATCTTCTATGTCTCAATAAGGTCACTTCTCATTCCTCTGTATTCCAATCAGTACAGGCTACCTAGCGCATCAAGATAATAATATTTCCAACTACCCATTCTTATCAATTAAAGCCCATCTTACCCCAAGAAGCTCTTATCTGGACACACACTGGTGATGTTTGGATTTTCTGTGTAGCTGTAGAAGGCATTGCTCAGTCTCTTTGGAATATGACCATACTTGACTGTGACAGGCAGCTCATCTGTCTGGTTGCTTGGGCTAGTGAGACACTGGACACGATGATCTTCAATATCGGCAGAACTGCCCAGGGGTAAAACACAATTAAAATTCTGGCTGAAATTGTCATCTGTTTCTACATTGTGTTAAGAAGAAAGCCAGTTATTCATTTGTACAGGTCCCATTTTACATGATCTCACTGGAAAACCAACAAGTAGCCTCAGAATTGTGTAGAATTTAAGTAAAACAATTAAGAGCCACAGATTTAACCCTCAGTTCAGTCGTCGGTCTCTCAGATCAAGAATCATAGAATCCCTATAGCGTGGAAACAGGCCCTCCGGCCCAACAAGTCCACACGGACCATCAGAGCATCCCCCCCAGACCCATCCCCGTTTAACCCACCTAATCTACACATCCCTGAACAATACGGACAATTTAGCACGGCCAATCCACCTAGCCTACACATGTTTGGACTGTGGGAGGAAACTGGAGCACTCGGAGGAAACCCACGTAGACACAGGGAGAATGTGCAAACACCACACAGACAGTCGCCCGAGGGTGGAATCAAACCCGGGTCCCTGGCGCCATGAGACAGCAGTGCTAACCACTGAGCCACCATGCCGCCCCAAAGAAGCTCAGTGAATCCAGCAGCAGCTCTCTGTGGGGCATTGCAATTGGCCCCCATGGCATTGGATTAGGGAATGGGAAAACCGCTGGGCTCCTGCTCCTCATCAACATTCACTAATCTTTGCTGGAAAATCCAAACAGGGTGGTCAGGTGAGAACAGAAGCTGGATCAGCTGTGCGGCCATCAGAAGGCTCAACAGACAGCAATTGGGTGTTGGCAAATCAAAAACCATCTTGTGGATGTGGCACCAATCTCAGCGCGGACTGCCAGCTTCAAGGTGAATTCAGATGGACTCCCGGGCTCGAGAGCCTCGAGGTCAATCCAGTGCAGACTCCTGGCCTCTAAATGAAGTCCAGTGTTGTCTGGAGGCTAGGTGCTGGCATGGAGTGGGTAGGAAGGACTGTTATTCGGAACTTTTTATTTCTTTTATTTTTCTAGTTTATATCTGTGATTTTGTACCTCAGATGGCACAGAAGTCTGAAATGCTAGCCCTTTTTTCTTCCATAAGTTTTTTCCGAAGAATTTGTATTTATGAACTTGCACTTAGGTACCTTTGTATCTAAAAACGGTGCTGTAAATGGCGACTTGTAAACTTTTCACTGTACTCATGTGAGTGCATGTGACAATAAAGCTAATTCTGATTTAATTTTGACGAGCAGTGATCACCAATAAAACAGGAGAGGTGGGAATGAAAGCTCTTTCATCAACATCCTGATCATCCCCATGTGACTCCCATATTCTTAGACAAAAGTCAGCATTTCAGCATACAATGCTCTGTTATCTGAGAATATCCGCTTCCCCCATTCTATTCTTCACCTTGGCATTACAACCCAAATTTAGCTAAGGTGTCTAAATAGATAATTCAGCCAGATAACGTCTTCCTGACAAGGGAAGAAACTCAAAACTTCTCCTCAGTATGTCCCCTTGACAGTATGGCCAAGATCAGGACGAGTTATAGCTACCAAATGGCATATTTTCACTCAACAGTATGACACATTGAGCTACTGTAGCACTGTCCTTGTGTCAACAGTCTGAAGGATTCACATCTCTACTCCAATAATTATACTTACATGAGGCAGGGGAAGTCACCAACAAACACCTGGACATCACTTGGTCTGCCAGTCAACAAATTGACGCCATTGAGTGTGAGACGTGTTCCTCCAGCTTTGGGGCCTCGTGATGGTGAGATAGAGTTCAGCACTGGGTTCTGAAGGAGTAAGAAATTGCAATATGGTGCTGCTTAATGACTTGTGAAATTGATCCAGATCTGGGTGAAATTGACTGAGCAATCACAGCTATTAAAACTTACAATCCCAATCATTTCACTCTAGAATTTCTTTGAATCAACCACCTCAGAGATATTACAACACATCTCTGGAACAGAAGGGACTTGGACCTGGGTCTCCTGGCTCACAGGTAGGAATATGTCCAACATATTACAAGAGTTCTTCAATCATTTCACTTTGATGCAGGTGAACCAACATCAAATTCATCTCATCTCCTGGTGAAATTTTTACAAGTAGCAGATTCTGATTCAGTCTGGGTTCCCGCAATCTGACCCTTACAAATTTTAACTGAATATGCTCAGAAGATTCGGCATTAATTGTTCCTTCTCTGCCCGGAGGGGTTCTTATGAGCTGCACCTGCTGGCCTTGTATCCATAGTTCTTCCCCAAGTTGTTGTTGTATGTGCTGGGGCTGTCAGTCAAGGTTCCCCTCAGAATGACACTGCATACAGCCATGCAAAGCCACAGGGCTCCTCAAGGTTGCTGCTGGAACCACTGACTTTGTACACTTCTGCAACATACCAATTAAAAAAAAACACTGCTCCCATTCCAAATAATCTCCCACTTGCAGAAATGACAACAAACTCCAGGAATCCATTTTTTTTTTTTTTTAAGATAAAGAGCTGAAATAAAAACATGACTGAATCCATTTCATACTGACCTGATAAGTAAAGGGCTGCACAGAGCTGCTGCTGCCTCCATTTGCCACTTCAACTGTCACCTGGCCTGATACTTCCTCATTAGCAGCTGCCGTGTAGCACACAATTCTATAGGAGGAAACCCAACAGCATTAGCTGAAAACATGTCACAATGCTGAAACACCAAAGTCATCCATTCATATGACACGGTGGCTCAGTGGTTAGCACTGCTGCCTTGCAGCGCCAGCAACCTGGGTTCGATTCCACCTTCGGGCAACTGTCTCTGTGGTGTTTGCACATTCTCACCGTGGGTTTCCTCCGGTTTCCTCCCACAGTCCAAATACGTGCAGGTTAGGTGGATTGGCCATGCTAAATTGCCCGTAGTGTTCAGGGAGGTGTAGATTAGGTGGGTTATATGGGGATGGGTCTGGGTGGGATGCTCAGTGGGTCTGTGTGGACTTGGGCCAATGGGCCTGTTCCCACACTGTAGGGATTCTATGATCTATGATATCCCACAAGTATTTTCAACAACACTATCAAATCACATTACTCAACTGTCACAATCATAGTTTCAGCTATAGACCAATGACAAATAGTAACCTGCGACTGCGTATTTACAGCCCAAAAAAAAACTTTCCTTCCAAATGAAGGAACTGATACTCCGATACCTGGCACCACTGCACTGTCCACAACATGACCACAATGCAGGATTAGGCCATTCAGCTACTCAAACTCGCTCCATTATACAATCAGATCATATTGATCTGTACCTCATCCCCATTTCCCCAACATTATTCCCTACCCTGTGATACTCAAACCTAACCATATAAATATTGGTCATGATATTGGGCAAGAACTTCCTTTCTCTTCCTGGAGTTCACACCACCCCAAGAGGGTAGGCAGACCATGCTTTTATATCTCATCCTGAAGATAATGCTTCCACCAATGCAACAGTCCCTCAGCGTTGCACGGAAGCATCAGCCAGGATTTTGCATTCAAGTCTCTGGTGTGGGACCTGAACCCATAAACTGCTGCCTCAGAGGACAGGATACTGATGCTCATCTGTGACTAATACATTCACTTCTAAAATTCTTAATTGTTTCTCTAGCTAAGCATCACCATTAGACAGAACCTTTCATGGAATCAGTGCTATAGGAAGGATATTATTAAATTGGAGAGGTTGCAGAAAGGATTTAAAAGGATGTTACCAAGACTGGAGAGTTTGAGTTACAGGGAGAAGTTGGATAGGCTGGGACCTTTTTTTTTTTACTGGAGTGTAGCAGGTTGACCTTATAGAGGTTTATAAAATCATGAGGGGCATAGATAAGGTGAATGGCCAATGTCTTTTCCCTAAGGTAGGGGAGTTCAAAATTAGAAGCCATATTTTTCAGCTGAGACTGGAAAGATTTAAAAAGGGACCTGAGGGGCAACATTTTCACACAGAGGGTGGTGCATATGTGGAACGAACTGCCAGAGGAAGTGGTAGATGCAGGTATAGATGCAACATTTAAAAGCTGTTTGGACAGATCCATGAATAGGAAAGGTTTAGAGGGATATGAGCCAAATGCAGGTAAACGGGACTAGTTTAGTTGGGAGACTTCGTTGGCATGGACAAGTCAGGCCGAAAGGGTCCGTTTCCATGCTGTGTGACTCTATGACTATATGTACCAATATGCAGCACTGAACAGGGCAAGTCATTCAACTCATTATGTATGTATGGGCTCTTTCAAACAACAATCGCGTTAGTCCAACTGTTCTCCATTTTCCTTCTCATTAAAGTACTTCTTCAATTCTGTTCGGATGTTTACTCTGAGATCTGTAATGATCACTTTATTACACTGTGCATTCCAAACCCTAGCTGCTCACTTGGTTAACAATCTTTTCCTCATGATGCAGTTGGTTAATTTGTTAATTTAATCAGTGCCCTTTTTGTCATTGACCCTGCCACTATCGGAAACAATTTACTTTTCTTAAACGCTTCGCAATCTTAAACATACATGTCAAATCTGCTCTTAGCCTTTTCTGCTCAAACAACCATTCAAAGCTTTGTGGCATTGTGAATGGTATTCCACGTGCTTGCTCACACGGTGGTAGTTGGCGATCTTTAAATGACTGACCTGGTAGAGACCTCGTACTTCAGAGGATCAGCACGACATGGGATCCCAGCCACCGTCACCTTGTTCTCGATGTCCTCGAATCGCTGGCCTAAGTTTGAACCCGTGATGGTGACCATGGTTCCACCTTCCTGCAGCCCTGACGTTGGGTCGATCTGGGAATGAGAGGAATCCACGTTAACACCCGCATGTGTAACAGCAGCAGGATAAGTGATGGAAAAGGTGAATAATCTTTTGAATGGGGCAAGATGCTGATGTACGGTTTCAGAAAACAATACACGCAAGATGTGAGTTTTTCAGAATTAAATTTTGTAAAAATGGGGATAAAAAGACTGATAAGTTTGCTTTCTTTTTTCTTCATCTTTGCCAAGTTTAGAAAAACCTCTGCTTATTCATCCAAAATAATGTTATTAATTTGATCCTGAACAACAAGTTCTATCATGATATTCAATTGTTTAAAGGCGTCAGCATTGAGCTGATCTTGCAGCACACATTTGGTAGCATAGTGGCAATATTACTGGACTGGTAAAAGAAACCTGCACTAATGCTTCAGAGATAGGAGTTCAAATCCCAGTCTGACAGCTGAGGGAATACAAATTCACTGAATCAAAAAAAAAAAAAAAATCAGGAATAAAATGTTGGTAGTACAAATGATAACCACAAAAAATACCTCATTGTGATAAGACAGCAAATCTGCCATACAACATTATGGTTGATTCCCAAATGCCCTCTCTAATTGCTGAGTTGGTCACTCAAACATAGGGAACCCAGCACCCAGCTGGTCAAGGACATTTAGAGATGAGCAACAAGTGCTAGCCTAACCAGTGATGCTCACATCTCATGAAAGAATAAAAAGAACTCCTGACCCTACCTTACACCAACAAAGGAGGTCCCTGAATCATAATCAACAGTAGAACACTCAACGCTAAGTTAGAAGAGCGATGGAATAGTCCCCAGTTGCCTGAATAAGTGCAGCACCAAAGCACTCAAGAAGCTCAACACCATCCAGGACAAAGCAGCCTCTTCATTCTCTTTGTCACCGCTCTACAGTGGCAGGAGCGTGCAGCATCTACTGGTGCCCTACAGTAACTCACCAAGGTTCCTTCAACAGCATCTTCCAAACATGGGAACTCTACCTGCCTGAAGGACACAGGCAGTAGCTACATAGGAACACCAGCACCTGCAGGTTCCCCTCCAAGCCACACAACAATCCTCACTGGGAAATATAATCATTGTTCACTCACAGTCATAGAATCACAGAATCCCTACAGTCTGGAAGCAGGCCATTTGGCCCATCGAGTCTTCACTGACCCTCTGAACAGCACTCATCCAGACCCATCGTCCTTCTGTAACCCCACATTTCCCATGGCTAGTCCACCTCGCCTGCACATCCCTGGACACTATGGGCAATTTAGCATGGCCAATCCACTTAACCCCATACCTTTAGACCGTGGGAGGAAACCAGGAGTGTCCAAAGGTAACCCATGGAGACACAGGGAGAACATGTAAACTCCACAAAGACAGTCGCTGCAGGCTGGAATTGAACACAGATCCCTGGTGCTGAGAGGCAGCAGTACCGATCACTCCCTCCCTAATAGCGGCTCAACATCGCTCGTCTATACCGCTCAATACTGCACCACTGAATGATTCAATGGGAAATCATCCATGTCTGTACACTGGCTCTCAGACACACCTTATACATCCATGGCTTTGCTCTTTTCCCACGGCCATGTCAAAAAATCTTTTCCTTTTTATGTGGAGATCCATTTCCTTTTAGGAAGTTACTACAGATCATTCCACTACCTGTCTGGATAGCTCCAAATCACAATTACTGCAGTTCAGTCAGAGAGAAAATCTCAAATCCCAATTGGCTGTTTCAGTGATCACTCCTGTCATCTGGCTTCTGATCTTTCTTGCCAGTGGAAACAGCCGATCAAAGCCTTTCACATATTTTTGAATGGCTTTATAAATTTCCTGTTAAAAAGTTTGTTGCTCTAAGGGGTAACACGGTTATGGGTTAACCAAATTGCCGTTGACCTGCTACCATATAAAGATCTGACTGGGCAGATATACTGAGATAGTAACAACTGCCGATGCTGGAGTCAGAGATAACACAGTGTGGAGCTGGAGGAACACAGCAGGCCAGAGGAGCAGGAAAGCTGATGTTTCGGGTCGGGATCCTTCTTCAGAAATATTTCAGAGCTTCCTTCCCCCACCCCCATTTCTGAAGAAGGGTCCCGACCTGAAACGTCAGCTTTCCTGTTCCTCTGATGCTGCCTGACCTGCTGTGTTCCTCCATCTCCACGCTGTTATCCATGGGGAGATATCCTGCAGAGTTCTGGTGAGACAAGTGTTTCCGCATTTATCTAGTAGTTTCAAAGTCACCATTGTGGCGACTGGATACTAATACCAGGTTTATTTCATTCATTGAATCCACACTGCCCAGCTGTTGTGGTGGAATTTGATTTTATGCCCACGAAGGCTTCAAGTTCAGCACTTCCATCGCTCTGCTACTGAAACACTAATATCTTCCCTTTCAACAGGATGCTGTGCTTTGTGCAGTGTGAGCCTCATCTCTCGTGCATTTCCACGCCCGTCTAGTTTCAGCTTACTTTACAGTTACCCTGGTTTTTACACATGCATGGTAACTCACCGAGTGAATGACAGGTGCCGGGCAGGTCTGTTCCACTCCGTCCACACAGGACTTTTCATACACACAGCTGGGCTTCCCTCCCCCACACCACACACAGGCGTACTTGGTTTCTGCTGTCTGACAGCGACTACAGTCTGTTCGATCCACGGAACAGTTATACAGGGTAACTGTACAGGCGCAATGAGAGAGTATTAGTCATTATGCCACAGATTTTCTCCCAAGAATCAGAGAGCTCTGACTTGGACCTTGCTCTAGATCTTACAGTACAGTAGTGGCTACATTTCAAAAAGTACATAACGGAGCCTATTGGGACGTCGAGATGTATTTAAACAGCATCTCTCACAACAAGTTATTTCATTCAAAATAGAAACAAAATATGAAATATCTGGCTGAATGACTGTGTACAGATTAATCGCAGGACACACTGACCTACAGGTTTGGGGGAATATTTACAAGGTTAGTGAATTCCACTCAATTTAGCATGGCTGCTAATCAAATTTAACCAGTCAGAGCCATACAGCATAGGAACGGGCCCTTCAGCCCACCATGTCTATGCCAACCAATGTAGAACACCAATCCTTTTTACCTGCACGTGATCCATAGCCTATTATGCCCTGGCATTTTAAGTGCTGAGCCAGATGCTTCTTTAATGTTGCAAATGTACCTCCCTCCAACACCCTCTCAGGCAGCAGGTTCCATAATTCTACCACCCTCAGAGAGAAAACAATTTTCTAAAATCCCCTCTCAACCACATATACATGAGCCCTCAGAATCATACAGCATGGAAACAGACCCTTTGATCCAACTCATCCATCCCGAACAAGTTTCCCAAACTAGACTAATTCCATTTGACTGCATTTAGCCCATGCCCCTCTAAACCTTTTCTATTCATGAACTTTTTTTTTTCAATGTTGTAACTATACCCACTTCTACCACTTCCTCTGGCAATTCATTTCACACACGAACCACTGTGTGAAAGACTACCTTTTGTGTGAAAAAGTTCCCTCCTCAGGTCCCTTTTAAATCTCCCCTTTTACCTTAAAAATATGCCCTCTAGTTTTTCCCCAATTCCTAGGGAAAAGACCTTTGTTATTCACCTTCTCTATTCCTCTCATGATTTATACACCTCTACAAGGTCAACCCTTAACCTCCTATGCTCTAGCCAAAGTCGTCCCAGGCTATCCAGCCTATCTGTATAATTCAAACCCTCCACAGTCCCAGCAACATCCTGGTAAATCATTTCTGAACCCTCTCCAATTTCAAAATATTCTTCCTATAGCAGGGCAACCAGAACTGTACTCCACATGCGTCCTCACCAACATAGTGTACAACCTCAATATGACATCTCAACTCTTACACCCAATGGTCCGAGTACTGAAGGGAGTCGTGCTAAAGGCCTTAACAACTGTCTACCTGTGATACAGCTTTCAAAAGAATTATGTACCTGAACCCTTGGTGTCTCTGTTCGACAACACTACTCAAGGTCCTACCATTAACTCTTTAAGTCCTGCCCTTGTTTGTTTTACAAAAATGCAATACCTTGCATTTATCCAAATTAAACTCCATCTGCCACTCCTCAGCCCATTGTCCCAATTGATCAAGATTCCTTTATAATCTTTGATAACCTTCTTCATTGTCCACTCTATCAACAATTTTGGTGTCAACCGCAAACTTACTAACGACGTGTCCGAAATTCTCATCCAAATCTTTTGTATAAATGACAAAAAGGAGTGGACCAAGCACCAATCCCTCTTCTCGTGATCTACTCTGTCCATGCCTCTCATAATTTTGCATACCTCAAACAGATTCCACGCTCAGTCTGAGATAGTAGGAACTGCCGATGCTGGAGAATCTGTGATAACAAGGTGTAGAGCTGGATGAACACAGCAGGCCAGGCAGCATCAGAGGAGCAGGAGAGCGGACGTTTCAGGTCTGGACCCTTCTTCTGATAACCGTGTTATACCCCCTCAGTCTTCTCTGTTCCAAGGAAAGCAAGCCCAGCCTTTCCAGCGTCTCCTCATAACTGAAACTTTTCATCCCAGGCAACGTCCCAGTGAATTACTTCTGTACCTTCTCCAGTGCAAACACATCCTTCACATAGTGTGACAACCAGAGCTGCATACAGTATTCCATCTGTGGCCTAACCAATATTTTATAAAGTTGTAACAAGACTTCTTTGTTCCTATATTCTATGTCCTGGCTAATGAATGCAAGCATCCTGCATGCCTTCACCATCCTGTCTACTTGCGCTGACACCTTCAGGGGTCTATGGACTTGTACACCAAGGTCCCTTTATTTCCTCAGGACTCCCTTGTGACCTACCATTCACTGTGTGTATCCTTCCCTTATTCGACTTCCCAAAATGCATCACCTCGCACTTATCAGGATTAAATTCTATCTGCTATTACTCTGCCCAATTTACCAGATGATCAAGAGCAGACTGTAACCTGGAACCATCCTCCTCACTATCGACAACAATCACCAATTTTCATGTTGCCTGCAAACTTGCAAATTATACCTTCTACATTTACATCCAGTTTGTTAATTTACATAACAAACAGCAAAGATCCCAGCATCAATCCCTGTGGCACACCACTGGTCACCGGCTTCCAGTCAGACAAACAGCCCTCCACCATCACCCTTTGCCTCCTATTTGCAAGGCAATTTTGGATCCAGTTTGCCAACTTGCCTTGGATCCCATGGACTGTTACCTTTTGGACCAGCATTTCATGTGGGACCTTATCAAAGGCCTTGATGAAGTCCATGTAAACCACATCGACTGCACTACCCTCATCAATATATTTAGTCATCATGTCAAAAGACTCAAGACAGGATCTCCTTCTAACAAATCTATGGTGACTATCCTTGATCAATCCCTGCCTTTCCAAGTGTTGGTTAATCCTGTCATTCAGAATTTTTCTAATAATTTCTTCAGACTAACTTGTCCGTAATTACCTGGTCTATTCTGCTGCCCTTCCTGAACAAGGATCCACATCAGCTATTCTCTAGCCATCTAGCACGTCACCTGTGAAAGTATTAAATCTCTCCACCAGAGCCACAGCACTCTTCTCTGTTGTCTCCCATAGCGGCCTGGGATACATCTCAGCAGGCCCTGGCGATTTATGCACTTTTGTGCCCGCTATTAAATAATCCTTATTAATCTTAACATGTTCTGAAATCTCACCACCTGAACTGAAATCCAGCTATAACGTCTTTTTCCTCTGTGAATATAGATGAGAAGTGTTCATTTAAGACCTCACCCACATTCTCAGGCTCCTTTGGTCTCTTAGAAGTCTGACGCTTTCGCTGGTAATCCTCTTAGTCTTATATTACAAAAAACCTTGAGAATTTCCTCAATTCTTTCTGCCAAACATATTTCAGTAACTCTGTGCCCTCCTAATTTCTTTTTTCAGCAACCCCCTACACTCTAAGGGACTTCCCTGTTTTTAATGGGCTGTACATAACATATGCTTCCTTCTTTTTCTTTACAAAACTCTTGATATCCCTTGACATCCCTAGACTTGTTACCCTTGCCCTTCACTCCTAGAGGAATACGCTGGTCCTGAAATCTCTCATACTTCTTTTAAAACACACTCACTTTCAAATGTAGGCTCCTAGGCTGTGTTTGCCAGATCCTGTCTGATTATACTAACATTGTCCTTGCCCCAAATTTAAACCCTTAATTTCTGCATATCTTTAACCCTTTCCATAATGACTTTGTAAATTTACAGAGTTATGGTAATTATCTCCAAAATGCTCACCCATTGGAAATTCCGCCACTTGACTGGCTGCAATACCTAGGATTAGGGCCAGCACTGCCCCATCTTTATTGTATTAGGGCAAAAAGCTCTCGTGGGTGGACTTTAAAAATTTCAACCTGTTTAGAAAAGTACCACATTCTAACAAATGTGACGACTTTGCTTCACATGATAGCAGCAAAGTGTGGTGATGGGAGTGAGGAGAGAGTTCAAACTAGGAAAACATGTTCTTATAGCTCTGTTAGAAATGTAATCTTTGATAAGGTGAAATGGTAATGTATTAGATGTGTGCTGATACAAATAGAAGAACCAGAATAAAAACAAAAACAGAAACCTACTGGAGAAACTCAGTAGGTTCGGCAGCATCTGTTAAGAGAGAGCAGAGTTAACGTTTCAGGTCCAGCTAGCTTCCTTCAGGACTGAGCAGCTAGGGAAAGTTGGAATGCTGATGACAGAGGGTGGGGAGGATGGAGAGAGAGGATAGGTGGTGACGGAGCCCAGAGCGAGAGAAAGAAAGTCATGCATACAAAGAGATAGTTGAATGTAAGCGAAGGAAAGAGATAATGGGGACGGTGAGTAAGTGAAAATGGTTGCCTGTGCTGAAATCAGCCCATGTCATGATAAGGCCTGGAGTGTGGGGCTGGGTAAAGGACATGGAAGGAGGTTCTCAGGCCCTTGACATTGAGTCCTGAAGGCTGCAGGATCTCCATGGGGAAAATGAGGTGCTGATCTTGCAGAACAAAACAAGTTCAAAAGGGTAAGTGATAAATAACCCACAAGATGGTGACTTCATATTTCCTATGTCAATAATAAATTAATAAATTATTTTAAAAATACAGATTTCTAGCTGAAAGCATAATGTTGTTATCACCAGAAATTAGTAAAGACCAACATATAGAAAAATTGTACGCATCGGACACATTTGCAATCAGGCCGCTGACCGTGTCCCAGATTAGCCAGTGATGCCCACATCACATCAATGAATTTAAAAACTTCTCCTTTCACTATTGGGTGTTCAAGAGAGAACATAAGTAGATGGGTGGGTGTTGCAGGGGTAGAAGACACTAATGGATTTTTATTTCTGATGTTCGAGGATAAAATGTGCAGGTCAAGGTCAGCTACTTTTGATGCCATAAGTGCATTCCTGATTTGTTGTAAACTTTTCATGTGAACATTACAACACCGTTGGCTTAATTACTGCGGTGAATATTCAAGTCATTTGCATCGATGTTTTAACAAACTACAACACACATCCTGACTTTATCATGTACACAGTCACGGCACAAGGACTGTCAATGTAGCTCATCAGTACCAGTGAACTGTACTAATTATATATAGTGATAAATATCAGAAACATATACAATGAACATTACATTTTATATGAAGATGTTGGCATTCTGGCGATATAAAAGGAGATGCAGCTGAAGAAATAATTCCATTTTCTTTCATAAATTCTTCAGGAAAGGCATGAAAATACTTACTATGCAAATCACGTCTGCTGTCCACTCTGTAATTGGGCTGTCGCTGGATATACACTGTTGCGTTATACTCTTGCTGCAATGTGGAGTAGGTAAACTGTAGTGACAGAAATAGGAGGATGACAGATGAAGGATGGACAGTAGGTACCTAATGCCCGAATCTAATTTAAAAGTCAAAATCTGCTTCCTTTTGCCTGCGCACACGTGTGATTCACTGTTGGACTCAAGACGTGTAAAATGTAAAAGACTTTTGCTCTAAGTGTCCAGACAATAGAAAGATAAGCTCTGTCCTCCTGGCATATAGCTTAGGCCAAAGGGGGAACATAGTCTACAACGTGGTCACCCTTTCTCCACTGCTCTTTCCCTTCAAAGGGCACAAAGGATTAAAAGAGGCTAAATAAATGCCATTTTCTGATATTTATCATATATTCCCTTGCTCATTGTCAAGATCAATTTTCTTTCAATAGCTTGCTGGAGTTGGTCTCTTCTGCCGTTGAAAGCAATTGCCTCCTGAGTTGATAACATGAATTAGTGAACTTTAATTACACCTTAAGTTATAGCCAGGTCCTCTCCCATCTGGGTAACCATGCACTGCCCCTCCCACCCTCCTCCATCGCCACCACAGTGGGTTCCACCTGGATAAGCAGCAGAGCATTTAGTGTTTACTGAGACCGTGCTGATGGGTAGAGGTGATTTTGCTGGTTTAACTCCAACAAAGCCCCCACTGCTGTCTTGGTGATCCTTAAACATTGGCTCTTTTCAAACCAAACCTTCCAGAAAGCGGTAAATGTGTTTGAGCAGAAAGTTTACTCCATATCAGAAAATTGCAGCCTGTTCTAATGGGAACGTGCCTGTGGTGGAAGCACACCCTTAAGCAATGGTAATGGGTCTGAATGCTCACTTGGCCCATCAACGGTCACCTGACTATCTCCCAGGGCTCTGCAACCATCCCTTGCTCCTTACCTGGTGCACCCGACAGGTAATCGAGTAAAACATAGGATCATTAACGTCCCCTTCAACAAACGCTTCCACCACCACCGTCCGACTCTCAATAACAAAGACACATTCATAATTCCCTTCCGGGTCCTGTGGGGAGCAGAAACACATTAGGTTAAGGAGGCACTGCCTAGCTGAATCTGAAATGTGTGCACTTCTATTAAACCAAATAAGGAGGGCACTTCTAACAGTTGTAGAAGTCTGAGAGTAAGGGCTCCTCTGTGTGACATGCAGCAAAACAAGAAACACATCTCATGTTTACAGTTTTGCTGTACTTGGCAGACTGAGGAAATTTTCTCACCTCGACCCCCCCCCACCACCACCAACTGCATTTCTACTTTAAATCAGAAGGAGCCGCAGCGATGCATAAAGATCCCCCAGCCATCAAAGTTAACTCACAAATAAAACCAAAGACTCTTTCATAAAGGTCCTTTCAATTCGGATTCCAGTATCCAGGAGCCAGGTCCTGGTGTATAAGCTTTTAAATCCTTTCGCATGTTCTGGTGGCAGACGCAACGACCCAAGTTTCAACTGGGGATTAAAGGATTTAAACACAGAAAGAGGAAGGAGCTGGTGACGAAATGCAAAACTCCCAGAATGAGAATCCAAAGACGATTAACATAAAAGGCCCTTCACTCTCTCAGAGCATACAATACCCTTATTCTGTGCACAAGTGGACCAGTAAGTACGTATTTGCTATCACTTTAGACTCCCAATTTACTAAAAGTGCACAGAAATGCACACTCCCAAGGTATTAATGGTTCCTGTCTACTATTGGTTTTGGTCTGGGTGTGACATTTTATTCTACCTGCATCAGACCAAAAATGTCACTCAGTTTTATTCTGAATACATCTCATTCATTTCCCCACCTCCCCCTTTCACCTTTTGAAATAAGACAGGAGCAAAATGCAACCTAATTTTGTTCCTCCCAGTTCTTGTAATGGTCTGATGGAAACACCAGGGAAATACCAAACATTGCCAGGTTTTGATCTGGTCACTGCCCCTCTGCAGTTTTCAGCGCACAGACTGCACACATCACTGTGTCATGACAAATTGTTTAGTCGCACAGATTGAAACAATTTTGCAAACCAGAATTCTCTCTTAAAAAAACTAATGAAGCATTGCATCCTGAAGACTAGCATTCCAAAGAGAAAAAAGCTACACATCTCAGTTATAGTCAAACAGAGTCACACAGGATGGAAACATTCCCTTCGGTCCAACCAGTCCACACTGACCCTGTTCCCAAACTAAACTAGTCCCATCTGCGTGCACATGGCCCATATCCCTCCAAACCTTTCCTATTCATGAACTTATCCAAATGTCTTTTAAACGTCATAACTGTACCTGCTTCCACCTCTTCTTCTGGAAGTTCATTCCACACACGACCTACTCTGTGTGAAGAAGTTGCACCTCATATCCTTTTTAAAACTTTTTCCCCTCACCTTAAAAATGTGCCCCCTAGTTTTGAACTCCCCACCCTAGGAAAAAGACCCTTGCCATTCACCTTTATCATGAGGTGTGTTTCTCATTTCGCTGCACATCACTCCTCAACCTCCGACGCTCCAGTGAAAAAAGTCCCAGCCTTTCCAGTCAACTTTTATAATGCAAACAATCCATTCCAGGCAACACCCTGGTAAATCTTTACTGAACCCTCACTACTTTAATAATATCCTTCTGATAACAGAGCAACCAGAACTACACACAACATTCCAGAAGAGGCCTCACCAATGTCCTGACATCCCAACTGTTATACTCAAAAGGTCTGAGCAATGAAGGCATGCATGTTAAATGCCTTCTTAACCACCCTGTCTAAATGTGACGCAACTTTCAAAGAATTATGTACCTGAAGCCTTACTTAGCCATGCTTACGCTTACATCAGGGAGATAAGCCCTTTATCCATTCTGTCAGGAGTGATGTGAACTGAAACAGGATCTCAATCCAGTGCTAAACATGTTAACGAAGCTGCAGTGCACATCTAAAAATGTTTTGCACTACACTTAGCACAGAACAGACTGCAAACAGAAGTGACTGCTTCCTAATGTGCTGAAGCTTGGCTCTTTATTCTCTCATAAGAACATAAGAACTAGGAGCAGGAGTAGGCCATCTGGGCCCTCGAGCCTGCCCCGCCATTTAATAAGATCATGGCTGATCTTTTTGAGACTCAGCTCCACTTACCCGCCCACTCACCATAACCCTTAATTCCTTTACTGTTCAAAAATTTATCTAGCCTTGCCTTAAAAACATTCAGCGAGGTAGCTTCAACCGCTTCACTGGGCAGGGAATTCCACAGATTCACAACCCTTTGGGTGAAGAAGTTCCTCCTGACCTCAGTCCTACATCTGCTTCCCTTTGTTTTGAGGCGATGCCCTCTTGTCCTAGTTTCACCTGCTAGCGGAAACAACCTCCCTGCCTCCACCTTATCTATTCCCTTCATAATCTTATATGTTTCTATAAGATCTCCCCTCATTCTTCTGAATTCCAATGAGTATAATCCCAGTCTACTCAGTCTCTCCTCATAATCCAACCCTCTCAACTCTGGAATTAACCGAGTGAATCTCCTCTGCACCCCCTCCAGTGCTAGTATATCTCTTCTCAAGTAAGGAGACCAAAACTGCACACAGTACTCCAGGTGTGGCCTCACCAGGACCCTATACAGCTGCAGCATAGCCTCCCTGTTTTTAAACTCCATCCCTCCAGCAATGGCAGACAAAATTCCATTTGCCTTTTTAATTACCTGCTGCACCTGCAATCCCACCTTCAGCGACTCATGCACAAGGACACCCAGGTCCCTCTGCACAGGAGCGTGCTGCAATTTTTTACCATTTAAAACATTGTCCATTTTCCTGTTATTCCTACCAAAATGGATGACCTCACACTTATCAACATTGTACTCCATCTGCCAGACCTTTGCCCACAAATTCGTGTAAATTCAAGGTGGTTTCACACCAGGATGTTCAATGATAGATGCAACTGCCATCAGTTGTACTCTTTGGTGTAAAGCTGCTAATCGAAATGAATCAAATGGCATCAAGGATTCACACTGCTGAGTCTCCAGAAAAAAATACGCCTTCAGGCAATCTCGCAGCCTGAAATTCTGAATCTGTGGTATCCCAGAACTTGGGCTGATTTCCTTGAGATACATGAATTTTACCGACATTTAATTTCACAAATCGTAAAGTTCCCATATGACATTAAAGTATTCTCTCGCCTCTGGCTCCATGCTCCAGTGACTCCCCCGACCTGTACAGCCCTCATGGAAATAGCGGACATAGGGCTTGGTTGGCAGGGGTGGGGGAGGTGCCAGTGAAGAGTTGGACAGCGCTGGCATAACAGATGGTCAGGCAGCATCTGGAGAAAAAGGAGAAGTCAACATTTCGGGTAATACCCTTCTTCAGAGTAATAGCCAAAACATTGACTTTTCCTTTCTTCCAGGTGGTGCCTGGCCTGCTGTGTTCTTCCAGCCTCTTGTTCGTCTACCCGGGATTCCAGCAGCTGCAGTTTTTTTTTGTCTCTAAGCTGGCATAACAGAGCCAGGTGGGAAGACAGAGTGTGAGGGGAGGGAGCGTCAGAGAGGCAGAGTTTGTAAGTGGGGGGGGAAAAATGGAGAGAGAGCAGGGCATGGGAGGGGAAGGGAGGAGGTTGTGGGCAGAGCCTGGGGTCCACGGGATGGGGATAAGTGGGAGGTGAGCCAGGATCCAGGAAGGGAAGTGGGCTGAGGGCTGAAGAAGAGAGGAGCAGCCTGGAATTAGGGAACGGAGCTGTGGGTCAGGGACAGTGGGAGGAATGGGAAATGGAGGTTTGGCTGGCAGTGGAGAGTGGAAGAGTGCTGGGGAGGGGAGGGGAGGGGAGAGGAGGGGTAGGGAGAGGGGAGGAGTGGGGATAGGAGAGGGGAGGGGAGGAGAGGATCAGGGTGCAAGAAGAGTGTTAGGAAACTGATGTAGGGGTCTGGCTGGAAATAGGGAGGGGAGCTGAGGGCTGTTAGAGTGTGGGGATTGGAGGTCACAGTGTGGATGTGCAAAGGAACGCAGAGTTAGAAACTAGCGGGTGGTACACGGTAAGGGTTGGGGGTGGTGGGGGTGGGGGTGGTGGGGAGGTGGTGGTGGTGGAGAAGCTGGGGACAGTAGCTGCAATTAAAATCTTGCCACCATCAACTGAGAAATTCCAAGAAATCAAAAAACCCTTGGTCCTCCAGGGGTATGTCTCAAAGTCATGACATCTGAAGTAGTCTTGGCTTCACCACTGAAGTCCCTCACTGCTATGTCTCTTCCAAGACTGTGCCACTGCATTAATGCTGCTGCCAAGGGAGCAGGATCACACTCTACCTCAGTCACAGTGTTTCACAGAGTCAGCAGCAAGCATCTCCAACTCATCACAAGATGGAGGCACTATTGTATTTCGTGATTCTCAGGCCAGCATCTGCAGTGGCTACAGGTAGGACAATCCTGGAGACTGCTACACAGATGTTGCAAATCTGTGTTTAAACTCCATTCCCTCAGGCCACAGCTATATTCCTAAAAACACAACAGTCTTGAACAACCCAGAGGAGGGAACTTAAGCACGTAAGCCATGTATAGCAGTGTGTGGAGCAGAAATGGCAATTTCGTTAGTAACTTCTTTGTCTGTCCAACTGTCTTTCTCTCTCTCTCTGGGCACTATCCCAGCGTTTACTCCCTACCCCCCCCCCCCCCTATTTTCTGCATCTAAAGTGATGTTTTCCCGGCCACCATCAGTTCAGAGGAAGAGTCACCGGACCCGAAACGTTAACTCTGTTTTTCCCTTCACAGATGCTGCCAGACCTGCTGAGCTTTTCCAGCAACTTTGTTTTTGTTCCTGATTTACAGCATCTGCAGTTCTTTTGGGTTTTTAATCAGGAATGGCAATTGTTGCTTTCCTTACTTTTTACATTAATTGTCTTTTTATGTGGCGCACATTCCTTTGATAATGTATTATAATAATGTAACTCAAAATAAATTCTTTATAAATTCTTAAATGAATGATGCAATTGATATTATCAGACACAACCCACATCCATACAGACTTTTCCTAACACCCCAGGAAAACACACAGAATCTGTCTGGGCAATAGCTGAAATACAGCAGAGATAACAACACTTTCTGTTGCAGGCTCCCCATCATAGCCAGTATCGCTGGTGCAATGACCAGTAACACTGGTGTAGTGACCAATGCTACTGGTGCCAGTACCAAATACCATGGTATATTGGTCTTGTTCTGGTTCAGTTCTATTGCTTATTTTCTTCTGGGACCTGACTGATACCAGAGATTGTACTTCCCACCATCATTGGGTACAGCACCATCAACCGCACTGCGTGCCAAACTTTTGTATTTCATTTGCAATGTGACCTCAGACAGATCACCTACACTTTTGCAATTGCTTTGGTCCTTGAGAAACAGGCCGAGCAGCAAATGCCACTTTAGCTTTTGTCACCATTTACACCAACCGCTGATATAGGAAGAAAATAATCCAATGGGAGCAAGATATCCCCACAGAAACTGTTAGAGTTTCATAGAATCCAAGAGGAGAAACAACAGCCTACGATGTTGAGTAGCGAGCTTACTTCAAAACGGAGTAAGGAGCAAATTAACAATGACACCTAAACAAAGGGAAGGGTGAAAAATAAGTACAAAGTTTCATAGCTGGAACAGAATGTTTTGATAAGGAAATACTGAAAGCTTCTTTGTGCATCAATGTTTAACATGACCCATGGCCGTCACCTCTTCATTTTAAACAGCTTTATAAAGCCCTTCCCAGTCCAATCCAGCTCGGACAAAGCGCTGCCCACCCTCACCATCCAGTTCGATGTTGACAGTCCAGCAATGTATTCCCTGTCCTTAATTCACATTCCTGGTTGCAATCTAAGGCATGCTGACCTGAAACAAGTGCAAGTTTTGTCCCACCAGTGTTATTTTCCGTTCTGTGTTGACGGGCAGAAGAGGTGGTC
Source organism: Rhincodon typus (assembly GCF_021869965.1). Taxonomy (NCBI): domain Eukaryota; kingdom Metazoa; phylum Chordata; class Chondrichthyes; order Orectolobiformes; family Rhincodontidae; genus Rhincodon; species Rhincodon typus. Next base: position 15,431,511 of record NC_063347.1, read on the forward strand.
CTCGAATGTTATTCACACAGGGACAGGCCGCAGGACCCTTATTTATCCCTTCGTGGCTCTGTACAAAGAGCATAGACACAGGTTCAGCAGACAGAAGCAAACAGGAGGAAACCAACACCAACAAAGTTTGTAAATATTAAATCAGAAAAATATCCTTCATATTAGAAAACACATCAACAACCCCTGTGGAACATTTATAATTAAATACTAAAATTTAAATGGCGAACTCAAGTTTTTGTTACAAGACAATACTAACCAAAAGGAAGATCAGTTTAGCAGGCAAAAGCCAACATTTATTTGAAATACAATTGCAAATAATTAACGACAGTGGAGAGAATTTGCCTTATTGATCATTTTCTGGAAATATTTCCATAGGGTTTAGCTAGTTGATCCTAAAGTGGGTGGCATTTGTTTTTAAGTTAGCTAAGAGGTTGTGGGACAAAGTAGAACCCAACACAGATACGGCTGAACTGCTGCAACACAGGACTTAGGGATAGGAGGACTACATTCGGCCCTTCAAGTCTGCTTTACCATTTAATAAGATTAAACTAATCTGGATGCCATCTCAGCTCCACTTTCCCATTCGCACACCTTAACTCTCGACTCATGTCTTTCAAAATTCCACTTATCTCAGCCTTGAAGACCCAGCCTTTCCTATCTTCTGGGACATTCCACAAACTCCTTGAGAGAAAGATATTGCTCCTTATTGCTGTCTTAAAAGGGAGGCCACTTCTTATTAAACTTTGGCCCTTGGCTTTAGGCTTCACCACATCTTCTAGAGTGCACCCTATTCAGGATCTTATATGCTTCAATAATATCACCTTCCTCTTATCTAAACTCCACTAAATGACGGTAAATAGATGAAAAGCGAAAGATAAACCTTTCTTTGTAAGATATGCTCAACTCTCCAGGATTGAGTCGAGTGAACCTACTCAACTCAAAAGTTGGTCACAAAGAAACAAACTCAAACTTACCTGTACGGAGAAGGATGGAGAGTCAGGATCATAGTGGTAGTCGACCTCAGTGTCAAACAGGTGGAGAAAGGCAGGAGAAGGGTTCTCAACATCTCCGTCACCTGATAGCAGCGCAGCAGCAGCCAAAAAAACGGCTGTGTCGTTTTCAACCTGCACAGGGTCTACCCAAGCATCTGGCTCCTTCCACTCACCAACATCCTTCACAGGCCTAGCAGAGGGCAGGGTGGTCGGGTGGTCAGGTCGGGGGTCAGTTGGTACAGCCAATCGAGTGGAAGGGGGCTCCGTGGCATCCGCGGCAGGGGCAGTCGTGGCAACAGGAAGGGCGCCACCTTCCGTACTGTTTAAAGGAGAGGCTGGTGCGGTTGTAATGGCGGCATTGACGGTCGGAGGGGTTGGGGGGACAACCGTCGTGATTGGGCCAGCTTCGGACGGAGCTTCGAGTGTAGTGGGCAGCGATGCATATGTGACCGTGGTCAAGGCCTCCCCCGATGGGTCCGGGGTAGGTGCTGTACCCTCCGTTGTGGTCATGCCAAGGGTACTGCTCTCAGCCACCGTAATAGCCCCAGAGGACGGAGTGGCTGTGGTCCATTGTGTGGTTGGAGCAGCTGTGATGTCCAGGGTGGTGGGCACCGTCGTTGGTGCTTGCACAGTGGGCACAGTGGTTGACTGGCTAGTCAGACCAGCTGTGGCATTGGTCATCGCCACAGAAGTGGTGGGCACAGTGGTCGGCAATGTGGTCAGGGTCGTAGTTCTCGTAGTTGTTGTGGTATCTGTGCCCAGCAATGTGGTAGGAATGGTTGTCGCTCTTGTAGTAAGAGCTGTGGTGGTGAGGCGGATGGTGGTTGGAAGAGCAGTAGTGTCAACACGGAGCGGCTTGGTAGCAAGGGTAGGAGGTACCACGTAGGGTAGTACAAACTGCCAGGGAACGATTGCCATTTAAATCAATCAGGATAGATAGAAAGGAAAAAAAAAATATTGGAATGGAAGGAGATGCACAGATAATGGGAAGGAGGACAGCAAGAGACAGAAAATAATTCATTATTTTTGATTTGGAATCAATTTTAAAACAGAAACGTATTTTCTTAAAAAAAAAAATCACATTGAATTACCGCAGCAGAGCCATTCTTTGCAAAAATCTCTTTAAAGGAACTGTAGGCTTTGATTTAGGCCTAACTAAGGCTTTTCGAATTGTAGGAGTCACTGAAATGTTTATCATCCGTATTTTCCAGCAGTTTTACAAATTGTAATTTGAAATGGTATCTTTAATTCAGAAATATAGTATGTGACTGGTACTACCCCCTGCACTGGCATGGATAGTTAAGCATGGGTACTTCATGACTTCCTAGCAACACTGGAGAGAGGTGAGCTAGGTGATGTCATTTAGTTTCTTAGTGACTTCTGAAAACAAAATTAACTTTTAACAGACACTATTCAGAGAGTCACTGGACTTCAAGGAACTCGTTTGGTGGTTTTAGCTTTGGCAAACAGTTCCTTTAATACAGAGAGTAGCTCATAAATTCAAGACCAGATGTATTTAACATGACAGCAGTTCACCCAAGAAAGTGATTGATTTGTTTTTTGAGATAGCAAATGCAGATTTGCAGGAAAGAATTGCGTATGAGGTAAATGAGTGCACTTTAACATCAAGCTGCAAAATAACTTGGAGGAAAGGAGGTAAACTACCACAAGAATTTCACTTGTTCTTTCCCTGCTAATGGTTGAAAACCTTTAATGCATCAGCTTATTCTCAATTCTCCCTTTACAGCCTCCTCTTTCCCTTCGCCATATCCCCTGTTGTCCACTATTCCAAGCTGCATTCTTTAAGAATGTTTCAATTTTACCCTTTTTAAATTTATGTCCATACTCCGGTATCCTGCTACCTTCTGAGAGACAAGTTAATGTCTGTGGGAGACTTAATGTTGTCGGTTTTGTTCTTTTGAAGGCGCATTGTCATTGAGATCAACTGTAGGCAGAGTCGTACCTTATTTTTGTTCTTACATTATATCCAAATGTTGATATTACTTCATTCTACTACCACGGGGTGGTGATGGCCTAGTGGTATTATCGCTGGACTGTTAATCCAGAGACCCAGGTAATGTCCTGTGGACCCTGGTTTGAATCCCACCGTGGCAGATGGGAGAATTTGAATTCATTTTTTCAAAAATCTGGAATGGAGAGTCTGATTGGCAGGGGAAAAACCCCATCTGGTTCACTCCGATAGTAAGAACTGCTGATGCTGGAGTCAGATGAAAAAAAAAGGGTCCTGACCCAAAACGTCAGCTTTCCTGTTCCTCTGATGCTGCCTGGCCTGCTGTGTTCCTTCAGCTCCACATTGTATTACCATCTGGCTCACTAATATCCTTTAGGGAAGGAAATTGCCATCCTTACCTGGTCTGGTCTACATGTGACTCCAGACTCTCAGCAATGTGGTTGATTTTTAACCGCCCTCTGGGCAATAAATCCTGGCTTAGCCAGAGACACCCACATCCCGTGAATGAAGTAAAATAAAAAAATTAGGATTAACAAACAAGTGAAATCCCAGCCATCACATTAAGGCTATAGCTCTTTCAATATGCTTGAAAACTCCAAGGTATTCATGACATCCACTGACTGTTCAAAAGCTAGGGATGTTTTGAGAACCGTCTTTCATGGGATTTTCAAATTATCGCAAAAAATCCAAACTGTTGGGCCGTGAGCTGTTTAGGAATTAAGCTGTACGATGTGAACTGCTCAGTCAGACATCTGGAGTGCTAATGTACTTTTGATGTTCCACACAGAAATGCTACAGGAATAGTAAAAGCATCAATATGCTGCAAGTACATCATTGTAGAGTGTTTACAAACCCACTAACAGCGAGAACCTTTCAAGGCCTTGAAAAGGGATGGGACGTGCACTTTGAAGATGGTTACAGTTACAAACTCCAGCACTGTTTCCGTTCTTATTTTATACAATTAACTTCAGTCAGCATCCTGCTCAAATGGATAGCAGGAAACTCATCATCCTCGCATTGCTAATTAACCTTTGCCTGTCACTGGTTGATGGATGAGCTCTCACTTTGCCGGGTCACTCAGCGCGACCACCCAGAAACACCAACTGGCATCCTGCCACTAGGCAACAAAGCAGACACCACCGAATGAGAGCACAGCCTAATACCTTAAACAAGAGGCACCTGCCCATTTACATACACTGTGCAGTGCAAGGATAAGTAGGGCCCTGCTAATCACCAGATCCCCAGGGTTTTCAACTCCAGGTCTTCAGCAGTATGTAGTCATGGAGATACACCAACAGGTTCCTAGCTCCACATTTCTTGTATTGTTCTACAAACAGTTCTCAAATATCCCATGGTCAAATTTAAAACAAAATGTCTATTTACAAATGGGCCAGTTAGTTCAGTTGGCTAGATAGCTAGTGTGTGGTTTAGACTCTTGTAAAGAGTGCCGTCTTGATGCCTTGTCCGATCAAGTTGAAGCAGTGACCTGCCTCCTTACCCCCGGCCTATGGCTGATGTCCAGTGGTGCTCCTCAGGCTATATAACCAGTTGTGTCCTTTTGCTACAGATAGGCCTCTGATCCCTCATGAACTATGGCTATTACCTACCTCATGATTCAAAGTTCAGTTCGTTCAACCAAAGCAAGAGCAGGTGGTAATTCAATGCCCCGAATCTGTTCTGTTTAATTGTGTGTGTTTCATCACAAAAATCTATCAAACATTTATTTCAAAATTTCAATTGCTTCAGCCTCAACAGATATTGAGGGGAAAGGATCCCAGCTTCCCATCACCCTGTATTTGAAGAAGGAAGACCTACCTTTGGTTTTAAGGTTATGCATCCATGCACTGGTATACAATTGGAATCATATCCTGCAATGAGATCATCCCATAACCTTCTAAACTTCGAAAAAAAAAGCCTGGTCCTTACAACTTAACATTTCTTGGCCTGGTTAGTTCACACGGGGTAAGAAATCCATTTTGTAATGTGATGCCCGGAACTGAACACTAGGTGGTGGCTATGGTGTTCCTGCTTCAGAGCCAGTAGCTCCAGGCTCAAATTCCATTGCCTGGCGCATATCACCCCAGAAAGAGTATTCATGGAGCTGTTTACTGGGTCAATAATCAGCCAGTTAATCCTTCCTACGCTTCTGCACTATTTCCCGAGATTGGGAAAAACGTGTGAGAAGACACAAAATAAACAAACAAAATTGCAGGAGATAATCAGCAACTTTCACTTTCAGCACACTGCTCAGAAGTCCCAGATTCAATTCCTTTTCATCTGGAAATTCTCTCTGCCCCTCCACTGGTAATGCATTCAGTCTCTGTTGATGTGAACCGCCTCCAAAATGACCATCCACGCATGACCTCAAACTGCGAGTATTCCGCTAACATTGGCCATCGCAGACAAATATCACCCTGTCCTCATCAAGGAGGCACAAAGATTTCTAGCAGGGGTCACTTGGGAACATGTGGTAACTCTTCCTTTTCTAACCAGGAAGTGTGACCGGTCCTTACCATCGCAACACTTACATTTTCGTTAAAAATGATCACCTCGTCCTCACAGGTAGTGTTGTGGGTGCAGTGATGCTGAAGCACGCACCAGTTACACCCCCATTGACTGCTCACACATCCACGGCACCTAGACAGGCAGCAGGAAGAGAAAGAAATATATTCAATATCAATGGCAGGGAGACTGAGAAACCGGGGCTCTCGCCCTGTTGAGGATCATTGCACATCTGCCACTGGGTGGAAGAAATGAAAAACACATCCGAAAATCTCAAATGCTCCTGATTGTTCAGAAATCAACTGCAAGTTCTCGGTATCCTTTAATGACCAAGCGAACATTACGAAATTTCTTGGCGACTAATTCACTTTGGTCTCTAAGCTCACCTCATGAATTTATGCAATGGAAAATGCTGGAATTGCACAGCAATTCAAATCCGTAACTGAACTCTATTTATAAAGTATTTGTAATGCAGTAAATCTTCCCGATGTGCTCCACAGGACAGCTATAAGATAAAATTCGACACCATGCCACGACGTAGTTATTGGATCACAAGAACATCAAAAATAGGAATGGGGGTAGGCCATTCAGCTACACAACCTGGCTCTGGTATACAATAAGATCATGGATGAGCTGCCTCAGGCCTCAGATGCGTCAGCCAATGAAAACCTCAGTCAAAGTCAGAAAGTCACACAGCACGGATACAGACCCTTTGTCCAACCAGTCCCTGCCAACCATAATCCCAAACTAAACCAGTCCCACCCGCCTGTACTTGGCCCATATCCCTCCAATTGTTTCTTATTCTTATCTAAGTGTCTTTTAGATGTTGTAACTGCACCCACATCCACCACATCCTTTGGAAGTTCATTCTGTACAAAAACCACTCTGCAAAAAAATTGACCCTCATCTTTTTTTTTTTAAAAATCTTTCTCCTCTCACCTTAAAAATATGTCCCCAGTCTTGAAATTCCCCCATCCTAGAGAAAAAAAACCTGCCATTCACCTTATCTGAACCACTCATGATTTCATGAACCTCTATAAAAGGTCACCTCTCAACCTCCTACACTCCAATGAAAAAAGTTCCAACAGATCCAGCCTCTTCTTATAACTCAAACCCTGTGAGCATCATAATAGAGGAAAGAGAGATTTAGGGAAGGAATTCCAAACCTTAAGGCCTAAGTGGCCCAAAAGGCCTGGCTACCAATGATAGGCCAATTAAAAATCGGGCATGATCAAGAGGGAGAAAGTTGATGACTGTGTATATTTCAGAGAATTAATGGGTTGAAGGAGATTACAACGTGAAGCCATAGGAGGGGGCGCTGGGATAACTGCCTGTCCTTCGGGGATCCGTCTCCACTTATCTTCTCACTCCTTAACCCCATACGTCTCTAGTTCTGAAGAAGGGTCACTGGATCCAGAACATCAACTCCGCTTTCTCTCCACAGATGATGCCAGACCTGCTGAGTTTCTCCAGCAATTTCTGTTTTTGATTTGGAATGAGAAGAGGGTTGGCTTTGGACTGAGTCACTGCAGATTAATTGCGTTATTGTGCCACTCTTCAAGTAGCTTGGTAACATCAGCAATAATGCTTTGTGCACCAGAGAATATCTGACAATAAATATGAACACACATTATAAATATAACATTTATAGGCAAACGTAGTGAGGCACATCAAGTATTGTACTGAAAGAAACCAATCTGTATCATACTCAATGTAGCGTCAAATCAGAACTGTTATTAAATGTACTTTTATACATTGTATGAATAAATATATTTGAAAAAAAAATGGAATGAAAAGACGTGATTTTATTGGTACCATGGCAATACACTCAACTGCATAAACCAAACGTTGAATCAGCATTGGATTTACTTTTAAAAGCGAAATACTACAGATGCTAGAAATCTTGAAAAAAAAAGTGCTGGACGAACTCAGTATGTCCAAAAGCATCTGTTAATGTTTCAAGTCCATTATGTCTCTACTTCAAAACTGAAAGGGGCTTATCCAGTTTTCAACCTTCTCTTTCTAGTTCGGGTTTTTATCTGTCTGTCATCTTGATTTTCTTTTGTTCGAAAAGAAATTGAAAACACTTACGGAAAATTTCTGGAGAGCTGTTGGACTGCACTGCAGTCATAGAAGGTGAAGTTCTCTGCTGTCAGTGTGATGTTAAAGAACATAACTTGTAATGTGACAGTCACATGGTCTGTAAAGGAGATTACAGCAAAGATCAGAACTTTCTTCACACTAGCCACATTCATCGGTAACCAAGGGAAAGAGCGAGAAACTCAACTAATGCCACCCACAGGAAGCCAGCATTGAGAAAAGAACAACTTAGTCCAGAGGCAGCATGGTATATCCTGCAATCTAAGGAAACATCAGGACACAGTGACAGACAGCGTGAGAGAGAGAGACTGTGTGTCAGAGAGAGAGAGAGAGAGAGAGA
>NC_063347.1:15459416-15514462 GCF_021869965.1 Rhincodon typus
AGAGCGAGCGACAGCGCAAGAGCGAGCGACAGCGCAAGAGCGAGCGACAGCGCAAGAGCGAGCGACAGCGCAAGAGCGAGCGACAGCGCAAGAGCGAGCGACAGCGCAAGAGCGAGCGACAGCGCAAGAGCGAGCGACAGCGCAAGAGCGAGCGACAGCGCAAGAGCGAGCGACAGCGCAAGAGCGAGCGAATCTCTCACAGGCATCATTAAATAACCCTTCTAATAACTTAAATCTCAGCATTGTGTGTGTCTGGAATGGGAGCATGTAAACTTCCTCAAAGTTTCACAAACCTTCACTTTAAAAGTCTGGACAGCAGCCTCTTTATAGTATTCTGCTCATTCAGACACCCATCAGACAGTGCACTGTTAATCACTCCAAATTATCCACCCATCACACTTTACATGAAAACTCAAACAGTGAATTCTGGCACTGTTCCACTGCAGTTTTATGACACTAATGACAATGTTAAAGTATTATTATTATTGGTAATCAGATCCCTGCTCCCTGAAACTTCTGACACACACCTGTTCCGGGTTTGGTTGGAGGAAGTTGCTGGATGTTGGGGGTCCAACAAACCACACCTCTCTCGGTAATGACTGCAGGACTGGAGTAATCATCGAATAGACAGGTGTAAGACTCATCCTCGGCAAGAACAGGCAAGTCAGCGACATTCACAAATACCTAGGGACAAGGCAGAAAAATACAACTTGAATAAAGGAGAACATCCCACAACGTCATGTCTTGTACGGCAATCATTGTTCAGTTACATGTTGATACTTGCTCGTTGGTAACATATCGAACTGTGAATGCAGTGATTGGAATGAGGTAAGCCAGATGAATCTCACAGAATAGGAGTGTTCCTTGACTGGGGTTGTTAACCTGGTCCAATCTGGGAGCCTGGTTGACAGATATATACAGGAGTGCCATAGGGGGTCTTGTGGTGCACAGATAGAGTCCTTACTGCTGGACCGAGGCGCCCAGGTTCAAGAGCCACCTGCTCCAGAGTAGTGCAATAACAGCTCTGAACAGGTTGATTAGAAAAGTTAGTTAAATTAAATAAAAAATAAACAGGAGTGCCAGAGGTTCTATGCATTCTAGGAGCCAGCTCTGAGGAAGCCAGACCAGTGTCAAGGAATACACAGACGTAAATAAAGGGTGACTTATTGGCACAATACCGGCCACTGTGGGGTTATTTCACTGAGTATGTTATTCAGAGTGCAGGAGTTTTACAATGTGGAAGAATCTGGAAGCTGATCACTGTTTACCGTAAAATTTGTTTCCAAACAGAGACAATTGGAGAACAGGAGGGAAACAGATACATCACATTTTTAAAATTAGTATTTGAGTAATACAATGAGGTGGACATGCAGAACTAAGGTATGACAACAAAGAGGTAGGAGACTACAATTTAAAGGGTAAGCTTACCTGAAGCTTCATTGTGTTAGCAAGAGGCTTGCTAGTGATACAGCATTTGCCCTAACACAGACAAGGCTGAAATAGTTAACAGCAAAGTTGAACAATTCCTTATTCAAGGAGAGTGATACAAGCTTTGGAAAGCAGCCTTAACATGCCCAAAAATCAAGGCAACAGAGCAAGATGATGATAGATGATGTCAGTGGTCTCAGCTTCGTCTGCCCAATGCCATTAAGACTAAAGTAGAGATACTTGGGCCCTTACGAAATTGTAATTTTAGTGAATGAGTAATGGGCCAGATGTTTATTAACCTTGAAGTAACTGAAGATAGTCCATAACTTTGTTAAGATCCCTATTAAAGTGCTTATGCTCTGCGTACCTAGCAACCACATTTTGTTGTTTACCAGGGAAACGGAGTTAAATAGACTGACAATGTTGGGAGCTCGGGCCTCAGTTCAACTGACTATTCTGTTCAAATACAAATCTCTAAACAAGTGGTAGATGTACCACCTATGTCCACAGAAATTACGCTGTCTAAATATTTTCTGGAACAATGACTTTGAGCAGTCTCAGTATACCTAATTCTACTCTTGTTCGCATGCCTGAAATTATTAACCCCGCCACCAAGGAATTTTACCACATGGATGCTCAACAAGATGTGTTATTGATTGCATCCTGACATTCCCATCCACTCACACACTCACCTGTTTTTGCTCTTCTCTGCTGATATTAGCTGGGGTCAGAGTCTGCACTCTCAGACACTGTCGGCCTTCCTCATAGCTCCACAGCCACTGAACACCTTCCTCAGCCCTTTCACACTCTGACCTCCGACAGCACCTATTGGTAGAAAAGAAGGCTGTATCAACACCATGCAGTACATTCATATTGAGCCATCAAGTTGCGCAAGCATCAACAGTGAGAGGAATGCAAAGTCCTGTTGAAATGAACACATTTATCCAAATGTTTGAAGTAATTGGTCAGCTCCAACAAAGTTCAGTGAATTATTGCTGGATCTTTCAGCTTCTTCCCTAGTACTGAAGACTGCACATCGCCAACATATTCAAGAGCTTCAAAAAGTGAATTCCATACTGTTGCAGCTTACTAACCATCCCATTTCAAATAATAATAATCTGGCAGAATTCTGACCTTGCAGCTCGAGGCAGTGATCGAAGTGACCATGACAGGAATGCACTTGGTGGATAATCGAGCAGGGAGTTTTGCACAGGAAGCTAGAGATCACATATTTGACCCACTGGTCACATCCCAGATTTAACTATTTCATGGACTCCATTGAACTCATCCAGAACACTGTCTTTTAAAAATATGTCCTTTCTCCCAGGTTACTTAAAGAATTTACATACTATTGGGCTAATTCTATAAACCTGTCCTTTTCCTACTGGAAGCACTTATAGGAGTGAAGGACTGCAAACAATCGGGGTTTAACCCTGAATTTCCTACATACATCCCTGGTGTCTGAAGCTTCACTGTTGGAATTCATAAAATGCTCTCCTACCTATCACATTTTGCATCATCCTTTCTTCCTTTTGACATGACATTTGTCCAATTGCAAGAACCATCACAGATCATCAATACTTTGTGAAATGTCAGCATTTCAAAGGTCTTTCAATAGTTATCAACTTCTTAAAGTTAAAAGCTAACACAGCTTTGTTTTGCTAAAATTTAATCCCACCTTCATTTATTTCACAGGAGATTAGAAATTATTCTGATCTCTAATCTCACTCAAGTTTCATTCATTTTTTTCTCCGTCCCTGTCCTGTTCCTCCATGTTCATAGTCCAATTTAAATAAACTGTTCACATATTCACCTATTCTTCTCAATACTTAAAAATGTTAGGTCTTATTCTTTTCAATTTTCCAATCAAGATATAAAGATTTCTGCAAGCAGACACGTGTAGGCTGGACCCTTAAATCTGACCATTTAGCGAATCACCAGACCCCTTCAAACAATAAAATGTCATGAATTGCACACAATTCTAAACACGGTCCCATTACTGAAAAATAAATGGCTTAAAAAGCTTTAATTTATAATCATACAATCTCAAATTATATCCCAATGCTTGTAGATTTGTACTAATTGAAAATTTTCAGCGAATGATGAATTATAACATTAAAATGCATTCCTAGTTTTGCTAATATTCCTAATATGTGCCTGTGCATCAGATTTTGCATTTTCCATGACATTTATTTTAATTAAAATCCATCTTCCACTCCCGACCAATGCACTTAGCTCGTGAAATTACAGTGCTTATGGGGTCTCTCAGAATCCTCACGTGGCCACCTGTTTAACAACACCAGTGACTTATAGAAGTTTACAAGAGACATTCCTCTCTATATCATTTTTTGACAAGTGGGAACAGCCCGAAGCAAGCGTTTGAAGACAGAGTGAAAGTTAGACCCAAAACTGCAACGTATCACCGATGGCAAGGTCACAAAATCACATAACAACAGGTTATAGTCCAACAGGTTTATCTGAAGGCACAAGCTTTAGAGATTCCATTCCTTCTTCAGGTGTCAATGGTCAGAAGGAGTGAGCCTCCGAAAGCTTGTGTCTTCAAATAAACCTGTTGGACTATAACCTGGTGTTGTGTGATTTTTGACCTCATCCACCCCAGTCCAACACCAGCACCTCCACATCACCGATAGCAAGGCTAGAACGTTGGGCTTGTGCTGGAATTGCTGATGTGTACTGCAAATCACAGCATGAGAAGCAATGATTTGATTGATTACTGTCATATGAACCGAGGTATAGTGAAAAGTGTTGTCTTACATGTTTTATGGGCAGATCGTACTATACAGGTGCATCAGGGTAACAGAGTGCAGGATACAATGTTACAGCAGCCAAGAAGGTGCAGAGAGAGATCTATATTAACATTTGACAGGTCCATTCAAAAGTCTGATAACAGCAGGGAAGAAGCTGTTCTTGAATCTGTTCGTACGTGTGTACAAACTTTTATAATTTTGCCTGACAGAAGTGGTGTGTGGAAGAGAATATAACCGGGGTGCGAGGGATATTTGATTATGTAAGTTGCTTTCCCGATGCAGCGGCAAGTATAGATGGAGTCAACGGATGACATTGCCAGCTAATGTCCTTGCTAAGTGAAGTCTTGTGCTAAACATTCATCTTACTTATGATTGTGTATTACTGAGATTAGTGGCATGGAGCCTCACCATTTCCAGGAAGGTTCCCTCATTTTGTTGCTGCGTGTGTCTGCCCTTGTGACAGACAAGCACAGGCTTAAAATGAGCACCTCCAAAAATACAGAGCTACCAGCTAAATCCTGGTGTTGTTGGGAGCCCAGAGAACGCCAGTTACAGTTATCACCTTGTACAGAGAGCAGAAGAGTCAATTCTTGTAATACACTAATAAAGTAATTTGTGAGATTAAACAAGATGTGTTGCTTAAAATGTTTTTTATCACAAAACTAGACCTTACATATTGTGCCACAAACCAAACTAGGATCAACTTATACACCCTCTAGGGTCCTCTGACACTCCCCAAGTCGTCAGAATATAAAAGCTAATACTTGATCAGGACAGCTGCTGCTGGTGACGAGGGCTAACGTGCTGACTTTATATCATCACCACATCCTCGACGTAAGGTCTGCTTCTGCTATGGTTGGTCTCTGGAGTTTGATGCCTGCATGCCCCAGGGTCTTCATTTTATTCTCTTTCTCTTTCTCTCTCTCTCTCTCTCTCAAGTCGTGCTGTCTTCTTCCCGTTGGCTCAGGTTAATTCACTTATTGTATGCCTTTACCTTATTGGCCCTGGCACAGAGACTTAGGTAGCATTACCTCATTATTTCTCGCCCAAAATAAGGCTTTTGCATTACCTCATCTTTCTTACTTTTTGCAGAACTTAGCTAATTCAAACCAGTTTAAAATCGGCTCAAACTAGCACCTGGGCACAGGTCATTTTTAGTTCACAAACTGCTTCCTTCTTCCTGTCAGCACCTTTGCATTCAGTACCTCCTGTTAGTTACATTGGCAGCTGGTACCCCCACCGTCTCTCTCTCCATCTTTATGCAGCCTCTGGCTAATGTCTCCCCAGGCAGCGATTTCAGCAGCTCCCACCTTTCTCCCACTGCAGCCTCTCGCTAACATCTCAAACCCACGAATGCACGGTGAAGGTGACAAAATCTGAGGGATGGAATAATCGGACCACAATTTTTGTGACTTACCTGCCCTGAAGTATGCACCAGCCACAGTATGGGTCCCTCGCTACGAGGCAGGACTGGCAGTCAGTGTACTTGGAGCACTCACTCACGGGTAGCTTCAGCACCTTAAATGAGAATTGATAAACAGTGACACAAAACTGTTCTTCACGTGTTATTGTAGAGACATTTTCCTTAATTTAACCTCCGTTTTTGAGGAGGCAAGGAAGTTCAGCGGCTCACACAGACCGCTTCAATCTTCTATGACAGGGTCGCTGGCCGCCCTTCCCCCATCAGCGCCCGACTAACAGTAATTATAGAAGCCCATGTGGAAATGCACTGATGCAAGAGTAGGTCAGAGGGTCGGAACACTGTAGCAAGTAAATCACTGAGTGACTCCCCAGAACCTGTCCATCGTCTACAAGGCACAAGTCAGGAGTGTGATGGAATACTCCCCACTTGCCTGGATGGACACAGCTCCAACAATACTCAAGAAGCTTGATGCCTCTAAGACAAAGCAGCCCGTTCGATCGGCACCATACCCACAAACATCCACTTCCTCCACCACTGACATTCAGTAGCATCAGTGTGTACTATTCACAAGATACACTGCAGAAACTCACCAAGGCTCCTTTTCCATCATCTTCCAAGCCAATGATTAATAGAATCCTTAAGGATAGGGCAGCAGATACATGGGAACACCACAACCCTGCAAGATTCCGTCCAAGCCACTCACCGTTCTGACTTGGAAATACATCACTATTCCCTTGGCATTGCTGAGTCAAAATCTTGCAACTTCCTCCATAATGACATGTGGGTCGACCACAGGAAACAGATTGCAGCAGTTCAAGGAGGCAGCTCATCACCACCTTCTCATGAGCAACAAGGGATACTGGCCCAGTCAGTGATGCCCATGTCCCATGAATGAATTAAGAAAATCTCTAACAACTTGAGCCTCTGGGATTCATATCCAAATCTTCTGCCCCAACATTGCTGAATAACACCTTCTGCTAACCAATGAATCGCTCTCTCAGTCCTGACACTGACACTGCAATCAGGATCTGGTTCCCTTCCTCCAACTGCAGCTGCACACACTAAGTCACGTTGAGGAAATGACTTAAAATATGAAATTAAATTCAAGACTCATCAAAAGGACGCCAAAGGCAAGTATTAATTTATTTGACAGAAAGCTTTGACCCATGCTGAGCTACCAGCATTGAAACCTCACCAGAGTAGAGCACTGAACCCTTTGTCTCCTCGAACAGAAGCTTGCCTGCTGCAACTCGTGATCTTCCATCGTTTTTCAGAAGCCAAAAATTGTTTCTGCATTTCTGTACAGGTTTATTATCGGAGAATCCCAACAGTGTGGAAGCAGGTCATTCAGCCTATTGAGTCCACACTGACTGCCCAAAGAGCATCCCACCCAGAATCACCCCCCTACCTTATCCTTGTAACTCCATTTCCTATGGCTAGCCCACCTAGCTTGCACATCCCTGGACACTGTGGTGAATTTAGCATGGCCAATCCACTTAATCCGCACACCTTTGGATTGTGAGGAAACCCGTGTACGTAGAGAAAACCCACGCAGAAATAGGGAGAACATACAAACTCCACACAGACAGTTGCCTGAGGCTGAAATCAAACCCGGGTCTCTGGAACCAAAAGGCAGCAGTGCTAGGCACTGAGCCACCGTGCCACCCTGATGTTCAATATCGTATGTAAACTTGGGAATATTTTAAGTACAGGCATCGTTCCACTTTTATTCTGCTTCATCTGATTGGGAGTACCATCAATGTAATTCCCTGCTCATCTCCTACCCTCTATCAATTCATTTCCTGTCTGTTTGAACTATGTTATGAACGGTCTAAATCTGGAATGCTCCTCAAATCATTGTCTATCTCCTCATTTTTATCATACAGTAGATGCTTGAAACATTTTAGCTCATTTTCCCAGGTTATGAGTAAAACACTACATTTTACACATCCATTCCCAATCTGCTGACCCAGCCAGCACCAGTGGTTCCACTGGATGGAGGATTAGGAGCCCTTGCCCTTGGTCTTAAACTGCTTGAAACATGCACTTGGCTTCACTTCAGAAGATGTACCTTTAACTGAGTTGTGACGTAAAGGTGCTTCTGCTCACGGTCAAACACCAGGTCGCTGTTGACTGCTGCGTTGGGCTCGATTACAAGTGTCGCGTATTGCTCTGCCTCTCCAGATGGCTTCACAAAAACCTAAGCCAGTGGAAGAAAACAAGTTGTTTCGTTCATGAAGCTGGATGTCAACACAACAGACAAGAAAACCCTTCCATTTTCACAAACAACAGGCTTCAGCAGTTAGATGTTATCCATGAACTAACTAGCACACCGCACTCCGGTTAGGAGCTGTTAAGTTGCCCCTTGTTTCTGGAGATTTTTTTTTTTTTTTTAAAAATAAACAGTCCAGGAAAGCTGAAATAATGAATGGGAATTGAACCCTCTTCTCTCAAAAGAGAAAATTAATGCAAATGCATGATGAGTATTTTGTTTCCATTTTTAAGTTTATTCTTTCCACTTCCTCTGGAGTACTGGGCTAGCATCATAGTCCCGAAGCAGGAAAACTTCTTCAGTGTATGGGGCCAAAAGGGTCTTCACACAAGCTTAAATCATTCATCACTGGACATGTACATACACAGTTTCTCCAGCAGCTGTTAAGACGCAAGGATCGAGGTTGATTTTACCCTTTTTTAAAAGCGTTTGTTCATCAAAAATGAGCATTGCTGGTGAGGTCACCATTTGTGGCCCATCTCTAATTGCCCCACAACAATGTGGTGATAGCCTGTAGTGTGTTGGATGCAGGCACAATGCTGCTCGATGGGGAGGACTGGAATTTTGATCCAGGGCTGGCAAAGGAATGGCCATATATTTTCCACTTCAAGGTAGTGAGAGATCAGGAGGGGGTCTGGCAGGTTGTGGAATCCCGAGTTGCAGTGCAGGATGTGCTAAAACCACACACTGTGCTCCTGATATCAAGACACAGATTAGTCTAACTCAATACACACAGACATTGAACGGCAACTTTCTGGTTTGTGTGATTTAATTATGATCTACCTTCAGCCCCCAAACTATTCACTGAAGATTTTCTTAGACTGCGTTATCTTATAATTGGAGGCATAAAATGGATTGTAAGCCATTTAAATCCACACCATTTTCCTCGTCAATCCTCCTTCTGAAGCATGTCCTCACATAGGTTAACGTTGATAGATTCTTCTTCAGCAGATACAGCTGAGAAAGACAGACCAATTCCATCTCAAACACACAGCTGGTTTGAGTTACAGGGACGGGCCTCATAGTTCAAATGAGCCTGACTCGTCCAGACCCGACAACAGGGCAAACAAAGTCACATGTTGCTTCAGGTGAGTTATCTTCAACAGTGAATCTTGGGCACTGACAGAGCTGTGATAATCTGCAAAGTGTTTAATCTGTCCAAGACAATTGGTCATCTGCAATCCCCTGTAGGCACAAAGGCCATTTGGCCCATTGAGTCCATACTTCCTATGGCTAAACCACATAACTTGCACATCGCTGGACATTCCAGGCAATTTAGCATGGCCGATCCACCTAACCTACACATCTTTGAACTGTGGGAGAAAACTGGAGCACCCACACAGACAGTCGCCTGAGGCTGGAATTGAACCCCGATCCCTGGCGCTGTGAGGCAGCAGTGCAACCGCTGAGCTACCCTCCCTGTGGGCCAGCAGTAAGGTCACAGAGCAACCCGTATGGAGTGATTCCTGCAACTTTTCCAGATGCAATCTGCCAAATAATTCTGCTAACCAAACACTGGGAAAGAGGCTCCCAGAAAATCAATAAAAACATTCCAGAAACATGTGACACTCCCAGCTTACACCTTCCCTACAACCCCTACGTTAAGCAGGATTTCATAATGCCTTAAAGAAAAAACCTGAAAGAACTGTGGATGCTGGTATTCAGAAACAAATACAGAAATTGCTAAAAAAACAACTCAGCAGGTCTGCTAGCATCTGTAAAGAGAGATCAGAGTTAACATTTCGGCTCCAGTTCTGTGGAAGGGTCACTGGATCCAAAACGCTAACACACATCTCTCTCCAAAGATGCTGTCAGACCTGCTGAGCTTTTCCAGCAATTTCTGTTTTTGTTTTATGATGTCTACACTGTTCTAAGCATTTTTTCCTATTGTGTCTATTGTAAAATAAACCACTCAAACGTCATCAGCTTTGGCTGGTAACAAAGACTTACATTGCACAGGTCACAGAGCTGGTCCTGCTTTGCCAATGCTGTCATTAACTGTGACTCATTCAGAATTATCTAAAATGCATCACTGTGAATTTAACAAAACAACACCTGGCATTTATATGGCATTAAGATAGAGGATCAGCCATGATCATATTGAATGGTACAGTAGGATAAAAGGGCCAAATGGCCTGCTCCCACTCCTAGTTTCTATGCTTATATGGCAACTTCAGTGCAATCACAAGGCACTTCAAATCACCATGACCAGATAAAATTTGATCACAAATCACACCTAGCAATATTAGAGCACAATGCATTTCTTCTTCGCTTGCTTTTTGTTCTTTTGCCTTTCACCTTAAGGTTTCTGACCTTGCTCTCAGCAAGAACAGTTTCTCCCCACCTATCTCCAGGCACTGCTTGATTTTGAAATTCTTCATCAAATCTCCTCACAATCTTCTATTCCTCAAGTAGAAAATATCCAGTTCTCAAATCCATCAACACAACTGAAAGTCCCTCAGCCAGCAAAACATCCTTGTCGAACTTTTCCTCACCTTCTCCAACGCCTTCATTTCCTTCCTTATGTGTGGTGTCCAGAATGGGACACAATACTCCAGTTGAAGCCAAGCCAATTTTTATTATAGGTTCACCAGAACTCGCTTACATTTGTATTCCACGCCTTGATTTCAAATCTCAGGATCTGGTGTGCGATATTAACCACTTTCTCAATCCGCTCAGCCACCTTTAACCATTTGTGCACGCACACTTCCTGGTGCCTCTGATCATGCACCACTTACACAATCATGTCTTTTATTTTAAATTGCCTCTCCTGGTTCCCACTACTAGAAAGAATCACTTTCACACCCATCTGCATTCATTTCCCACCTAAGTCATTTTGAAATTTATTTCAAATGAATGGGCACTTGAACAATAAACTGGTGGGACTGCCCTTAGCCACATAACCCTGGATGCCTCTACTGATCAAGATTCTATCCATCTCAGCCTTAAAATACATCAGAACTCTACCCCCACAGCTCTCTATGGTAAAGAGTTCCTGCGTGCTAACTTTCTGTGTTTCATGTACAAGTACCTGAAGGTCCCTTTGTGTTGCAGCTTCTGCAGTTTTTCTCCATTTAAATAATACTGTTGTTTTTTTCTACCTTCCAAAGTGAAGAACTTCACATTTTCCCACATTGTACTCCATTTGCCAAATTTTTGTCCACTTATTTAATCAATCGATGTCTCTCTGGACCGGTCTGCGATCCTCTCACAATCTGCCCTTCCACCGACTTTTGTAGTGTCTGCAAACTTGGCTATAGTACATTTGCTTCCTTCCAAGTCATCAATATATATTATAAACAGTTGTAGGTCCAGCCATGATCCCTGTAGAACTCCACTAGTCGCAGGTCACCAACCTGAAAAAGAACCCATTATCCCCGCTCACTGTTTTCTGTCCATTAGCCAGTCCTCTATCCATGTCAATAAACTACCTCCAACACTATGGGCTCTTACCTTATGACTTAACCTTTTGAGAGGTACTATGTCAAATGCCTTCTGGAAGTCCAAATACAACACATCTACTAGCTCCCCTCTATCCACTCTGATTGAGACTTCTTCAAAAAACATTGTTGTTCCTTTGATTTAAGTTAAACACAGCTGTTTCTGTCCCAAGTTTCTCACTCTCAGAATTTAATATTAAATTCTATCACATTATGATCACTTCTTCTTTGGGAGGGTTTGGGGGGTTGGGGGGAAAATCTTTTATTCACAGGTCATGTATTAAACCTGCCTCATTACACATTATCAGAACCAAGATATCCTGCTTCCTGGTTGGGTCCATGACATAAAAACTGACAGAACTGCGGATGATGTAAATCAGGAACAAAAACAGAAGTTGTTGAAAAAGCCCAGCAGCTCTGGCAGCATCTGTGAAGAAAAAATAAGAGTTAACGTTTTGGGTCCGATGACCCTTCCCGCAGAACAGTGTCACTGGACCCGAAAATGTTAACTCTTATTTTTTTCTTCACAGATGCTGCCAGACCTGCTGAGCTTTCCCAGCAACTTCTGTTTTTGGGTCCATGACATTTTGCTCGAGGAAACTATCCCTAATGTACTCCATATTAGAATTGGGATGCACTGGCTTTTCTCAATGAAGAAGTCAAATCCGTTCAAGTGATGGTTCATTTTGTCCCAGATCATTATTTCTGAAAGCTTCTGCACAAACAAGTTAAACTGACTGGAATGTACTTTCCAAGGTCTTTTTGGAACAAGGTATAACATCTGCAATTCTCCTGTCCTGTAGCGTCACTGTATCGGAGCAGATTTGGAAGGTTGTTGCTAGTGCTTCCATAATTTCAACCCTTATTTATTGGAGTTGAATTGAGCTACAAGAGCCACTTCTCAAGGATAAAATTGATACGCTCAATACTAGGCAGTGAGGCAGCTTTAATGCTTTGTGACCTGAAGCAGGAGTAAAATTCCAGTCAGGGTTCAGTGAGCCCTGCAAAGGCAAAGCAGGACAGGACCTCCATAGTTAAACAGCCCACTGACAACTGAGGAATAATTTTAAATTAGCATTCCTCGCCAGCCACAGAGTAATGGGCAGAATCGAGGGTAAATTCAGAGCAGGACAGAGCGACAGCGCTTCGACAGAAATTAGACAGCACTGAAGATGCCACCGAGAGGGAGACGAAACGTTTGCACGAAAACCAGTCAGTTCGGCGAACCAGCCAACAACTCCAGAATTGAGGGTCGTGTGAAAACACATTTTCTCCTAGAACAGTGAATAAACGTCAAAGTATTTCTGATCAGCTGTGGAGGAATTTGGGATGATGCTGCAGACATGAAAAGTGCTATATTAAAAAAGGCAACTCCCTTGTTTTACACAAGGAGATAGCCCTCTCAGCTGACAGCTGCACCCCAATTCTAAAAGCTGTAGATATTATTCAGAGCTAACACAAACCAAATGTTTAAATCTTTCTTGCCTGCCTGCAGATGGATTCACCTGATCTGAGACAACATTCCTGCTCTTACCTTATGGAGATGGCCCTTGGCATCTCCGACGAAGGCGATGGTATGCTCCATTTCCACAGTCACTGCCACCGCTACCAGGTGCCCCTGCGCAACCTTTAGTACCAGAGCTGCCTCTATCGGAATACAGCTGGCCATTGGGCTGGGCGTGTGGTCATAACCACATGGGTATGCATTAAGAGTGTCCTACGGCAAGACCGGGCAAAGAGGAACAAAAACAGATCAGATTACTTAAAGGCTGAACCAATTACTAAAATGACGAGTCAAAAAGTTAAATGCGGTCTGCTTTACAGTGGCTTTTAAGAGCTGACTTGTAAAGAAATGGATTTTCATTCTGTACCCATTCCATTGGCTTCCTGCAATGAGTTACAGATGCACGATGCTGTCCATACTTTTATTGCACAATTTCCAGCGTGTCAGGTTCACCTCAATTGAGTAAACGATTTTTGATCACTATAGGTGCCAATTAGAGCAGTGCTATTGAGCATATGTTAAAGTGTGCCAATTACTTTGCGCATTTCTGCGCTTACCAATTTAAAAGACTTGCTGATTTCAGGCCAAATCCAGTCTTCATGGAGACATACTCAGCTGTTGGCAATGCTAACAATTACAGGAGGCTGTCAGAACATGGAAACTTCGGGTTGCTTTAATTACATGGTTTTGCTATCTTGCCTGAGCGGGGGCCGAACTGCTTCAGCACAAACACTGTACTTATAAATAAATAAACAGGCATCAGTTTAAGCAAACATTCAACCATTCACCATTTTTAAAATTCCTAACAAAGCCTCTCCTCTCCTTTTAGCTAAAAAAAAATCAGTCCTTTTTCCATCTGTTCCTTTGATCTAATTCCAAGTGCTTCAGTCCATTCCTTTTCTCTTTATACATTTGGGAAATATTTACTTACGCTGGCTTTAATGGCTTGGTTAATGCTGCAACGAAGCATTCCTCACTCATTGTTGACTTGTGTGCCAAGAAAATGATCCCAGGTGAGAGACAGGTCACCAAAAGGCACTCAAGCTGCCGACTCCCTGCTTCTACAGCAGACCGTAGAACAGGAACTAAACGCTGCCACTAACCAGGTAATTTGATAAATCTCCGTCCCCTGTTGTGCATGACAAGACAAAGCAAATAGACTCCCCCTGCTCCATTAACTAATTCATTGGAGAATCTGGTCAGCAATTCAGACAAGCGTCCAGAAGCCAAAAATATGCCAAGAGATCTGGATGAGATAAAAACGAGGGAAGGTGAAGCAGCAAAATCATATGGAACGGCTCATTTGCCCTACTGCTAAAGAAAATTGATTCACCTTATAGGGGGCGTCTATATCTGAACTGCCCCTATCAAGCTGGGCTAATGTCTAACACACACACACACACACACACACACACACACACACACACACAGAGCTGAACCATCACCAGCCCCAAAGGACTAACTCCTGAAGCCCTGTCTTGCTTTCTATTACTCTAGCAATCCGAACTTGGCAACACAGCAGCCATCATTGTTGCTCGGCCTACTCATTACCACAAGTTCACATAGTGCTGGTTTATAATCCAATTTGTTAGGTCCAATGACGATGAATGCAACTGACAAAACCACTGTTGCAGGCTTCATTTAACCTCCTAGTCTCTTTCAAATTGGGCTCATATCCGCTTATAGGTCAGTCAACTTCCATGTATTGGACTGAGAGACCTGGGTTCAAGTCCCACCTGCTCCAGAGGTGCATAAGAACATCTCCGAACGGGTTGATTAGAAAAAAAAATTATACTCACATTCAATACACCAAATTGATGCCAACCCAGCAATATGATTGTACACACAAATAATCATTCAATTTGTATCTGGTCTTCACCAGCCCTCCTGTAGTGAGCAATTGGTCATTACAGTGATGTAATGATCTATAATTCATCTGTCATCTTCCAGCTCAGAGAACCAGCCACAAACTGTACGGTACCATTCTAGGAGCTGATGGGCACCTGACATTGGATTAAGAAAGAAATGTCCTTGAAACTATGGAATGGAAGTTTCTCAAAAGCTGCTGCACCCCAGGAACCTCGGGGTGTACAAACTTTGGGAAACACACTCACTTGCTGACATTGCATTTACTGGTTTAAAGACTCCATGGGCTTGAGCATTGATGGTGCAGAGACTTCCTGGGAGGGAGAATGAAACTACCTTGAGAAGTGACGTAACACTTCCACCTCAGTGCCAGGGCTTGGCTAACGTGGGAGTAGACTGGGAAAGGGGGGGGTGGCAGGGGTGGTCATTGGGGGTTAGTGGGAGTGGAGAACAGTTATCATGCTGGCCGCTCCCCATTCCCTACTCCCCATGACCATACACTCTAGGGCAAGGCAAGAATGGAAATGCTACTTTATACGTTGCACAAGAAGAATGAATTTGATCATCAGTTAACATTTAAGCAAGTTTTGAACCAACAATTTCAGATTTGTACAACTTTAATGCTTTCTTTGGTCTTAACTTTTGTTCAGTGACAGGAATGAACAGCAATCAGTACACTTCAGAAGTTCTTCCTGGCTGTTTGAAGACTTGGGGGTGAAGAACTCTACACAAATACACATTTTTTAGTTTTTCCAATGAGCTCCATTTTGGTCTCGTGGCCAGGGTGGCTAACCAATGCGGACAGCGTCGGTGACAATAATTGACAGATAAATCCGGTGTTTTGCTGATCCAATTTAGTGGAGGTGACAATCTCAAGGCCACAGGCTATTCAAAACACCAGGGAATGGGATAGGCTCCCTTAACCTTACAGAGGATTGAGGAGAAAAACAAAAAAAACTTTGGTAAACATAGAAAATATGCCTGGTTATTCAGGTTGAGAGTAAAGACGGTAAGAGAAATTTCAGATGGCAGAGGTGATCACCTTGTACATGAGGACTGAATGCCGTGGAGGGGAATTTGCAGACATTGGTGTTCCCATGTATCTGTTGCCCTTGTCCTTCGACAGTAGTGGTCGTGGGTTTGGAAACACTGCCTTTAAATGAATTTTTGCAGTGTAGATGGTATACACTGCTATTACTAAGCATCGGTGAATGGAGGGGATATTTGTTGATCTGGTGTGAAACAAGCAGGCAGCTGGACACTTGTTAGCCCTGATATTGTACAGGTCTTGTTACATTCGTAGGGGACGGCTTTAGTATCTGAGGAGTTACAAATGGTGCAATCAGCAGTGAACATCCTTTCTTCTCACCTTAAGGTAGAAGGAAGGTCATTAAAGAAACAATTGAACGTGAAGAACCAAAGCAGCAAGAAATATTCACCCTTCACACACCACACAGTTAGCGTCTACAACGCAAGAGGAACTAACCATGGTCTCTGGACATTCAATAACATTCCTATCGCTGAATCTCCCGCTATCAACATTCTGGGTGTTATCATTGACTAGAAATGAAAATATACAGACTAAAACAGCAGGTCAGAGACTAGAAATCCTGCAATGAGTAACTCACATCTTGTCTCCCTAAAGCCTGCCCACTATCTACAAGGCACAAGTCAGGAGTTCATTGGACTACTCCCTCCACTTATTTGGATGAGTACAGCATGATTGGCACCACATCCACAAACATCCATTCCCTTCACCAATGCTCACTAGCAGTAGTGATTCCAGTTTTGCTAGGGCTCCTTGATGCCACATTCCGTCAGATGCAGCCTGGTGTAAAAGGCTGCCACTCCCACCTCACCTCTGGAATTCAGCTTTTTGTCCATTTGAACCAAGGCTGTAATGAAGTCACGAGCTGAGTGGCCAGGGCAGACCTAAGCTCAGCAGGTTATTGCTCAGCTAGTTCTGTTTGATAGCACTGTAGATGACCCTTCACATCACTTTACTGATGCTCGAAGTACACTAATAGGGCAGTAATTGGCCAGGTTGCATTTGACCTGCTTTCTTGTGTACAAAACATGCCTGGGTATTCAGAGATAGTAAGAACTGCAGATGCTGGAGTCAGAGATAATGCAGTGTGGCGCTGGAGGAACACAGCAGGCCTGGCAGCAGAGGAGCAGGAAAGTTGACGTTTCAGGTCGGGACCCTTCTTCAGAAATGGAGAGGGGGAGAAGGGAGCTCAGAAAGAGAGAGAGGAGGGGTGGGGCTGGGGAAGGTAGGTGGGATGGTGATAGGTGAGTGCAGGTAGACAGTGGTGGGGATTGGTCAGTGAGGTGGGTGGGTCAGATAGGTGGGAGAGAAGATGGATAGGTCGTGTCAGGTCAAGGAGGCGGGGATGAGAGGGAGGGTTGGACATGGGATGAAGCCAGGGGTGGGGAGATTTTGGAACTGGCAAAGTCCACATTGGGCTGTAGGCTTATTTATGCCTGGGTATTTTTCGAAGTGGATGCAGTCTAATAGCTATATAAAAAACAACACGATACAATACCCTTTGTCCCATAGGGGAATGAGCACAGGCCGAGTCCCACAGCAGAACCAGCACGGACAGAGTGGCCTTGTGCTCTGGGACCTGCAAGCACACCCCGTGAGCCCCAGAACACCGCGAGCAGTACGTGGGCTGCAAGCCCGGAGCAGCGTAGGGAAGAAACCCTACAGCAGCACACAGGCAGCAAGTCCTGGACAGAGACCGGTGTGAGGGGGCAATTCTGCAACTTACCCTTAGAGCAGCTGAATGCCAGTATGGAGCAGAAAGGGGCTTAGAGCGGAATGGGGATGGCTGTTAGACTGGTGTCCGCCATGTGCATTCAGACCACGTGTGGAGGCGCTGCACGGAGTCAACTTTGAATTTCCTTCCTTATTGTAATGATAAACCTTTAATATCTTCCGATTTTTAAACTTATTTTTCCCCACACTAAATAATGCAACTACTTTTATTCCGAAGTTGTATCCAAGAATTGTACCCAAGTACTTGTACCCAAGATGTTGCCATAAGAAGGCAGGTATTGTAAAAGTTAAAAACCAAAAGAACTGCGGATGCTGTAAATCAGGAACAAAAACAAAGTTGCTGGAAAAGCTCAGCAGGTCTGGCAGCATCTGTGGAGGAGAAAACAGAGTTAACGTTTCAGGTCCGGTGACCCTTCCTCATTGCAAAAGTTTTTCACTGCACTCCTATAATGACGATAAAAGGATACTGTACTGTATTGTTTATTATTGGTGTTCACTGTGCTAGATTAGTTAAGCCTGGGTGCAAACAAGTTAACAAGGAAAAGAACCAGAGTCTACACCTAGGAGCATGGAAAAGAATAAAAACCACTACACACACACAGAAACCTCTACCATCTCTGCATAGATTGGAAATATAACAAGTGTAAGATTTTTTAGCAACAGAACTGCAGCATGTCTCTGTAGAAATGCCATTGTACATCCCATTCAACCTAAAGCAATCTCTGTGTTTGGAACATTTTACGTTTTTACCCATTTTTCTCTTCAAACAACTAACTGGGAACTGCTGCAGCCAGTAAGTTTAAACTTTCATTCCAAAAGCTACATTTAAAATCATTTAAAATTCCATCCTGAAAATTTCATGCACCTTTGTTGTTCACTCAAAGTATCAAGCATATTAAATGATATACAGCTGCATAGCAGGCACATTTAAAAATGTCTTTTAAAATTTGCACGATTTAGAGTCTCACTACAAAACAGATGGATTTTATGGAACTACTGCATCAAAAACGGAGCGCCATTTCAGTGACTGTAAATGTGACGCTCTCAAACTTCCCAGACCAAGTTGTCGAAGCAACCCCGGGGATGGATATTTCCTCTTTTAAAACCTCTTTTACACATTTTTAACCTCCTTAAAGTGACAGGTCAAGCTACAAATTGGTGGATTTGCTGGCCTGGGCGGAACAGCAACTCCTTCCTTCAAGCAGGTGCGATCACTACAGAACTTCCTTTATTGATACTGTGAAACATTAACGTTTAGAATTATGAAAGGACTCACTGAAGTTAATCCGCTGCAGCTGGATTTGACTTCATACTCAATGTAGGCTGCCTCACTCTTGTCCTCCATCTTCCCAAAATTGGTGTAACACAGATCCCTGGTCTGGTTGATCATCCGATCAATCTGGCTCATCGTGTAAATGCAGAGCGCTGATTCTTCCGTTGCCTTCGCCGTGGCCGTGTGACCAACAGCGAACGTGGCGAACAGGACCTCCCCATTAGTTTTGAGAACCCCTTCGGCCAGGCCCTTCCCTGGCCAGCTGACATAGGCCGCTTGGAGTAAATTGTAGCTCTTCCCAGCAGTCTGACAGACAAGAGGCACCTCCACGTACGAGTAATAGTGCATGTCTCCCAAGCAGATCCGCGACACGTAGGTTTTGTATTCCCTGGACGGGGACTTCAGGTCCCTCCGGTAGAACAGGAAATACACGGATAACTGATAAATAAAAGATTTGACAAAGTGGTGGTTGTACTCGGAAAGCCTTCCGGCCACTGCTAATTTAGCTGTGTCCTCGTAGGAGAAAATAGGGTGGGATTCCAGACTCTGTGGATTTTGTAATTCCAAATTGCGGGTGGTGATCGGCGGGATCCCACCAGCACCTTTGCTGGTATAACCACGGCCCACGAACAGGACGGCCAGCTTGCCTTTGGAGAGGCCAACCAAGCCGACCGTTGTGACATTGGGGTCATTGGCGGCGACGTACTGCGTATCGACCGGGCGCTCTGGACGGAACGAAACCCGGCTGATGTTTCCCAAACTCCTTTTCTCACAGATCCCTTGAAACAAGCTGCCGCAGGTGATCAGCTCGTTGCCGTAGGGGTTGGTCAGCAGGAGCTTGTTGTGGTTATCGGTCATCCTCGCGTGCGGGCAGTCACTGGGGTTGACTGGCGGCAGGCAATCCTTGCTGTCACTCTGCGGCCCCGTGGGCTGCACAACCAGGTCAGACAGCTCGGGGGTCAGCTGGAACAGGTAGTTCACGGCTCCGACGTACACGTTTCCCGTCGCTGGGTCAACAGTCAGGTGCTCGAACTTCACGCCCGGCCTGCTGAAGGATTTGTACTGGTCCCCATGGCAGATGCTTAGAAAAACGATGGCAAGGAAGACGTTCCCAGACCGCATGATCAACGTGCTGTAACAGCAAGGGGGAAAAAAAAACAAACACAAACAATGCATTATTAACAAGAAAAAGTGGATATCTGGAACTTTCTTTCCCTCCATAATGACAAAGATCTTCAGGCTGGGGGCTCGATTGGAAAATTTCTAAACCGAGATTGACGACATTCTTGACAGGCAAAGGAAAAATTCCAAGGCAAGGGATCAAGATGGACTTGAGGGCCAAAATATAGATCAGCCACGATCTAGTTCGATGGTAAAACAGACTGAGAAAGGCAGGGTGACATTCTGTGGCTAAATAACAATAGGCAAATTATTTCAGAGATGGCAAATGTAATGACTCCATCTTTTCATTCAGAAAATAAAACACAATCAATCACTTTCACTATCACAGGATCCACCCACAGCTCCAACTCCAACCTCCAACCTCCATGGCAGAGCCATTCACTCCTCTCTGGAACCTATTCCCCAATCTCCACCATGCCCCTACCTACAAAACACTTTGATACCTTCCCTTTCTCCAAGAGTGCTGCTGAGTTTCCCTTCCCAAACTTCCCACTTTCATGCTGAATGCCCTTCTTCCCTTACTTATCTTTCCATTGTGCAGAAATTTGCAAGTGTCCTTTTTGACTTAAAACACTTTTAAAAAAAATACAAGCTGTTGTTATCAAAGCAATGCTCTGGATTTAGCTTTGATGCTATTCCCCGAGGGCCCACAATGTTCCCAAGCGAGATAAAGAAAGTTACCCGAAAAAACAAGGTTACCTCTATTCAGACCTAAAAATGTAACTTTACCCTGTATTGGGCACACCCTCTGCCAAATACAGGCCTTTTATGATTGACTAATCCTAGCTGAAATTTGCAATTTTCCTGCCTTCAGCTACAGTTGTACACTCAAAATGAAGAGGAGACTCACCCTGACTCTTGTAATAAAAAGGTTGCCAAGCCTCCAGCATTTTCTTAAAATCTCCAGGAATTAAAAATTCATCTCCTGAACAACGCGATGAGCAACACAGAAGAAAGCAGCAAGAGTCAGTTATTACACCAGCACATGCCTGAAACTTTTCAGTAGGATTCTGCCCTGGAACTTGCTAGGGATGGTTATTCATAAACAATACCTTCTACTTGGAAACGGTGACTAATGCAAATACATTCAAATAAAAAGCATAAGCATTTGCAAGTTCATTTTCAGTGCCAGAGAGGTTATTCAGTAATAGACTTATTACATCAGTTTGAAAAAAAATCTGTTACTGTGGAATGGGCAAGTCCTGAGCTTCTCTGGCAAGTTTATGAGGTATTCTGTAAACACTGCAACTACACACTATTCAATATCATTGCATGCTGAGACCCCGAGCATGATCCTATCTTGTGCAGCCTCTGAAGGAGTAGGACAACACATTTACTGTCTTCTTGGCTCCTGCTATTAGCTGGGCTTATGTGGTTGCCCGAAGTTGTTGACACAATCTACAATAACAGAGAATGTTGATAGTTTCTTCATACTGACTGTAAAATATGACCCATTATCAATTTTTAAAAATTGCATGTTTAATTTCCTTGATCCCTTATGTTTATTACTTGCAAAAATATTAGGGAAAGGGGGTTGGGAGTAGCAGGTTCCTGAAAACATTCAGGAACACACCTAACCTGATAAAAATCTGAAAGAACTGCGGTTGCTGTAAATCAGAAACGAAAATAGAGATTGCTGGAAAAGCTCAGCAGGACTGGCAGCATCTGTGGAGAGAAATCAGAGTTAACGTTTCGGGTCCGGTGGCCCTTCCTCAGAACTGGACCCGAAAGGTTAACTGATTTCTCTTCACAGATGCTGCCAGTCCTGCTGAGCTTTTCCAGCAATTTCTACTTTTGTTATACACCTAACCAGAGTCAGCTACTCTAAAATAACAGGCGTTCCACTTGCTCCATGCCCTGCTGTCAGATTTCATAAAATTACAGAATCCAGTGTGAAAGCAGGTCATTTGGCCCATCAAGTATACACTGACTCTCTGAAGAGCATCCCACGCAGACCCACCACTCATTCCTGTGAGCTCTCATTTCCCTGTACATCTCTCCTGCACATCCTTGAACACTATCGGGTAATTAAGCAAGACCAATCCACCTAACTGCACATCTTTGGACTGCAGGAGCAAACTGGAGCACCCAGAGGAAACTTACGCAGACACGGGGAGAATGAGGATGGAATTGAACCTGGGTCGCTGGCACTGTGGGCAGCAATGCTAAACGACTGAGCCACCGTGCCACTTGTAACTGTTCTTAAATAGAGCACTAAACGAGAAAATAAACAGTAAAAGGCAGATTTGTGACATCAGACTTGTTCCCCTAAACCAGCAGCAACTGCAATTGGCCGCCAGTTCCATTAGACATCAAGAGGTCCATACTAACGAACAGCAGTCAACAGGGGGAAGACCCATCTGTCTCACCTGTCCCACGCCTACAAGATTAAAGTGTGCGCATTTAAATCAGGCGTCTCAGATTTAAATAGGGCTTTTCACAACCTCCACACCTCCAACAGCATTTCACTGACTCAGCATTGCTGTGATGCAGAAAAAGGTGACAGCCAAATGGAATATCACAAGCAAACAAAAACCGAAAGAACTGCGGATGCTGTAAATCAGGAACAAAAACAAAGTTGCTGGAAAAGCTCAGCAGGTCTGGCAGCATCTGCGAAGGAGAAAACAGAGTTAACATTTCGGGTCCGGTGACCCTTCCTCAGAATGGATGGTGGCTGGGAAAGTGTCAGTTTATATGCAGAAAATAGGGAGGTGGGTGGGGTAGGGAGTAAACGATTGGATAGAGCCCAGAGAGAGAGAAAGACAGTTGGACAGACAAAGGAGTTGCTAACGATCAGGCTGGGAGGGTGAGTAGTTGTTAATGGGGACTGTTAGTGACTAACAACAGGGGGTGTGTAATGGCAGGCTATGTGGTAACAAGGCCTGGTGTGTGGGGTGGGGGGCTGGGACATGGGAGAGTTCAGGCCCTAAAATTATTGAACTCAATATAGAGTCCAGAGGGCTGTAGGGTCCCCAAGTGGAAAATGAGGTGCTATTCCTCCAGCTTGCGTTGGGCTTCACTGGAACACTGCAGCAAGCCAGAGACAGAGATAACAAGGTGTAGAAGCTGGATGAACACAGCAGGCTAAGCAGCATCAGAGGAGCAGGAAGGCTGACGTTTCGGGCCAGGACCCTTCTTCAGAAATGTGTTCATCCAGCTCTACACCTTGTTATCTCAGATTCTCCAGCATCTGCAGTCCCTACTATCTCAGAGATAGAGATGTCGGCCAGGGAGCAGGGTGGTGCGTTGAAGTGGCAGGCAACAGGTAGTTCAGGGTCTGTTTTGCGAGCAGAACGTAGATGTTCTACGAAGCGGTCGCCAAGTCTACACTTCGTTTCCCCAATGTACAGGAGACCACATTGCGAGCAGCGAATGCAATGGACTAGATTCTGGGAAGTGCAGATGGTGTTGCTTCACCTGGAAGATGTTTGGGCCTTTGGATACTGGGGAGGGAGGAGGTAAACGGGCAGGTGCTGCACCTTTGCCGGTTACAGGGGAAGGTGCCGTGGGGCTGTGGGGGTGTTGGGGATGAAGGATGCGTGGACCAGGGTGTCCCGGAGGGAACTGTCCCTGCAGAAGGTGGACAAAGGAGGGGAGGGGAATGTGTGTCTGGTGGTGGCATCTCGCTGGAGGTGGCAGAAATGGTGTCTGATGATCTTCTGGATGTGGATGCTGGTGGGATGGTAGGTGAGGATAAGGGGAACCCGATCGCTGTTGCGGGAGGGAAGAGAAGGGGTGAGGGCGGAAGTGCGGGAGATGGGTCGGACCTGGTTGAGGGCTCTGTCGACAACGGAATATCACAACCGTCAGAGCATCAGAAAGGTCTCACAAAACAGCAAGTGATCACAGCCAGGTAATCTGTGTCAGTGCTGTTGGTTAAGGAAAACAAAATGGCCAAGATTGCATAACTTTTCCACATTAAACTGCCATTGGATCCTTTACGTTATTCTGCACCTAAAAACGATTTGCACATCAATGGTTTGCAAGTCAAATCAAGAGATGGCCACAGGTGAGCAAAAGCAAACTCAAACTTTCCTCCTTTTTAGAAATGGACTCCTCTGTGGGATGTGGGTACTGCTGTAGTGAGGTCAGCACTTGTTGTTCATACCTAATTAGGGAGGGAGTGATGAGCTGCCTCCTTGAACTACTGCAGTCCATGTGATGTGAGGACATCCACAGTGCTGCGTGAGCAACAAAAATGGCTACAGCTGTTGGGCAAGGTCATCTGACAGCGATTGTGTTTGATGCCTACTATAATGGTGACAGCTACTCTACATTGTAGAAGAAAAAACAGGGAACATCACACAGTAGTTACATGAAAGGTCTGGTAATCCAAAAGGTCTGGATGAATAGTTCAGAGAATGCAAGTTTAAATTATGACCACTTGAGAATGTTTTGAGACCATTTTGAAACTAGAAAGTTCATAATGACTGTGAAACTGTCCCTTTCGTGAAAGGAGCCTGTCATCTTCCTGTCTGGGCTGTATGTAACTCCAGTCCGAAGTCAATGTCATTGCTTTATTCATGAAATTTGTACAGCACATTTTACAAACCATCTTCCACTTAGAAGTTATGGAATTGAAAATTCAACTTATTTCCATACACAATGTTGCATTCTTGGGTTCCTCAATGTGGATGTCTTAATGTTTAGACCATACATTCTATGTAAAGCATAGAGACCAAGGACAAAACATTTCATGTTGAAAATGTCAAAGGGCAAGAGAAATAAACTTTTCTCGCTACTCCTCTCTGAGGTGCCCCATTACAATGTCCATCGTCTACATTCCTTTTCAGGAACACAGCCAAGGTGTCTTTTGGTGTACCACTGCTGTTAGGCCAGAAACAGCATCTTTGCCCTAGTGTGCACCTCTGTGGAGCTGCTTCTAGCTTCAGTACATCCCTTAGCATGTAATCCGGTACATTTCCACATACCAGTTTGCAACACTCAGTTGAGGACAACATTTTGCACCTTCTGGAGTGGCCTAGAAAACAACCCAGCTAAGGTTAAATATCAGGATCGGCTATAAAAGCTGATCTTGCCAGCGTCATTCATATCCAAAAGAGTAAACGCATATTAAAAATCAACAAGCACACCTCCAACAGTTAGACACTGGGTCCATGAGGCTACTACGACATTTTGCATTTTAATTCCTTTGTTCTGCAGTGGGACGAGGCAGAAAAGAACTGTTTCTCTGAAGCTAATCTCTCACCCAGAGACAGTTCAGATAAGATGGGGACAGAAGCATTGGTGACTTTTAAAAGCTGTCTTGCTCAAAGCCAAACCTGCAGTAAGCTTCGATGGTGCTCGAAGGACAGCAGTTCTATAGATGTTATTTAGTTTCCACCACAGGTAACTGCATGGCTAAGATTCTGTGACAATACTGTATTGCAGGACCAACCCTCTTCAAAAGAAGAGTGACAGAATTAAAAACTTGCCAGGCACTTTACACAGAAGTACATGTCATTTTGTACAAACACAGCAACATGCAAGTGATATATGGCAGCAACAGGGATGCCACACTATATACTCAGTCAGAAAATTGCTGATCACTGATGAACACGTATGCTCACCTCCATCTCCATAGCTCCAGCATCACGGTGACTAAGTCAGGAAGCCAGTAGGTTGCTAAGTTACGGATGATCAGCAAGGTCAAAGGCCGACAGCTGTGAATGACTCACTCATTCACAATGTGACCAACCTGATCCTACACAAGGAATGCAGAGCTTAATTAGCCTCCTAAACCACAAAAGGAAGCAAGTCTCAGAAAGAAAATCTTCAGCAGAAAAAAAAGAGCTGAAAGACCTGTAAACTGGGTCAACTTCAAAGCATGAGTCTGAAGTCATAAGAATAAGGCAAGAGGCATATGCAAGCCAAAACAGAACCTGCAATAAAAGATAGTCAAGTTCAAAATTGCCTCTCTCGACTTATGCAATTGATCCCACAAGGAAACCCTTGTGGATTTTTTAACATGCATTTATCTTGCTGCTTTAAACAGATGCCAAGTGTGTTTTTTTTGCTGGGAGTCAGTAAGAAACTGACAGCCCTTCAGATTCACAAAACCACTGACTGCACTAAAACATTAAGGTGGAACACATTCTCCAGATGCCATTAGGGCAGTTCACAAAAACCTGTGCTCCTGTTACAGTAGCTGCTCGGGGCACATGTCCTCCAGACACAAGCCAGTTACAACCCGAATGTGCACTTACTGCGACTTGTGTACTTTGCAGCCAACAGAAGGGGTTTCAGCAAAAAAAAAACAAACCCACAGTCAGTAAGCGTTTATTCTAACTTTGTCTTGCTTTGTAAATGCACATGCCCTGTGGTAGAATAGCTCAAAGCATCCACCTAAGTAGGCAGGTCACAGAAATCTCAACAGCTTGTCTTTCAGGACTACCTTCAACATAAATTCATGTCCTAAAGCGGTGTTATCAAACAAAACCTGACAGTGAGCCACACAGAAAGATATTGGGTCATTTGCGCAATATCCTGCAGTAAGGTCAGCTTTTAAGGAATGTTACAAGGGAGGAAAGAGAGGTGGGGAGGGAGGACAGGGGATTTCCAGAGTTTACAGCAGAGGTCAGCCAATAGCATATATTCAGCAGGAGATGGACATAGGAAGGATCCTATTAAATTGGAGAAAAGATTTACAAGGATATTATCGGGAATGGAGGGTTTGAGTTATAAAGGTGAGGTTGGATAGCTGGGACATTTTTCCACTGGAGTGTAGGAGGTTGAGGGGTGATCTTATATAAAGGTTTATAAAATCATGAGTGGCATAGATAAGCTGAATAGCAAACATGTTTTCCCTAAAGTAGGAGAGTTCAAAACGAGCGGGCATATTTTTAAGGTGAGAGGAGAAAGATTTAGAAAGGACCTGAGGGGCAACTTTTTCACATCGAAGGTGGTTTTATGTGGAATGAACTGCTGGAGGAAGTGGTAGATGCAGGTACAGTTACAATATCTAAAAGACACTTGGACAGGTACATGAATAGATTTGGAAAGATATGGGGCAAATGCAGATGAAAGGGAATAGTTTAGTTTGGGAAACTTGGTCGGCATGGACTGGTTGGACCAAAGGGTCTGTTTCCGTGCTGCATGACTCTATAATTGCAGGAGTGAAAGCTTCTTAGAGCTTTGCAGGGTCGGAGAAGATTGCAGAGATGGTGATACAGAGACAGGTATGAGAGAATTCAGCCAGGGTCTGTCTTGTAATACAGAATCTGGAGCTGGTTCCTTTGAAGTAGAAGTTCACACGGCCTGTGCAGGCTGAGCTTGGAATTCGAAGACTGGGTGAGGATTCCAAGTGTTGCAGCACTCATCTCCCCCCGATGGACCTTCCCTTCAGATCTATCTCACATCTACACTCGACAGGAGTCTCAATGTGCTTACTAACTAGTGACCTGAAAATCCAACTTGAGGAGCAAAAAAACACGGAACGACTGCTATCTTTGAGAGACTGCAACCCTCCCCAGAGTTCAGACATCTCTTGGAAGGCAGGGCACTTCGAATGACAAGATCGATGTAAGCACTCATTGAGGTTCAAGCAAACACTATATCCATTTCTCCACAGGGATCAGTGATGGAGACTCAATTGTTTACAATCAAGGTGAAAAACTTGGATAAGGTGACCAAATGTGAAGTTACAAAATTGTAGCAGACACAGAGATAGATGCAAGAATAAGTCATGCAGAGGGCATAAGGAGTTTGCAAATAGGGATATCGTTAAGTGAGGGGCAAAGTTTGGAAAATGCAATTTAACGTGAGAAGACGTGAACTTGTCCACTTCAGCAGTAAGTATCTAAAAGCAGCATGTTATTTAAATGCAGAGACTGAAGAACTCTGAGGGACAGAGTAATCAGAGTGTTCCGATACATGAATTACAAAATGTTAGGATGCAAGTACAAATGATTAGAAAAACAAATGCAATGTTGTTTCTTGCGAGGCAAATAGAATATAAAAGTAGGGAAGGTTTGTCACAGCTGCACAGAGCATTGGTCACAGACACAGTGTAACAAGGACTTACAGAGCTCATTGGACTGGAAGCTTGTCACTGAATGGGTACAGTAAACGTCACAGTTAGTCAGCATCGCATTTCTGCAATTGATTAAAGTGTCTAAGAATGCAATGTGCTCAATTGAGATATGTTGTATTTTATTGCATTTTCTGTAATGTCTAGTTGAAATATTCTGGAATGTACCTTTTACTACTTTAGTAACAATATATATTTTTGCAAAAAAGTGTTTTTTTAAAATTGATTAGATGATATCTGCAATACTGTGCATGGTTTTTAAGGAAGTGCAGAAAAGACTGGATATCTGGGATACATCTTGACAGGAAAGTTTAGACAGTTTGGGCTGTATCCATCGAGGTTTGGAAGATTGAAAGGTGATCTTATTTTGACAAAAATTACTAAGATACTTGACAGGATGGGTGTTGAAAGGATGCTTCCCTTGTGGGAGAGACTAGAGCTTGAGGTCATTTTAAAAATAAGTGGTGTCCCATTTAAAGGTGGTGATGTGGTGAATTTATTTCCCTCAGGAGGTCGATAGTCTACGGAATTCTCTTGCCTAGACAGGAGCAGAGGCACGATCATTGGATTTTTTTTTTAAGGTGGATTTTAAAGTCTTTGATTGACAAAGGAGCCAAAGACTATGAGCAGTATGCTGGAAAGCAGAAGTCACAATCGAGATTAATATCTTTGAACAGGTTGGTAAGAAAGCATCTGCAATCCAACAAACCAGGATCTTATCAAATGACAGAGCAGGCTCAAGGGATCAAATGGCTGAGATAACAAGGCATAGAGCTGGATGAACACAGCAGGCCAGGCAGCATCAGAGGAGCAAGAAAGCTGACGTTTCGGGCCTAGACCCTTCTTCAGAAATCAGAAATGGCTGATTCCACTTGCTCCCAATTCATATATCCCCTCCGTCTCCCTTTCCCTGCCTCTTCAGTTCTTTTGCTCTTCTGCCTCTCCACTTCTCTATCCTCTTTTAAGCCAACTGTTAAAACCTCTCTCTCAGACCGAGCTGTTGATTTCAGATATCCCAGCCCCTCACTTGGTGGTTCTGTGTCAAGTTTTGTTTGACAGTGTTCCTGTGAAATGCCCTGGGATGTTTTATCACACTAAAGGTGCGGTGCGTACCTGTTGTAGAATACCCGCTCCTGCCTGTATGCTACAATATTTCAAATTTCAGTCCCTTCCTGTACTAATCTCCAAGCCAACCTGAAGATGTGGTGACGACTCCAAACAAAAAAAAGGTGCAAATTTCATTTGGTAAGCAGCTTGTGGATGAATGAGTTGGAAGAAGCAATATTGTTGGCAGTTCTGGGAGAGGTCCACAGCAAACTGACCCCAGGGAATACTGCTTAACCACTTATTGAAGCTTTACTACAATGTAAATATGCTAATAACAAAAAAAAAATCACATTTCAGTGTTTGATCCATTTATCTCTGTCCTGACTTGTACGAACCTAACGTAACCTAATAAATCTCCTTTGTTCATATCTTACTCCACCCATCAGCAACTATAAAGAGCTGGCTCAGTAACAGAAGCTAACTTTTCTCCAGAACCATTTGCCTTGAGGTTTTTACTTTGAGCCCTTCAAACAAAGGGATAACACAGACTTGACTAGTGGCAGCACGCAAGTGTCATCTAACATCGTATATTTGCGCAGCACCTGCATTGTGGTAATTCAGTGAAACCTCACGGTTAGCCATTTGTTGGCAAACAAACACTGTTTATTTTTCTCTGGAAGATATTTCATTGATGAATAGGCTCCTTGATGATACATGAAAGCCACACTCCTGTTTGTTCCCCACCCTCAAGTTCAAACCATTTTCAGTCCAATTAAAGGTTTCACTAACCCAGTAGCCAGGCAAACTGTGAGAGAGCAGCGACTACTCAAGTGGTTACCAAGGTGATCAGTACAATCCAAGAGAGAAAGCAGCAGTATAGATTAAACAGCATCTTTATTATACACATCTGAGATTCTCAAAGGACCCGTCATAAGCAAACATGTCAGCAACGGAGCATCAGAAGCTAGAAACAGTCCTTCCCTCAGTCCTTCAGTGTCAGAATCATTGCTTTTCCAAACCAGCTGCAGTCTGGAAAAGGGGAGGCAATGGCCTAGTGATTTATCACTGGACAGTTGATCCAGACACCTGGTAATTTTCTGGGGACCCAGGTTCGAATCCTGCCACAGCATATGGTGGAATTTGAATCTAATTTCAAAAAAAAAATCTGGGATTGAGAATCTAATGACCACAAAACCATTACTGATTGTTAGGAAAAACCCACCTGGTTCACAGAATGTCTTTTAGGGAAGGAATCCTCACCTGATCTGGCCTACATGTGACTCCAGACCCACAGCAACGTGGTTAGCTCTCAACTGCCCTCTGGGCAATAAGGGATGAACAACAAATGCTGACATAGCCAGCAATGCCCTCAACCCGTGAATGAATTAAAAAAAAAAATTCTCCAGCTCACACAGATGGGGCTCACTCAGTATTAGGCCACTCATACTTGACAGTTGATACAAACTTTATGTGGCTGGGTGAATGGTTTATGCATATTTGAATGCAGCATTTACTGTGGCAAGTGATATCAGCATGGAGCAGTGGAACTTTTACTATTTCAGGCAGCCAATAGTCAGAAACAGGTAGAGCCAGAAGAGGATTGCAGGAATAGATGGCAAGTAAAGGTTTCTGCCCAAGGGACTAAGGAACATTATTGACAATAAGTCGTGGGGAGTGGATTTACACACTCTCTCTACAGGCAGTGAGCTGGGATGTGGAATGCCCAAGATGGAGGAATGTACTGACTTTCCCTTGTCATGCGGCTCCATGAGTCACAACCTGAATTTACCCCAGTCCCAATATCGTTAATTGTAATCTTTCTCCAGATTAGGCTCAGAATGACAAAGTCCACCAATGTTCTGTCATAAAAACAAAAGTGATTTATCATTCAAACAAAACCAATTCCAATTGTTCAACACAAACAATGGGATACAAAATACATAAAGGTTTACCTTTGTGATAAACTAAAGCACACAAATACACAAATTCAGGGAAAGGGGATAGAAAAAAATCTCTGTGGAGATTCAGGTCAGAAAACACTGTCTGACCAAGAGTGGTTATTCTTGAAGGCAAGAGGACAATGTATAGAATATTCAAAAATCTGTTGATCTAGTGCTCTTGCAAGCACATTACGCGTGATTGTCTCTGGGATCTTGGTAGACATAGCTTGCTCAGAAACTACAATATTGAAAAGTTCTTTCGATCACTCTTTCTGAGCAGCAATGAATCAGGTTTCACACTGAATTTGCCACAGAACAGCTTCAGCAACAGGAGACATTAGCTAGGCACCTTGTTCTTTGCAGGCTTTCTAAAACTACGTCAAAAAAACTCCAAGCCTACAAACACTGTTCAACAAAGCAAGCATAAAACTGAGTTTTAAGGCAGTTGGGAGTTTATCCCGAAGTGAGTTTAGGCAACCAAGATGATTTCTAAGGGTTTAAGAGATTATATGGTCCAAATGCTGACAAATGGGACTAGATTTATATAGGATACTGGTCGGCAGGGACAAGTTAGACTGAAGGATCTGTTTCCATGCTGCATATCTTTATGACTCTATGGCTCTAGAACCCTTCTTAAAAAAAGGGTCAATGAAAAGATCTTACAAAAGAAGCAAATAAGACACCTCCAAAATATTTCAAACTCAACTCCTCGAAGAAATATTAAATATAAAGGAGCTTCATAACACTGAATATGTTTGCTGGCTGGTTAGCTTCTGAAAGCAATGAACCAATAGATTAAGTCAGAAGGCAACTTCAAACAGGCCATTGGATACTTGGTTTACAATGTAATTAACGTAATTATTTATTTTTTTAATAAAATCTATTCCAAATTGTTATCTTGTTATATTATTTGTAAAGAACTATTTTGTGAATATATCTGTGCGCTGTGGAGTCATATACTGAGTACACCAGTCTAGCAGTTTACCAGCCAATTAGTGTGTGGTAGGAAATACGTTCAGTGAAGCTCCAGCATTGAGTCTAAATTGTAATTATTGCTAACTTATGGGTCACAGAAGATGGAACAAAAATGAAACCCATTAACAAAATAAAACCTAAAAGGACACTTTTGAAGATTTGATTGTTCCAGAAAGGAAAAATTAATGTAGCTAAGAAATAGAGACAAAGTGCATGCATTGTGCCAATCTGCCAGTAGCCTTGCTCTAGAGATGGTTGTCAGTTATCTTCAGTCACGTGGTACTAGGGATTCAGCTCTTTTTCCCTCCTTTATTCATTCACAGGTTGAGGGCGTCGCTGGCCAAGCAGCATTTATTGCCCATCCCTAATTGCCCTTGGGGCAGTTAAGCGTCAACCACATTGCTGTGGGTCTGGAGTCACATGTAGGCCAGGCAAGGAAGGCAGTTTCCTTCCCTAAAAAGACGCTAGTGAACAGATGTGTTTTTCCAACAATCGACAATGGATTCATGGTCATCATTAGACTCAATTCCAGATATTTTTATTGAATTCAAACTCCACCCTCTGCCGTGGCAGGATTTGAATCTGGATCCCCAGACATTATCTGAGTCTCTGGATTGACGGTCCAAAAGATAATACCTCTAGGCCATCGCCTCCCTGTGTGATTTCCTCCTCTGCCAGGAGCAAATAGCCTTGACCGTCAAATTTTTATTGCATTTACCCTGAACAACTGGACTTTAAAGTAACCCTTGCACGTTCGGCATAAATTGGGACATGTACGTGACCTGACCATAGGCAATAGGCTTTTCCTGATCCTTCGTGCTCGCTTCACAACCTTCCAACTGCCAGACGCTGACAAATGGATAGGCTACTTCCAGGGAAGTCAAGGGGCCAAAGAAATACCACTCACATTGTAAATACCTGACTGACCGGACACGGTGCTGCCCAGAATTCCTTGACCCACATCTCCTTTCCAGAGGGAATGGCAAGAAGCTCAGACAAAGGTAGGTTAAGAACAGCTGTGAACATACTTGGAGCAGGCTGTGTGGGCACATTCTCAACAAGGCTTCTTATTTTGTCAAATTCTTCCTGAAGTACCAAAAACCTGTTCTAAGAAATCTTTCGATAATCTTTGAGGGGATATCAGAAACCAGGCCAGCTCCCTATTTGTTGGAATTATTTCTCAAAACAAGATTAATGAATCAATGAGATTTATGTTTACACCGCATGAATATAAACATGATTGCTATTATTTCCTATTCCTGTTGTCCATCTGTAAAAGACTTGAACACTCCGTATTTATTTGGCTGTAAACCGCAATCTTTGCAACGGGCTGTCACAATGTTTTTAACATTAACACTTAATGCTTTCTCCTCTCATTGCCCAGGCCTCCTCATCAGCACTTTCTATTGCTATGTGCCAGTCTTAGTGAAGGCCCATTTTTGTTTCAAGACAAAAAAACGTGACTTTGGGTTTGCCACAGGCTATCAGGTGCTGGCAGAACACCATACACAGCAGCAGCTTCAGAGAATCTAAATGCAGCCTCTGTGCCCACCATTTTCTCCTAGCCATAAAAACACACCATTGCTGGTTTCTCATGTTGCTGGGCTGTTCTGGTCTTCCCACCAAAACAAAACAGAGCTCACGGTGGCTCAGCGGTTAGCACTGCTGCCTCACAACACTAAGGACCCAGGTTTGATTCCACTATCAGGTGACCGTCTGTGTGGAGCTTGCACATCCTCTCCATGTCTCCGTGGGATTCCTCCAGGTGCTCCGGTTTCCTCCCACAGTCCAAAGGTGTGCAGGTTAGGCCAACTGGCCATGCTAAATTGCCTATGTAGTGTCCAGGAATATGCAGGCGAGGTGGGTTAGACATGGGTAACAAGGACAGAGTTGGGGATGGGTCTGGGTGGGGTGCTCTTCAGAGGGTCAGTATGGTCTTGATGGTCGAATGGCCTACTTCCACACTGTAGGAATTCTATGATCACAGCAAGAAACCTGAACTACTGACATAAAAAATGAATTATTTGCACTTCTTGTTGCTTAAGGCAGGCTGAGCAAAACAGAATGCATGACATGGGTAAACAAAGTGCTCAGAGATTTTTTTCCCCCGTGGCCTGAATAACATCTATCTCCAACACAGCCAAAAATAATTTAACTGATTATTTATCGCATTTGAGGTTTGTGGGATTCGAGTTCAGCCAGATATAATCTTGTATCTGCTGGAGAAAAATCAAGTGTTGTCAACTGACCAGAAGTCAGCATCGTTTACTGCTTCAGTCAGAGAAGCTGGAAAGCATTCACACTACAGCAATGGGACATACCCTTGCATAATGCGTCACTTCACATGGACTGAGAGCTGGGAACTTTCTTTTACCAACCTGTCAATTCGCGGAGGCCGAGTGGATGGCACGTCTACCCTGGCTGGTGAGTCTAGGACCAAGAGACAATCTCAGGACAAGGGGTAGGTCATTCAAGACTGAGGTGAGGAGGAATTTCTTCAGAGGATGTTGAACATAGGGAGTTCTCTCTCCTAAGAGTGCTGTGAAAGTTCACTCGCTGAGCAGGTTCAAGACCAAAATCAATATGCTTCAGGAAGAGCAAATTACTCCAGATGCTGGAATCTGTGCTGGAGATAAAAAAAAAATGCTAGAAATCACAGCCGGTCAGGCAGCATCCATGGAGAGACAGCAAGTTCACAATTCAAATCTAGAAGACTCTTCATCAGAGCTGGTGATGAAGAGTCATCTAGACGTTAACATGCTGTCTCTCTATGGATGCTGCTTGACCTGCTGTGATTTCCAGCATTTTATGTTTTCAGGTTCCTGGATATTACTGGCAAAGAATTTGGAGATAGTTTGGGAGAGTAGCATTGAGGTAGATGATCAGCTGTAATTTAATTGAACAGGTTCAATGGCCCCTTCCTGTTCTTTTCCCAGGAAGTCTGCACTAACAAATAACTAGGAAATGCCCCAGTAGAGTCCTAGCAGGGTCATCATGAAGAGGCTCAGAAGACTGTGGCAGATCTTGCACCAGTAAGATACCTGGTCGTGGTCTTAGATGCCAGTCTCTCCAGAGGCTGTGCAATGCCACCTGGACCAAGAGGAGGTTGCACAATGTGTAGTGTGGCATAACAGGAGTATGGACAGGTTCTGTCTAGGTCTAAATACTCCCAAAAGCTGCTACAATTTTCAAACCATCTTCAATGTAGACATTGACTAAGATGCTCCACAGGCAAATGCAGACCCAAGGCAATGATGAGAGGGAACCAAAAGCTCAGCCAGAAGGTCGGGTTACAAGGAAAGTGATAAAAAGGAGGACAGGGAGAGAGCGAGGTGGGAAAATTTAACAGAATTACAAAGGAAAAAGGAAAGAATAGAAAGAGTTCAAGATGGGCTTGAGTAGCTTGGAGTGAGAACCTAACAGATTTAAATGCAGGGTTAAGAATTTAAAATTTTAGATGTTAGGGGACTCCAGCCTATCTAGATTAAAAAAAAAGTACTGTTTTAAAATATATTTGTCAAGGGGTGTGGGAATCACTGTGGCCAACATTTTTAGCCCATCCCTGACTGACTTTGAGGAGTGGATGGTAAGCCATCTTTGGGAATCACTACAGTCCATGTTGTACAGATACATCCACAGCACTCTTCAGGTAGAGTGTTCCAGGATTGTTGATTTACTCTTCCATGAAACACAGCTGTCACTGGCAAAGGCAGTATTTGCTTTCCATCCCTAACTGCCCTTGGACTGAGTGACTTACGAGGCCTTTTCAGAAGGTTGTGAGGAGTTAAGTAAATTGCAGTGATGTGGAGATACATGTAGGCCAGACTGGGTAAGGATGGTATATTTGCATCCCTAAAAAAGGATATTAGTGAACT
The DNA here is from genome assembly GCF_021869965.1 of Rhincodon typus. NCBI lineage: Eukaryota > Metazoa > Chordata > Chondrichthyes > Orectolobiformes > Rhincodontidae > Rhincodon > Rhincodon typus. The sequence continues at coordinate 15,495,221 of NC_063347.1, forward strand.
AGATGGGTTTTTATTACAAATCAGTGACAGCCTCCTGGTCTCCATTACTGACACTAACTTTCAATTCCGGACTTTATTTATTGACTTTTAAATTCCATCAGCAACCTTGATGGGATTTGAACCGATGGCTGGGAGGGGAATTTGCAGACACTCAGTCTTGCCTTTGTTACCTCCAGACTTGATTATGCTAATGCACTCCTGGCGGACTTCCCAACTTCATAAATTTGTGGCCACCCCAACGTCTGCTGCTTGTGTCCCAACTCCCACCAAATATCTTTTGTCCATTTGCTACCCTTGTCCTTCTAGCTAGTAAAGGTCATGGCAGCAAGGTGATGCTGAAGGAGCTTTGGCCAATAGAGTGCAGGCACAGAATTTTGGGCGAGTTGGCAAACCATCCCTCCTCACTCTTTTTAACCTTTTGACGGAATTGATCACCACACTGCATTCCTGCATACCCAGTTCAACTGTAATCCAAATCACTGTTCGAGACCAGTCAGTGGATTCTCTTCCTACTCCTGCACCCTTATTCTGTTGTCCCTTGAGAATCTGTCCTTCGCCTGCACTGCTGTGGTATTTAACTGCTGTATCCTTGGTGGCATCATTCAAGTTTCTACATTTACTGAAGGCAGCCTAATGGACCTTACCACTAACCCACGTGAGCCCTCCACACAATTGTTAAACTATTTCTGACATCCAGAAACCTCATCCCAGATTGAACTAATTGTCTTCATTTCCTGCCACAAACTCTGCTCCCTCGCCACTGACTCCATCCCTCTCCATTTCAAATGCTCGAGACTGTCTGCAGCTTCAGTGTCATAGGTGAACGCATGATGATCTTTCAGCCACATATCGACACCAATGCTAAAGCTGCTTATTTCTACATCCTCGCACTGTCCCACCTTGCCCCGCCTCAGCTCTTCTGCCACTGAAACACTCAGTCTTGCCTTTGCTAGTTCCACGCTTGACTATTCTAATGGACTTATGGCTAGGGGTGGGTCTGGGTGGGACGCTGTTCAGAGGTTCGGCATGGACTTGATGGGCCAAATGGCCTGCTTCCACCCTGAAGGGATTCTATGATACTTGCTCCACCATTTGTGACCATGCTTTCAGCTGCTTAGACCCAAAAGAACAAAAAGTCCCTCTCTAACCTTCTCCACTTTCCTCTCTTAAGGCACTCTACTACCTACCTCTTTAAAACAGGCTTTTGATCATTTTCCCTATTATCTGCTTTTGCAGTTCAGTATCACTTTCAGTTTTATAATGCCTCTGTGAACCACTTTTGGGACATTTCATTGCTACACAAATATAAATTGTTGTTGTTTTTGGAGTTCAAGAGTATACACGATCAAAAGCCAGAAAAGCATTGGAATAATCTGAAATTTGACAGTGACAATGACTGTTTTTGCTGTGTTCTTATTTTCTAGTAAAATTGAAGTAAAGATTGATTCTGTCCTTCAAGTTAACCATCACCAAACGTGAACTCAAAATGTCCGCAAACTAAGCTATTAGACAGAGGTGACAACTTGTATTTAAATAGCACCTTAGACATTGTAAACTTCTGCATCTGGGACGTTTCACAATCTATCAAAGGCAAATTTAGGATTCCTCTCAAAGTTTCAGAAAGGGAAAAGCAACAGACAAACTGAAAACTTAGAAGTAAAAAAAAAAATCAGTTCCTCACAAATTAATCTAATTCATACCCTATCAAAAACAACACCGTGTTCACCCCAAAATGAGATGGATAATTATCAACGGCACAAAGGGTTATGAGGATAATGTGGATGAAAGATATTAAAATGTGTTTGATCAGCCACACAGTCTTATTAAGTGGTGAAGTGGACTCAATGGGCGGAATGGTCTACACCTGTATCTAGTTTCCTGGGATTTCAGATCATCATGGAGTCACCTCACGTGTTGATGACCCAGTTCAATTTCACTGGTGACTGTTTTAAACTGAAAAGCGGAAGATCTTTACAAACTCTAGATTACCCTCTTATGGATCAGAAGTCCATAAGGCTGGCGAATGAAACAATCCCGCCCATCCACCACCCCGACTCTTATTCCAAGAGAGGAGAAAGGAGAGCTTCCTTACCATTTGTCTCTTCCAGATTTCCGTACAGGTGCATCAGCCCTGCACTGCTGGCTTCGTCATTAGTGCTGTCCTCTGACACACAGACCTGTAGTCAAAGTGACAACAAGAAAAAGAACATTGAGGTGGGGCTCTGGTAAATACAGAGGAACTAATTTCTCCGTCAGTTGCTGATTGACATGATAGACTTTTTACAAATTTGTTTTTTCCATAATTGAACTCATACAAGTCCCTTTCCCTATAGCCAATGAAATATCCTGCTACCTACCACATTGAGTTACACAAAGAAGATAGCAATATTATAACAATAAGCCTTGATCTCATTGAATGTTGGAGCAGATAAATGATACTTATCATTGGCCCCTCCTGCTCAGATTTCCTGCGTAATAACGAATCCCAGTCCAAATTCCTTTCTATACTGAAGCCTCTGCGCTGGGTCAATTGGCAGAAAATAAGGGAGAAACCAAATTCTTTCTAGATCTACTGAAACAATTTTGCTTTCTCTCCATCATGCTGCCTGACGCGCTGTGATCTCCAGCATTTTTTGCTTTCAGTGCTCTGGTTACCTGATCAACAGTGAGGCAGTGGTGAGCCATCTTCTTGAACCATTGCAGTCCTTCTGCAATGGGTTTGGTACAAGTGAATGGCTTGCAAGTCAATTTCAGGGGGCAGTTAACATTGCTGTTGGATCTGAAATCACATGTAGACCACACCAGATAAAGACAGCAGATTTCCATCCATAAAGAATATTAGTGAACCAGATGGTCACAACAAATTGATGATTTCATAGTAACTTTGAGAGAGACTGGTTTTCAATCCCAGATTTGTTAATTAAATTTACATTCCACAAGCTGTCACAGTGGGATGGGACCAGAGGCGTCAGATCATTAGCCTGGCTGTCTAAATTACTTGCCCAGTGATATTTCCTCTACACCATGATACAAATGTATTTTGGCAGTAGGCATCTCATTTGTTCTTGGCAGTGCAGCCTTCACCCAGTCTTGCTGGACTTATTTACAGCAAAGGTACTAGGCAGCAATCGGGACGTGCGACCCTGACATTCTGAACACACAGGCATCCCTTTATCACCATCGTACTACAGATTGACTAATTTCAGCAGACACATGGATCAAAGTACAATCCGCATGCCTCGTAGTGGCAGGTTTACTAAACTGAAGAGGATGGGTTTCTGAACCAGTTTGTTTGGAGAAATCGGAGTTTAAGCTTTAAAGACCCATAGACTGTGAAAAGGAAGCGATACCGGAGGGAGTGAATGAGTTAAAAACGTTTAAGAGCTGTCTACCAATCTCGGGCACACGTGCAAATGATCTCATTTTTTTTTTTAAAATCAGGCAGCTCAAATGTGCAGGGAATCAGCAGTCTGAATTTACATCTGGTCTTTCGTTTCGATTGTTCATTAGGTGAGGTCGTTACACCCATCATTTATCTCCTATTTCTTTTAATCAATCAAGGGATGTATCAGTTGCAATGCCAGCATTTCTTGCCTATCCCTAATTGCCTTGATGGTGTATGGTGTTCAGGAACCCACTGGATTCTCATCAGAGGTTTGTTATAACTGAACGGCCTGTTGGGACATTTCAGAAGGTAGTTTAAGAACAGACCACATTGCAGTGGGTCTGGCGTCACATGGAGGTAAGGAGCAGATAAGGATGACAGATTTCCTTCCTAAAAGGACACTTTATTGATGTTTGTTTTCTGATCAATTGCATTTGGATTAATAGCTGCACTGGTGGGCCTTAAACTGGTGTCTTCAGATCATGAGTCTAGACTTCTGGAGTACTGGTCCAGTAATCTACTCGTCTGTGCCAGTGGAGCAGGGACCAAACTCAAACTCAGTCTGTTGGATCTGGTTGACTAGCCTATTTCCGATGTTGACAGAGAATATCCCAGTGACCTTGTGCAACGCTGCACAGAGACCCATTTGGCCTGTTTCAGTAGGGAAGGGAGCCTCCATATCTAGCAGCAACAGTGAGTCAGTGTTTCAGAGCTGGCATTACTGCAGTTGTAAACTCGTACCTGCCTCTTCTGTACCTCAGAGCAGCAAAGCAGTCGCAAGATGTGACTTGATCAAAAGAAAAACTCTTTTTAACAACAGCCTCAGGGTGCAGGGAAGAAAGAGAGCAAGCTTCACCTTTAATCATGAAAGAACACAAGTCGAATAGTTTCCACTATACAGAGAGAGAGTGCAATCATTGGCACGGGGACCAAGAAGATATTTTGCCAAATTAAAGCTAATAAAAAAGTTAACCACTGGCTAAAAAGAAGGCATTGATACCAGTTCAAATTCCCACTCCCAAAAACAACAATTGAACTGTACTGATTCTCCTGTGTGATTGAACTAATCAAAACAAAAATCCCTGATTTACTGGACTTCACATCATTATTAAACAAACAAGAAGCTCCTCATTGATCACTCGACAATCATTGAATTGAAGAGCAAAAAAGAAATAGGAGCCTGATAGGCTGAATCGAGAAGTCAGTGAGTGATGCGTGCAGCTGACCAAATATTTGTCGAAACCTTCGGCTTTGCAGTCACCACAAGGCTCGGTGCAGTTTGGCCCAAAGCTGGTTTTCAATCACACACCGGACTTCTTGTACATTCATTCTCGGCAAGAGCAGTGTGCTCTGTTTTGTAAAGAGCCCAGAAACAGAGCTGCATTCATCTACTGGGAGGGACAAGCAAGAGCGTTTTATAAAATACTGGTTTTTGTACTTCCTCCAGGAGTTCTCCCTCCAACTTCTCAGAGCTGGAACATCCCTTCGACTGGCTCAAATTGGGCTACGTCCCATTTAACCTCTTAGCACATGTCAAAGCACATCAGGTTTCTTCTGCATTCTGCTCCAGACCTCAGAGCCAAAAAGGGTTAAATTAAAGACAAGTGGCACAGTCTGGTTACATATTCCCTTAAGTAAAGGTGGTTAAGGGATGATGTAATTAAACTGTTTGATAGAAAGGATTTGATAAGATAGATCGAGGAAAAACCCTCACGAGGGAGTGAAGGACAAAGGAGTATACAACCTTACAAGCACAGCTGTTCAGGGGTGATGTCAGATAGCACTCCGCAAGAATTTGCTGAAAACTTTTAAGAAAAAACTCTTCCCTTAAAAAGCCATTCAGATGAATTCAAAGTTAATCTTTCAACTTTTGTTAGGCAAGATTATTAATCATAGAATCCCTTCAGTGCAGAAAGAGGCCATTCACCCCATCGAGTCTGCACTGATCCTCTAAACAGCATCCCACCCAGACCCACACCCCTACCCTATCCCTGTAATCCTACATTATCGTGCAAATCTACCTAGCCTACACATCTCTGGACTCTATGGGGCAATTTAGCATGGCCAATCCACCTAACCTGCATGTTAGGGGAGAATGTGCAAAGTCCACACAGACAGTTGTCTGAGGATGGAATCGAACCTCGGTCCCTGGCGCTGTTCAGCAGCGATGCTAACCACTGAGCCCCCGTGCTGCCACTACTTAGCCACAAAATCAAGATGATAGTTGCAGTTGAGCTTCAGATCACCCAAGAATGGTGAACGAGGCTCAGGGAGCTGCTCAAGCCTCCCCCTGTTCCCATGGTCATATGGCAAACAGAAACCAGATTGGCACAGACCCACAACACTGCTGTAACCTTCATTTGGAAGCAATTAACAATCATTGCAGTTGATTCAAAAGACTGCCTTACATTGTGGGACAGGTAAAATCTCAATCAGTAAGGAAATCAAGTGAGACTGAATGTTTCCATGGACAGTTCATATTGGATCTCCATTGGCAAAAGACCCTCAACTAAATAATAATGTTGAGACACAGTAGGACAGCAAACAACCCCCAGAGTTAGTCCAGTGTTTCTTAAGATAGGGAAGGAGGAAATGTTCTGTAGGAGTGTCAGATGGAAAGCCGTACAGAGATCACGCTGCTGACTGACTAGCTCAGTGACATACAAAAAGGAGAGAATAATCCCTAAAAAAGAAAATAAATAAATGAGGAAACAAAACTCCACCAGCAAAGTCTGTCCACCCCAGAAAGGCTGCAACAGGCATGGGATATATTAACAAAATAATTTTTAAAAAGTTATAGCTGCCTCCAAAAGGAACAACACAAAACACCTACAGACACTTAACTGTTATAAAGTAGTTGGGAAAATAATAAAGGGGAGTTCAAATGGAAGTAGAGCAGATTAAAGTACAGAAGGCAGGGAGTATGCAGTTCAGAGACACCCCAATGAGCACCAGAGAGATTTATTCTTTTTGAAAAGCGACGGTGCTGCGGAGCAGAATTAATGCGATCCACAAAAGCTACAGTGTGTTGAATAACCAAGTGGGGGATTTTGTTTAATGATGTACAACAGTTTTCAACTGTAGGGTTGCCATGGTGAAATGGTACCAAAACAATCTTATTATTTCCTTCTCTCCACAAGTCCTCTGGACTTTCATGCATTCAAATAACTGCATTTATGTAGCACCTTTACGAGACCAAAAACATTCCACGGTGATCTTCGGAGATTAAATCAAGCAGATAATCAAAACTGACGAAAGGAAAGAGACATTTGGATCATAATGGATAGATTGATGTGAGTCAACGCTGACTCACTGATTCTTCAGTGCACAGACAGACCGTGGATGGAGATCCCTGCTCCACTCTCGTGTCTGTCCAAGCCACTTGTCAGATCACTGCGATACCTTAAGCTTCATTGTGTAAGAGGAATAAAACAGTTTGTTTTTATGAAGCAGGTAATCCCAATATCTAAACAGCTATTTGCCTGCCATTACCAGCGTGGCAGGGTGATAAGGTGGCAAAAATAAAAGAATCTTGATAACTAAGAATTCACTTCTGCAAACTCAAACCAATAATTTATCTCTTGAAGGCTAGCTGCGGCATTATCAAAGAGGCACAGACACAGCAAGCTTTAGCCATCCTTGTCCTAATGTACAGATAAGTTACTAAATTGTTGCTAGGAATATTTGCAACCCACAAAATGAGTATTTACCTGTTTAGCTTCCATTAATGCTTGTGCTACTCGACAAGGGATTATAGCAGGGATGTAACCTTGAGTGCATAATTATTGAAAAGTTATGCAGTTACAGGGGGGAGAAACTGGTTGTTTTAACAGCATTCATGCAAATGAATGCAATACTTAGGGGTGTTAGAAGATGTGTTATATGGTATCACGGCACATAGAAGAGGGACCACCAATCTACTTAAAACTAACAAATTTCCTTGCCACAGTTCTTAAAACGTTGATTCCATATCTTCAAGCGATGCCAGCTGCTCCATTTTTACAGTGCTGTCTCATGTACTAAGATTTCAGAAGACTACAGAACCAACTTGCATCATTCTGTATAACAGGCCAATTCCATAGCAATGAGGATATGCTCTGTGTGCCAGCATTAGAAAGTAAGCGCATCGAATTATTAAAAGTGAAACAATGTCATGTGGAATGAAGGAACTCAGCCAGAATAAGCATCACAATGTCCTCTGCAATACAGTTATTTATACAACATAAAGAATTCATTCTAATTATTTTAGAAGCATTGCCATTTTGGGACAGAGAAATGATGTTTCCAGTGTGCAAATGACCACACACACAGGTCTTTTGGAAATCCAGATACATGTACAATTTCGGCTATTTTGATAGCTCATGTATTCAGTGGCTCATGAAGAAAAGACTGTGAATTTTGAAGAGTTCACAACGTTATCTTCAAAACTCTGCTGTGTATTTAAAATGTTGTGCTGTATGAATTGCCTGTATAATATGCCACAGAAGTTTGAAAAGAATCCAATGGTTACAAAATGAAGAATGGGGCTACTGTGACTTGTACAACCACAGGAATGGCTGCAAGATTCATTAAAACCTAAACCAAAACCTTAACCGGTTAAATCACATCTCCGAGACCTCCTCATAATTTATAATTTTAACAGGGTGTTCTTCTGATTTAGACCCTGTCTGAATGTGGCATGCTGCCTGGTGTTCTGCCATAGAAAAGACAGGATACATCATCTTCTCCCAAAAATAATACTGCAGCACAGGAAGAAAAGCCATTGGAAACTCTTCCATGGATTTGCAAACCTGATATAATTAAACCTTAATTCCATTAGTAGAAGCCTACAGTTATAGTGGATTTGAAAAAAAAAAATTCTTCCATGAAACATGAACAATGACTGCATTTACGGCCCTTCCTGCTGGCTGTGAGAAAGTGTTAATGTACTACCTTCTTGAATTGATGCAGATTTGCAATTGGTATTAGGAAGGCAGTTGCATGATTTTGACCCAGCTACAATGAAGGAATAGTGAACCTTCGATAATGGCTTCTGCTAGTCTTGGCCATTTCAACAGTCGCATTTGTAGGAATGGAACAGGCTGTCAAAGTATGCTTGGGCAGCACACTGCCCTGTGAATGAATGGAGTGAATATGAAATCCAACGACAGCAATAACACGTACTGTTCTGTCCCTGAAGGTGTCGAACTTCTTGAGGTTTGTTCCAACTGCACCCATCCAGGCGAGTGGTAGCTCTCTCATCATTAGGAGGTGAAGAGATGCCATGGAGGGTCAGAAAGTGATCCAATCATCTGAGTAGACAGCCTCAGTTTGACCCCTAGATGCCAAGGTGCCTGATGCCGTTAAACCTCTGGTCAGCAGTCATGTGTTGACAATGGGGATTGGGGCTAGGGGTGAGGTGGTGCTTTTCCTTGTGAAGATGATCACTGCATTCCTGCTACTTGTTACCCAGAGCCTGAATGTTGTCCCATTGCAAATGGAGGTTGGCATGGGCGACGTGATCATCACAAGAGCTGCACAGTGAAATTTTTATGACAGAGGGAAGTAGTGAGTGAAAAGAGAGCGCGAGAGCGAGACACCCATGGCCCTCCAAAAGGTTTCCTGTCTGAGTAGGCATCCCATTACCCACTCCCCTTGAAATAAGCCAACAACTCTCAATTCATTGAGTATATGGTCTGATAGCAAGACGGTGTCTGAGTTTCTCCACTTTATTATGAATCAATAACGACACCTTCATCGCTACAAGCATATTTGATACACAATACAAAACAGCTTTATAATTACATGGGCAACAGTAAATTCCAAATAGTACTGCTGCTTTCATGCAAAGTTTACGAGTTACTTTCCACTCTTGTTCTCATGTTTCCCATTCAAACTAATTCTTCCTGTGATTGGCAACGGAGGCAGTCCAGCAAAAGGTTCACTAGACTGATACCAGATACAGTGGGATTTTAAGATGAGAGATTAAGTGGTTTGGGACTGCATTTATTGGAATTTAGACGAATGAGAAGCGATATTACTAAACCATACTAGATTTAGGGCTTTGACATGGTAGATGCTGAGAACTCTATCCCCTTGTGGGACAGCGTAGGACCAGAGGGTATAATCTCAGAATAAGAGACCATCCATTTAAAACAGAGGGGGAGGAGGTGGCGGAATTTCTTTTCTCAGAGGGTAGTGAATCTGGAAATCCTTACCACAGAGGGCAGTAGAGGTTGGGTCATTAAGTATATCCAAGGCTGAGAGAGACAGATTTTTAATCAGTTAGAGAATCAAGAGTTGTGGGGAAAAGGCAGGAAAAGTATAGGTAAGGCTGGTCTGATCAGCCATGACCTCATTGAATGTTGCGGCAGATTGGATGGGCCAATTTGCTCATTTCTACTCCCAAGTCTAATTATTCATTATGGGAAATTCGGTTTGAAACATCATGTTATTTCCAGTTAACAACCACACCTTTTTCCCCTTAATTGCTAGTTTATGTTTTCAAGTATGGTTCAATTCCTCCTCCGTTCAGCCTTATTTTAAAAGCACTTCTACTTGTTGGGACCTGAAGACTGACTTGATTTGAAAAAGTAAACTGAATAAAGATTCAGACTAGGAGCAATCATTCAAAACACACCTCAAGCACAAAAAAAGGCACTAACAGGATGTTGAGTTATCATGAATGGATCTTATTCTCTTGAAGTAAAAAAAATTGATGCTTCTTAGATGTTAAAAATATACTGGTGATTGTATCAGTGTCAGACCCAATTTGAAAAATTAGTTGCATTCAACTAATTTAAGTCTGTCAACAAATCTTGAATCGGGGAGCAAAGAAAGCATACATTTTTACAGCCCATTTCATGCCCTGCTCTGAAAACGTTTAAAAGGCGAAATATGGGCAGGGTTAAAAACAAGTTCTCGAGAATCACACTCTGGCAAACTTTGCCATCAGACAGGAATAGACAGGAGACTCAGGAAAACCAAATCACTTTTCTCATTTATAGATTGCATATTGCATTGTTGCGAGAGCTGCAATGTCACTAATCTTTAAATTGAAGATAAAAAATGCCATTGTCATTGCTGTAGTAATACAGCATCTGCAACAAGCATGGTGCACAGCCAGGAATCCAGCGGCCTATCCCTATCCTGATGCTGATTCCTTCCATGCGGCTGAGATTTTGTATGAATCGTCAACGATATCAGCGGGGAGGCAGCGAGGTGGTAGTTAAGACTGAGAGCATGCCCGAGTTTGACTGAAACACACTAGGCCTAATGACCGTCACTGGGGTGGGGTTGGCATTCTTGTAATCCATCCCAACAACTGCCAAGACGTTTCTGTCAGTACCCAGCATTCAAAACTTTATGGTATTTGGTGGTTCAACAATGTCGTAAGTTAAACCACAATGCTTTTTAACACATCTATAAGTGGGGTCAGGACAGCCATTCTGAAGGTACTGACTCATGCACAAAGATACTTCAGGGTCACGGGTAACTCACCATGAAACTGATTCTGTTCTAGGTTCAGACTTCCTGGCAATGGCCAAGTACTTCTCTCGGAATTCTCCATTTTCAAAAAAAGACGCTTGATTCTCCAGATAATAGCTACAATTTGTCCTCATTCCTAATGCACCAGTCACAGCGCATGGCTATATTGTGCCAAGCTCTAGCCTTGCAGATATTTTCTTCTAGAATGCCCGAGGGAATATTAGACTCTATGATAGACAAGTCGATCTGTCACCCTTTCAGCTCTGATCACATGGTCAGAAAGCCTCGCTACCTCTCTCAAGCCTTTAATCCTGCTAACCAGTGTCACATTCATGCAACACCCCACCACAAACCAGCTACAGCAGCTCTCACAACTTAAGTTAGATGAGAAAGTAATTCTGCACTGTTCCAGACTAATAATAGCTCCATCCCAGTGGAATGATTAGTACAAAACTCATTCTTGTACTGACTCAATTGAAAACACAGAATTATCTTACCTTCTGTGCTGGAAATGCTCACGTTAAAAGGCAGAGTGGAAAGTTCAAAGCAAAACAGAACTGTGCATGTGGTGGCATTCAATCTGTTCTATGGGTTTAATGCAATAACTAGCAACAGTGAACAGGGCAAGAATTAACATGTGGGAATTTTCATCCTGTAGCTCACAATACGAGAAAGAGAAAAGAAACCTCCAGGGAGGCTCTGTAGCTGTGCCAATGAACTCAAGGAGGAGTTAACTGGAGATACTGCTGAAACCCTGGGGGCAGGTTGGCAGAGATGAATACTACTCTGCACAATGCAGCCCACGTAACATCATATCAGGGCTCTTATTCTGCTGCCCCTTTCCAAAGCTCCATGCTATTTGACAGAGGTTCAATGGGTTTCGATAGAATAATTCCTTTTTTTTTTGTTTGCCGAGATGCATCCATCATTTTGACATTGGTCCCTGGTTGTCCCTTACAGTGTGAATGTCCATTCAGATTCACCCTCAGAAACTCTTAGGCTATGAGAACTCAGTAACTTGACAAGCAAAATCCTAATCCTCTGGTGTCAGTCATGTATCAGTCCCTATTGGTTACTCAACCAACCCCACTGACCCTCAACACCCTGTCCCCACAATCATGCTAGGAAAGCATATTAATACCATGCCCGCCCCGCCCCCAACCGTTATTAAATATCCAAAAGGGCATGGATTTACCTCAAACTCTACACCATCACATTTACCTGACACAAGAGCGAGATGCCGGGCACATGTTTGATAAATATTTCTGCATTCAGGTTCCCAAATGACCAGGGATTGTCCAGAAAAAAGCTATTCCTCCCCACGGCACTGCCCTCTGTATACCAGGAGATCACTGTGTCTGTGTCTCCACTCCCTTGCCTTCTGTAACTCTTACATTCTACCATTTCAGATAAGAACACAATTCCCCTTTAAATGCCTTCTCCATTGTCTCAGGTCTCAGGTACTGCAGTCCCTGTCCTAAATGCGTGAAAAGGCTTTTCCCGTATGCCCCCATCACTTCTGTTGTCAAATCCCTCAAGTCTGCACCTTTTCATTTCCCCGTACTTTGTCCAAACCACTCAATTTTGAATACTTCTATGAAATCTCCTCACAACAATCTCCTCTGCTCAAAACAGTCCCAACTACTCCAATCTTTCTACTTAACTGAAGTTCCTCACCACTAAACATATTACCTGACTCTTTTCTACATCTGATTTTGTATCATCTCTCTGCATTCTTAGCAGAATGAATCACTAATGCTTCTCTGCATTAAATTTCACTGCCAACTGTTTGCCCATTCTACCAACCTGTCTATATCCTTCTCATAATTCACAACAGAATCAGAATTTCACAGTACAGGAGGCTATTCGACCCATTGTGTCCATACTCGTTCCTGAAAGTGCTACCCAACTAGTCCCAATCTCCAGCCCTGTCTCTACAGCCCTCCAAATTCATCACTTTCTAATATTTATCCAGCTCTTTTGAAACCTCCTACAGAAATCAGCCTCCACCACTCTCCCAGGCAGCACACTCCAAATCCTAACAACACACCGATTAAAAAATTTGCTCCTCATCTCACTCCTAGATTTCTTGCTGATGATCTTGAAATTATGACCGACCCACTACTCCCCCACCTCCCCCTCCCCCATTACTGGCATACCGACTAGTGGAAGCTGAATATCCTTCTTTATCCTGTCAAAATTACAAAATTTTGACCACCTCAAGAAGGTCACCTCTTAAATCTCTTCTGCTCCAAGAAGCAGCAGCCCAATTTCTCTAATCTTTCCACACATCTAAAACCCATCATTCCTGGTATCATTCTAGTAAATTTCCTTCGCACTCTCTCCAGGGCTTTAACATCCTTCCTTAAATAAGTTGCCCAGAACTGAACACAACACTCCAAATGTGATCTGACCAATCATTTGTACTCCTTGCTCTTGTACTGCCTCTATTTATAAACTCAATTTATAAACTCAAGGATCCTATAAGCTTTCTTAACTGTTTCAACCTGCCTGGTCAGAGAATTATGCACATAAACCCAGAGTCCCTCTGCTCCTGTACTCCCCTCAAAATTGTACCATTGAGCCTGTATTGTGTCTGTTTTTTTCTACCGAAATGTGTTCTCATATTTTTCTGCATTGAAATTCATCTCCCAGATGTCTGCCCGTTGGGCCAACTTTCTTCTTGAAGTCATTCAGCATCATATTCAGTTCACGATTCTCCCCAGCTTAGAGAAATCTGCTAATTTAAAGATTTTGTCCTCAACACCTATCTCCAAATTTGTTGATTAAAAAAACAAGAGTCCCGACACTGATCCACGGGGAACACCACTTTCAGCTCGTCTCCAGTCTAAGGAATGCCTAGCTATACCTACCTTCTGTTTCCTATCGTTTAGCCAACTTGTAATCCATGCTGCCAGGGACCGTTAATTCCAAGCATTTCTCACTTGCTAACTAATCTGCTACGTGTTGTTATATCAAACGTTTTCTCTAAGTCCAAACATACAACAGCACCACCTTCATCCACAGCCTGTGTCACCTCGTCAAAGAACTCAATTAAAATTTGTCAGACGTGACCTGCCCTTGACAAAGCCATCTTGACTGTGCAGTATTAACTTACTTTTCTCTCAGTGTTTCCCATATATGGGCCTCCATCAGTTTTCCAACTATTGATGTCAAACTAACAAGTCTGAAGTTTCATGGCTTGTCCTTTTCAGATTTTTTTAAAAAAAGAACAATGTTCGATTTACCATCTTCCTGACACCAGGACTAATCCCGTGTTCAGAGAGGCCTTGAAAATTTCTGTCAACAGCTCCGCGATTTGCTCCCTTAACTCTCATTCGGGCCTGGCGACTTTTCTAGATAGAGTGTTGCCAGCCTTTCTGGTACTTCTTTATCGTTCATGAAACTGCTCAGTTACTCAACACCCACATTTTCAACTGACACATATCCTGCCTCTAAGAATGAGCCACGTTTTTGGTCTCTAAATTTGTTCAGCTCCTCCTCTTACCACCTTTATATTAAGTGGTAACCTTCTGAATTTCTTGTGTGTGTTAGCTGCCCGTCTCTTCTGACACACTCTTAGCTTCTCTTATTTGCTTTTGCTTCTCCTTGAACCTTATACATTTGCATGATTACCCATTGTACTCTCCACCTGACAATGTGTCACAGGCACACTTCTTCTGCTTCATCTTAATCATTATTTCTTCATCATCGAATGCGCCTGAACCACTTGCTCTTTGAAAAAGGAACCTCAATTTACACGGCCTGACAAGAGGGTGCTGATTGGTCGGGCCATTTTCGGCATGATGATCCGACAGGAACAGTTGACCATCAATCCTTGTTCTCAGACCAGGGCAGTGGACTTAACCACTCTTCTTTACAAAGGCAGCCTACTGCAGACTTGCAGTTTTGCTTGCTAGTCTTAGTTTCCAATTTTTCTGGCCCAGACCTAATCTTACACCATTGAAATTGGCTTTGCCCCAATTCATTATTTGAATGATGGATCACTCCTCGTAGTCTTCCACAGCCAACCTAAATCTTATAATACAATGGTTACTTTCTCCTAAATATTCCCCTATAATACTGGCTTGCCCCACCTCATCCCCAAGAACCAAGTCTAGCAGTGAATTTTGCAGTTGGACTGGAAACAGCCTGAAGAAAATCCTCCTGAATACAATCTAAAAAAATGTTTGGCCCTCTCTGGCCTTTACATGACTAATAGTGCAGCGTATAATTTGGGCAAGTGTAGCAAACCTTGCTACTCCACCCCATTTACAACTGATCTAGGATACAGGAGAAAATTTAGGCCATTCAGCCCTTTGAATCTACTCCACCGTTCAATCCTGGCTGGCATTCATTTGTCAACCCATTCTCCCCAGAACCTTGGATCCCATATTTGGATTTCCTTGGATTTTCAGAAGGCCTTTGACAAGGTGCCACACTGGAGGCTGCTAACTAAGTCAAGAATCCACAGGTGTTAGGGGAAAGGTACTGGCATGGATAGACAATTGGCCGACTGGCGGAGAGTAGGAATAAAAGGGGTCTTTTTCAGGATAGCAGCCAGTGACTAGAGGAGGTTCACAGCTGTCTGTGTTGGGTCCGCAACTATTCACGTGACACATTAACAATCTGATGAAGGAACTGAGGACATTGTTGTTAAGATTTCAGGTGACACAAATACAGATGGAGCGACAGGGAGTGCTGAGGAAATGGGGAGGCTGCAGAAGGACTTGGACAGGCTAGGAGAGTGGACAAAGTAGTACCAGATGGAATACAATGTGGCAAAGTGTGAGGTTACGCACTTTGGTATGAACAATACAGGAGTAAATGATTTTCTAAACAGGGAAGGGCTTTGGAATCCTGAAGTACAAAGGGACTGGAGAGTCCTAGCTCAGGATTCTCTTAAGGTTAACATGCAGGTTCAGTTGGCATTTAGGAAAGCAAACAGAATGTTGGCATTCATTTCAAGAGGAGAAGAAAACAAAATCTACAGCTGAGGCATTATAGGCTCTGGTTAGATCATATTTGGAATACTGAGAGCAGTTTTGGACCCCATATCTAGGGACGGATGTGCAGGTATTAAAGGGGGTCCCATAGGAGGTTCACAAGAATGATCCCAGTGATGAGGGTTTGTCATGAGGAGCGGTTGAGGATTCCGGGTCTGTAACCGAGGGGAGAAGTGGGGGGCGGAATCTGATTGAAACCACGGAATTTTTTTCTTCTTTATTCATTCATTCACAGGATGAGGGCATCACTGGCTAGGCAGCATTTATTGCCCTTCCCTAATTGCCCAGAGGGCAGTTCAGAGTCAACCCCATTGTTGTGGGTCTGGAGTCACATGTAGGCCAAACTAAGTAAGGATGGCAGTTTCCTTCCCTGAAGGGCATTAGTGAACCAGAGATAGTAGGAACTGCGGATGCTGGAGAATCCGAGACAACAGGGTGCAGGGCTGGATGAACACAGCAGGCCAAGCAGCATCATAGGAGCAGAGAGGCTGACGTTTCGGGCCTAGACCCTTCATCAGAAAAGGGGGAGGGGAAGGGGGTTTTGAAATAAATAGGGAGAGAGTGGGAGGCGGATAGAAGATGGATAGAGGAGAGGATAGGTGGAGAGGAAACAAACAGATCGAAAAGGCGGGGATGGAGCCAGTAAAGGTGAGTGTAGGTAGGGAGTTAGGAAGGGGATAGGTCAGTCCAGGGAGGACGGACAGGTCAAGGGGGCGGGATGAGGTTGGTCAGTAGGAGATGGAGGTGCGGCTTGAGGTGGGAGGAGGGGATAGATGGGAGGAAGAACAGGTTAGGGAGGCAGGGACGAGCTGGACTGGTTTTGGGATGCGGTAGGGGGAGGGGAGATTTTGAAACTTGTGAAATCCACATTGATACCATTGGGCTGCAGGGTTCCCAAGCGGAATAAGGTTGCAGGAACAGCAACTCATCGGGTGGCATCGTTGTGGCACTGCAGGAGGCCCAGGATGGACATGTCGTCTGAGGAATGGGAGGGGGAGTTGAAATGGTTCGCGACTGGGAGGTGCAGTTGTTTATTGCGAACCGAGCGTAGGTGTTCTGCAAAGCGGTCCCAGAGTCTCCGCTTGGTTTCCCCGATGTAGAGGAAGCCACACCGGGTACAGCGGATGCAGTATACCATATTGGCAGATGTGCAGGTGGAAAGTCTTCTTGGGGCCTGGGATGGGGGTGAGGGAGGAGGTATGGGGGCAGGTGTAGCACTTCCTGCGGTTGCAGGGAAAAAAGTGCCGGGTGTGGTGGAGCTGGAGGGGAGTGTGGAGCGGACAAGGGAGTCACGGAGAGAGTTGTCCCTCCGGAAAGCAGATAAGGGTGGGGAGGGAAAGATGTCTTTGGTGGTGGGGTCGGATTGCAGATGGCGGAAGTGTCGGAGGATGATGCATTGGATCCGGAGGTTGGTGGGGTGGTACGTGAGGACGAGGGGGATTCTTTTTTGGTTCTTATTACGTGGACGGGGTGTGAGGGATGAGGTGCGGGAGATACGGTTGAGGGAGACACGGTTGAGGGCGTTCTCGACCACCGAGGAGGGGAAGTTACGGTCCTTGAAAAACGAGGACAACTGAGATGTACGGGAGTGGAATGCCTCATCCTGGGAGCAGATGCGGTGGAGGCGAAGGAATTGGGAATAGGGGATAGCATTTTTGCAGGAAGGTGGGTGGGAGGAGGAGTATTCTAGGTAGCTGTGGGAGTCGGTGGGCTTGAAATGAATATCGGTTTCTAGGTGGTTGCCCGATATGGAGACAGAGAGGTCCAGGAAGGGGAGAGAGGTGTTAGAGATGGTCCAGGTGAACTTAAGGTTGGGGTGGAAGGTGTTAGTGAAGTGGATGAACTGTTCGAGCTCCTCGTGGGAGCACGAGGCGGCGCCGATACAGTCATCAATGTAACAGAGGAAGAGGTGGGGTTTAGGGCCGGTGTAGGTACGGAAGAGGGATTGTTCCACGTAACCTACAAAGAGGCAGGCGTAGCTTGGGCCCATGTGGGTACCCATGGCTACCCCCTTTGTCTGTAGGAATTGAAAGAGAATTGTTGAGTGTGAGGACGAGTTCGGCTAAGCAGATGAGGGTATCAGTGGAGGGGGACTGGTCGGGCCCGCGGGACAGGAAGAAGCGGAGGGCCTTAAGGCCATCTGCATGGGGAATGCAGGTATAGAGGGACTGGACGTCCATGGTAAAGATGAGGTGTTGGGGACTGGGGAATTGGAAGTTCTGGAAGAGGTGGAGGGCATGGGTGGTGTCACAGACATAGGTAGGGAGTTCCTGGACCAAGGGGGAGAAAATGGAGTCTAGATAGTTGGAGATCAGTTCGGTGGGGCAGGAGCAGGCGGAGACAATGGGTCGACCAGGGCATTCAGGTTTGTGGATTTTGGGAAGGAGATAGAAGCGGGCAGTGCGAGGTTGGGAAACGATGAGGTTGGAGGCCGTGGGTGGGAGGTCACCGGAGGTGATGAGGTTGTGGATGGTTTGCGAGATGATGGTTTGGTGCTCAGGGGTGGGGTCATGATCAAGGGGGCGGTAGGAGGAGGTGTCGGAGAGTTGGCGTCCGGCCTCGGCGATGTAGAGGTCAGTGCGCCATACTACAACCGGGCCTCCCTTGTCCGCGGGTTTTATGGTGAGGTTGGGATTGGAGCGGAGGGCTGCACGTTCTGCGGGGGAAGAGGTTGGAGTGGTGAGAGGGGTGGAGAGGTTGAGGCGATTGATGTCTCGACGGCAGTTGGAGATGAAGAGGTCGAGGGAGGGTCGGAGGCCTTGGGGTGGTGTCCAGGAAGCGGGAGAAGGGGTCAGTAGAGGGATGGTTAGGTTCACGGTTAAAGAAGTAAGCGTGGAGGCGGAGGCGGCGGAAAAACTGCTCTATGTCCAAGCGTGAGCGGTATTCGTTGATCTGTGGGTGGAGGGGGACAAAGGTGAGCCCTTTACTGAGGACTGACCGTTCGTCCTCAGTAAGGGGTAGGTCTGGGGGGAATGGTGAAGACTCGGCAGGGCTGGGTGCTGCTGTCTCCTCTGGATTTCACAAGTTTCAAAATCTCCCCTCCCCCTACCGCATCCCAAAACCAGTCCAGCTCGTCCCTGCCTCCCTAACTTGTTCTTCCTCCCACCTATCCCCTCCACCCACCTCAAGCCGCACCTCCATCTCCTACCGACCAACCTCACCTCGCCCCCTTGACCTGTCCGTCCTCCCTGGACTGACCTATCCCCTTCCTAACTCCCTACCTACAGTCACCTTTACTGGCTCCATCCCCGCCTCTTCGACCTGTTTGTTTCCTCTCCACCTATCCTCTCCTCTATCCCTCTTCTATCCACCTCCCACTCTCTCCCTATTTATTTCGGAACCCCCTTCCCCTCCCCCTTTTCTGATGAAGGGTCTAGGCCCGAA